>NC_143507.1:28228106-28531136 GCF_051622355.1 Phaseolus vulgaris
TCACGATCTGCTTTACTTGCTCATCGTGCATGTTCTGGTAAACTGTTCCCTTGCCTCAACCTATGGCTATGGAATGATCATCTGATAACTTTGTCCTTCGTATTCGTGCCCTTCGAAAACCCTGAACAAGCCTTCCTGATCTTTCGGCGATGTCCCCCTCTTGGCGGTCTCTGACCACTTGGTCACCTAAGCTCACATACGGCGACTATGACACAAGCCTGGTGACCGCCGGTTTAGATATGCTAGAGATCGGAGCACGCCAACTTAACGATTGGCGACTACACAGACTTCCCGATGTACTTCCCTTCTGTCAGCCAGGTGTTCCGTTCAACACGCCTATATTCTCGCTTACTGCCATGTCATCACTCCCGACTACCTGGTCGGTACAGTTACGTTCCAGAGGTAGGCTGCATGCATGGCACGTGAACAGTTAGGGCACTCCCAGGACGGATGGCCCCAGAGATTAGGTGCACCAATTGGTACCCAGGTGGTCATCCCGTTAGAGGTTGCACTCCAATAAGGGAGCCTTACACGCTAGATTGCCCTAAGAGTGGTGATAGCAACGCTAAGGCATATCCTCAGAAACCCTAAATGTAGGTAGCGAAAACAGCGGAAACCCTAGACTATATAAAGGGTAGTAAGAAACCTAACAAGGTGCGCAACATTTTACGCGATACACACAAAGTTTCACACAAAGCTTTTACAGCTAAGAGTTTTAGTGTTTCCTGGCCCCAGTATTGAGTTGAGCATCAGAGTGCAAACGGCCTCTAGGGTGCCCCTTTGTCGTTGTAGGTACAGGGTGTTTGATCAAAGGAAAGCATGAACCTAGGTAGAGGGAATTGGGCGTGTGATCGTCGTTAGACGTACGAAGGCAATCGAGTCAACCGGCAGGAACATTTGGCGCCCACGGTGGGGCACGATCTAACACTTTGTCCCATTCACAAGAACAAAGCGAAGATCCATCAAGATGAGAAACACGAGGCAAGGATCTGTTGCACCAAATGGAGGTGAGAGCATCACCATGCAACAAATCATGGAAATGATGCGCGCCTTTCAAGAAACGGTGGCGGTATCAAGACTGGATCAAGAACGCATCCAGATTGATCTGGCTGCGTCGCAAGCGAGAAACGAAGAACTGTGCTAAACCAATGAGGAATTGCGCAGGAATTTGCGAAATCAGGCAGGGGAACGTGAGGTGGAAGAGCAAGAACCTGCCACACCACCCAGGGCTTTCCCAATGCCATTTTCACAATCGATCATGGACGTCGTGATACCAGCCACATTCGTGGGTCTTAAAGCAACCTTCACAGGTGTAGAGGACCTAGAGGCTCATCTCACAACCTTTCTCACACATATGATGCTGGTTGGGGGCTCTGACGCATTGCATTGCAAGTTGTTCATGAGCACGCTGGTGGGAGCGACGCTAGATTGGTTCATCAGCCTCCCTGATGGGCACGTGACATCGTTCACGCAATTTTCTATGCTGTTTAGGGAGCAGTACATAGCCAATCGCCCCCCCCCCCCCACACCGGTCTCTTACGATCTTTTCGACGTAAGACAATATCAGGGATAGTCCCTCAAGGATTTCCTCAACCGTTTTTGGGGTAAAAGTGGTGAGGCCCAACACCAAGGAAGAGACCATGATGGTGCACGCGTTCAGAAAGGGGATCGTGCTGGGACCCTTCAGTGAGTCGCTCATCAGGAGCCGCCCCAAGACTTTCGGCGAGACCAGGCGTCGAGCGGTGGCTCATATTGTCGTTGAAGGAGAAGTCAACAAGAAGTGCACTTGCGTTGTCCCCACACGCTCGCGAGGGCCAAGTCGACCTCAGCCCATGAGAGTACATGAGGCAACGACAGAGAAGAGGGCCTCGCCCCAACGAAGCAGCAGCCCTACGAGCCCAGGAAGCCCCAAACTAGGGGGAACACGAGGGAGGATGTGGCACCAGGGCACAACTTCCTAATGGAATTGAAAGAGCTGATCGCTGTCCCCAACACAGCGGAGAGATTGAAGATGCCCGCAAAGACTAAGATGTTGTTAATAGGAAGAATGGACAAGGGCCAAATCATTTAAAGTTCTTCTTATTAGTCTTTTCAAAAGATGAAGCCCAAGCCCAAAGCCCAAGCCCAAGAAGGCTCAAGCCCAAGAAGCCCAAGTCCATCCCATGAGGGGCAAGGCCAAGCATTAAATAAAAGAGCATCATTTGAATTACTCTTCTATAGTTGTAGGAGGTCTGGATATTAAATAAAGGAGTGTGAATATGTAAAATAAAGTCACATTGTCCATGTGACTTAGGAGAGTAGGTGTAGGTGTAGTTTTTAGGAGGTGTCATAGTAGAAAAAGGTCACACCTCCCATGTTACTTGTTTTTGGTGGGAATTTCAAATCAGTTTCATTTGAATTTTCCCACCTATTTTTCAGCATCCTCACACTATAAATAGAGGTGTGGGCTCTTGTAAAATTCAGAATTGGATAATTGATATAGAGAAACTCTACTCATTTGGAGAGAGAATTGTGTGAGATTTTGATCTCTTAGCTTAGTCTCATCTTGTGAGCTTTTGGAGAGCTTTAAGTGGCGGCTTCCTTCACTCATCTTGGAACTCCATCACCAAGTGGCGTGAGCAACTCCAAATTCCATTCCAGCGATCTTCAATCACTTAAGTTTCATCTTCTTTCATCTCCATTTTCATTTCCAATGGGTAGTTTAGCTTGTTCTTCAATTTCTACCGTTTATTCTTGTTCTAGGTGTTGTTTTAAGTTTCTATTCGGTTTATCTTGTTCCTTTGATGAATTCAATCGGTAGATTCATTTCTTGATTCAATTCTGTCCAGTTTTTCAGTTCACACATTTCAATTGTGCTTCTATTTGTGTTCTTGGTTTGTTCTTGCTTTCCTTTCAATTCCGCCAAGTGTTTGTGATAAGGACATGGCACTCATGATGTATATAAGTTTGGCTCTTCATTTGGATGGCATTGTCCTCCATTGATTTGTCCTTAAGCCTCCTTAAAGTTTTGTTTCTTGTTAAGTGTCTATCCAGCTCTTATCATGTGGTATCTAGAGCTATGCTTGTGTGCAAAAATTTTTTGAGTTGCTGTACACTTTGATTCTGTTTTTATGATTAGTGATTCTGTTTTTGTGTTTTTTGAGTATTTCTTGTTGTTTTAATTGCTGTTAATTCATTGTGCTTGAGTCATTTTAATTTTTGAATCCCTTGTTTTGTCTAGTCATGTTTTTTCCTATAATGTCATCAATTCCTTGTAGTACTTTTCTTGCTATCTTTGGTTGATTGCTTTTATTTGAGTACAAATTTTGGTTTCTGTTTTTCTTGAACCTTTGGTGCATTTTCTTTTTAGTATTGAGTTCATGCTTGTGTATTAGATCTATACAAGTTCTTATTCATCATTACTATTGTGTCTTTGTAGTTTCTTTAATTATGTTTTTCATTCCAGTATAGGTTCCTCTGTTTTTCATAAAAACGTGCTGACTGTTTGGTTTATTAAAATTTCTGTGCTTACTGGAAAATTCTGAAATTCTGGACTTAAGTAGTTTGAAGTGTTACAAAAGAGTGAAAAAAAGAAGTACATCAAAATTCAATATACAAAAAAAAAAAAATGATAAATGAAATGCGTACAGTGTGTAAAATTCTAACGCTCGAAAACGGTGATTCGGCAGTAAATTTCGGAAATTTATCACAATTAATTGGCTTACTGTTTTTGAGAGATTCCAGTGCCAATTGTTAGATAACATATTGCATTTCCAGTGGTTAAAATTTCACATTCCAGTTCTCTTTCTACAGTTACAGTTAAATCTTTAAAGTCACGCACAGTTTTAACAAAAAATTCCAGTAGCATTGTTTTTGTTTTCTTCATCTATTCTAGTACTATTCTTTAGGACTCCTTTGTGTGCTATCCTTTCATTGTGTGCCTTACTTTTCTTGCTTGTCTTTTAATTCATATTCTTTTCCAGTTTTGTCATATATTGCATTCTATTTTGGTTTAGCTTTTCTTGCTTATATTTTTTCTTGATTGTCTTCTTGTTTCCTCTAAGTTTTGTGGTGACTTGTTCTTAAGTGGGTGTGGTTTGCTTTGACATTTTTCATTTGAAGCTCATCCAATCCACAAGAGAGGCTCGACTAAGGAAAGAACACTTTTGGCCTTTTCCAGCAAGCCATTTTGCTTTATTCTGCTAACAAGTTTCCTTAATTGTTTGTTTCTGTTTTTTGTGCCTTTTATTATCATGGATAATTTTTCTAGTGGAGAATCCTCCAAACCTTGCTCACCTCAAAAGGCAACTCTCTTTGAAGATTTAAAGAATGCTAGACAATCAAATGCACAATATCTTGACATGATAAGACAAATGGAGGCAAGGCTCAAAAGCTTGGAGATGGCCCGTGAAGATGTTCATTGTTCCCGTCGGTTGACCAGGATCGTCTTCGTGCGTGGCTTGTCCTCACGAGCTATGGCACCTTCGTTCCGCTCCGTCTGTGAATACCTGAAAAGAAGTGAACAAAGGGGCGCCCTCGCGGGCGTTTGCACTCTGACGATCAAGTCAGCTAGCGAGAAACATCAAAGGTGACGCACCTCCGTATCGGAACACCGTGAAAGGATGCTCTGAAGGTGGTCGAAATACTAAATAGCTAGTACTGTGTTGCCCTAATTGCCTTGTGCTCACAGTGGGTGCGCAGCGAAAACAACTAGGGTTTGTTCTTTGTGTAACTTATGAGAATTAGGTCAAAAATCTCCTCTTTCAAACGTCCCAAGGTCTCCTTTTATACACCTTTCGCATTTAAAACGCGTTAAAGCGCATTGAAAGCGCATAAAAATATTCATTGGACGTTCGAATCTTAAATGAATTAGCGTGTACCTTTCATTGAAACCTTTAATGAGCAAGTGTGCATTGCCACGTGCCCTTCTGACTTGATCGTTATTCTGCGCAGAGGGTCCCACAACGCCGCAACCCAACTTAGGGTTATTTCATGGTGTGGGCCCTTCTTCCTTCGAAGTGCTTCTGGCACGTGGGGTGACTTGTCCAGCGAAAAGACTAAGAAGTTGAAATTTCGGCGACCTACGTGGCTTTGCGCGCTAACGCCCACGCTATTTACTGATTTGACATTTCACCAACCTCTTCGATCATTCGACACGTGGACTTATCAACGACCATTATTCATTGTCGTTTGCGCTTCTCGCAACGTTCGAAACTCTTCAAAACTCTAAAACACTTCGCGCCACTTCACTGTTTCATTATCTTCTTCCTTACTCCAAACTCTCGAAACACTTCAGCGAACGCTTCGACTCCTTCAATCACCATCTTACTGAGCGCTCTTCTGATCATCACAAGGTAACCTTCTTATCACCCCCACTGATATTTGCTGCATTTTAATCGATTTGCATCATCCATTAACTGTTTGGAGCATACATTGTGGGACGTTTTTCTTTGCTTCGCTTTTTTCTATGTTTAGATTTTCTCTTCTCTGCGAGCCCCCCTTGTTCATGCTGTTTTTTTTTCTTTCGTTTTTCAATCGAGTCATTCTCTTTATCAACCTTCCACTCTTACCTTTTTCATCTTCTTTTCGTCTTCTTTGCAATTCTCCTGATGGCTCGTACAAGAATCACACCAAACCCCCCTGCCTCTTCTCGAAACCCCCCTCCAAAAACACGCAGAATCCCTTCATCAGGAAACCCTTCCTCATCTCGTAAACCACCTAGGGATCCCAGCGTCCCTTCAAGCCGGGCTAAGAGACCTGCACCCTCTCGACCCGACCAATCGCGACCAACCCCTGCACAAACCAGTGCCAGTGTACGCCCCACCCTTGACTACAAACTACTATACCCTTGGGCCACTCCAGCCTTGTTGAGTGAGACCTCCTCTATCAACACTGAAGCAGATGTTCTCCGTTTGAAGAGAGGAGACAAGGCCCACCTTTCCTTTAGTAAGGAACATGATGACAAGGTGGCCATTCGCCCTTGTCTTCTTGGGGAACCAATCTGAACTGACAATGAAGGGAACAACGGTCACCCCTTTTGCTTCGTCTACGCAACCGTATTCAAGAAGGTTAAGCTCAGACTCCCCTTCACTCGCTTTGAGAGGGAGCTTTTGACTGAGCTTGACATCGCCCCCGCCCAGCTGCACCCCAACAGCTGGGCGTTCGTCAGGGCATACCAAATCATCTGCGCACACCTAGGCCACCCAGCCTCTGTAGATGTATTCCTATTTCTGTTCGAGGCCAAGAAGCCAGGGGATCGTCTGTGGGTGAGCCTTAATGGGATTGTTGGGAGATCCATCCTCTCGATCTTCTAGCAATCCTACAAAGATTGGAAGGGCAAGTTTGTCCGTGTGTGCTGCAACGATCGGGATCCTACCCTTCTTGATGGATTCCTCTTGTACTGGGTGAACAAGGGGAAGAACGAGTCCAAGGATAATTTTCGGAGGGCTAGGAGTCCAGAAAAAATGGGGGAGCTTGACAAAGACTTGTGCAACTTCTGGAAATAAGTTGCCTCCTCCAACGTCACTTTGGCCACCCTCTCCATTATCAACTTCGAATTTGCTGAAAGTCAACTGGACTTCCACATAGGTCTGCCCTCCCTTCTTCTCCAAATTTCTCTTTCTGTGTTAAGTCCACTTTACTCTTTTATCAAATTTGCTTGTACCACACTGATCTGCATTCGTTCTTGGCTGTTTGATTCATGCATTAGTGTTCGCATTGCTTGCCTTCCTATGCATTATTAATTGCTTGAACTGAGTTGATTTGCAAACATTGATCTCTTTGTGCAGATACAATGTTGGGAAAGGAGCACATGGCTAGGGTACGCTCTATAGTCAAACGTCACGACCTAGCGGCGGGCTCTCAAACCGTCCCAAATTCAGCTGCGGAAGCTGCTGCTGCCCTGGGCAAATCCCCCCAAGTGGGCTCACCTTCCCCTGCCACTCTTCCTGCCCCCGAGAGGAAGAAACTACCATTAAAAAGGGCCAAGAAGAACACTCCCACGGTGGTATCGGACGAAGAAGAGGACGAGAGCACTGAGGATGGGCTTCTTTGCAAAAGGAAAAGAGCAACTACAACTGAGCCACCAGCGGTTGAAAGCACAAGCCCAAATTATGCAGAGAACCCCCCCAGCGCCTCCACACCCTTTGAGAGCGCTGGGGATGCTCTTCCATCAAACACCTCAGCTGCTGGGGGTGCTCAAGAGCAAGTAGTGGACGCTCAATCATCCCCCCAACCTGCAGTGGAGCCAACCATCTCACCACCATGCCCTGATGCTCCCCTTACCATCCAAGCATATGAGGGTGGTGGTGAGAACCGACCCTCAACACCTCCTCCAACCTCAGATCTCCCAACCCCTGTTGAAAAAGTCTTGAAGGCCCACGCCGCTCACCTTAGCGCCATAACTGCTGAGTGCGTGGAGAAACGTCTTCACAAGATGATGGGCGAGGCTCTAAGGGACTCCTTGAGCCAATACGAGTTCGACATCCGCGCTCAATGGGAGGAAGCTAGCACTGCGAGGGCCCAAGTCCAAAAGCTTAAATGCGATATAACGATGAAAGTACTGGAGTTTTCACGGCTGGCGAACGCCCTGAGGGACGAGCTGCGGAGTGAACGTAAAAGTAGCGCTGAGCTACGCGAAAAGCTTAATGCCAAACTTTTAGAGGTCGTCGAACTCGAGAGCAAGCTCGTGCCTCAGGGGGAAAAGATAGCTGACTTGGAGGGGGCCCTCAAGGCTAACAAGGCCCACATGATTAAGCTCGAGGCCAGGTCAATCGAGAGGGAGGACCTTCTGGGCAAAGTTGAAGCTGACAGAGACCAAAAAGCTAAGGAGCTGGGCGAGAAGGATAAGGAGCTGAGCGAGTCTGCAGCGAAGCTCGCCCAGGCGCTTGAGGAGAACGAAAAGCTAAAGAAAAAAATCGAAGAACTCGACCTCAGCGCCGCAAACGTTCTAACTTCAGGGTTCGGCGCAGCCTTGGAGCAATTCGCTTGCGCTTACCCCGACTTGGACCTCTCTCAGTTCTCGATTTTCCATGAAGTGGTAGATGGCAAAATTGTACCTTCAGATTAACATTTCCATTTGCCACTTTGCTTTGAAACATTATGAAAAACTTATATATTCAACCTTTGTTTATGCGCAATGAACCTATTTGTAATTACTTTCTCTTTATCCAAACTGCTTTAATACATATGAATATGCACATGGTTTCGCCTTTATCTGTTGTGTAATCATCTTATATAACTGACTAACTCTTGCCTCAAAGAAATCAACTAAGCATCAACTGGTGCTTAATTATGTGAAAATCAACATAACTGAACAAACTATTAGTTCGTAGCAATAACACTTAACACAAGATTACTTACTGGGCAGTAGGCTTGGGTCAATCTTAATATCTGAAATATCGTTCGCCTGAACTGCTAAGCTTCATGCACATTTCTATGTCATCGCCTAAAACTCTGCTAACTTAGTTCTCGCCGTGTACTTCTTCTTTTGAGCCTCAACCACAAAGCCATAGGCTTCCAAGGATGTTATTTTCCTCTTAACTGCCAAGGCGTCCTCTGCGGGGCTGCCTCATACCTTGAGCTATAAGCTTTGCTCATTCTGGGAGGAGAGCTGCCTTTAACGGATCTCACTCTACCTTCCCTGAGCCCTTAATCTGAAACAACTTGATCTTGACCACTGTTCCCTCATCTGGGGGTAGAGCTGCCTTTCGGATCCCTCTCTACCTCCCTGAGTTTCAGAACAATGATCTAGGTAGTGAGGTGTCATTTACGCACGTACCTCAGCCACCCCGTAACTTCTTCCACCCTTTGCACCACACCTGAACTCGTTCAAGATGAGAAGGATTTTAACTACCTTCACAACGCCCACAAGCGTGGAGGCTTTAACTGGCCTCACTAGGTCAACATTGATGTTTCACTTTAAGGGAAAGGGCGTCTTCTATCGACCTTTCTTTCCCACACCTAAGATCATTGACACCCCTGACCTTTCAGTTTCATCTTGCCTGAACTCACTTGAGGGTGAGAAGGACTTTCTCTGGTGCCTCAACTTGCCCAGCGGTTACATCTCTTCCTTTCCCGGATGCACTGAGGACTTTCAAACTTGCCTCAATTTGCTTACGCAAAGAGGTCTTGTAATCTGTTCTTGCCTGTGCACGCTCACGACGAGGAGGACTTTTTCTGATGCCTCAACTTGCCCAGGGGTTACATCTCCTCCTCCCCCGGATGTACTGAGGACTTTCAAACTTGCCTCGATTTGCTTACGCAAAGAGGTCTTGTAATCTGTTCTTGCCTGCGCTCGCTCACGACGAGGAGGACTTTTTCTGATGCCTCAACTTGCCTAGGGGTTACATCTCCTCCTCCCCCGGATGCACTGAGGACTTTCAAACTTGCCTCAATTTGCTTACGCAAAGAGGTCTTGTAATCTGTTCTTGCCTGCGCTCGCTCACGGCGAGGAGGATTTTTTCTGATGCCTCAACTTGCCCAGGGGTTATGATCCTGCCGGCAACTCGAACGTGGAGGAATCGCTTCGTAGCACTCTCTGCCCTGTCTACGCGACTGCGTCTTCTGCAGAATCACCCTTAGAACCTTCTCTTGGTGCTCCAAACGTGGCCTGCAAAACACACAGACGGCGCCTCTAGCGGCCGTTTGCACTCCGACGATCAAGTTAGTCCACAGAACCACCAAAGACTAGAAAACTAGTAGTGTGTGTAAAACTCTCGCTCTCTGTTTTTCGTCCCCCCTTTTATCTCTCTTTCCCTGCTTCTGGGCATAACAGAATTCTGTTATGCTTTTCTGGCATGTGTCAGAATCCTGTTATGCTTTTCAGAGAAAGCGTACCTTCAGAATCAGCAGTGGGGATCGTGAGAGTCTGTGCATGTCTGCGCGTCTCTGCGCTTGGCTGCGCCTGTCTGTACCTTTAGTGGTACGGAGTGCTCTTTTGTCTGGACCGCACCCCTCTCAGATGATGACACGTGGAGGCCTGCAACTCACATCTAACCACACACGTGTCACTTACTGGAAGGGCTCTAGCGCTTCTCTTTGTGTGCCTAAATTACGCCCTTGCAGAGTAACTTAGGATATTTCTTTCATCTGGGCAAGTCGCATACTCTTAGGAGAACGTCGGGTGTGGCTGGTCTAGGCGCACTCACCAAACGTTGCTCTCTGCGTATACAGCTTACCCTTCACGATGCCATGCACGTAATGGGTTGAGGGAATCACCAACCAATGACTGGTTTACTAGTTCCCTCAGGCCACTCTCGTGCATGATTCCCTGAGGTGTGCTCATGCGAGATCCACGCGTAACGCTCTCGCTGGGAACCTCATTCCCAGTTTAACTGCGTGTAACACGACACCCCGATGACAATACCCCGATGACTGATCAGTGTTTATCTGTTTCTCGCGTTCTGCCTTCAGGCGTTAGTCTGAGAACTGGTCTGTTGGTGGCCACTTGGCTACTGACCACCGATCACCATTCTGGATGATCTGTCCCCCGAACTCTCTGCCGCCTGATCTGTCGGTGGTCACTTGATTACTGACCACCGATCACCTCTCTTGGCGATTGTCCCCCTGACCTCTCTGCCACCTGGTCCACGTGTCACCCTGCGAGTGGTCCACGTGGTTCTCTGATGCTGACGTCATCGACTACCGATGACCGATCGGATCAGGTTACATCTCCTCCTCCCCCGGATGCACTGAGGACTTTCAAACTTGCCTCGATTTGCTTACGCAAAGAGGTCTTGAAATCTGTTCTTGCCTGTGCACGCTCACGGCGAGGAGGACTTTTTCTGATGCCTCAACTTGCCCAGGGGTTACATCTCCTCCTGCCACGAATGCACTGAGGACTTTCAAACTTGCCGCGATTTGCTTACGCAAAGAGGTCTTGTAATCTGTTCTTGCCTGCGCTCGCTCACGGCGAGGAGGAATTTTTCTGATGCCTCAACTTGCCCAGGGGTTACATCTCCTCCTCCCCCGGATGCACTGAGGACTTTCAAACTTGCCTCGATTTGCTTACGCAAAGAGGTCTTGTAATCTGGTCTTGCCTGCGCTCGCTCACGGCGAGGAGGACTTTTTCTGATCCCTCAACTTGCCCAGGGGTTACATCTCCTCCTCCCCCGGATGCACTGAGGACTTTCAAACTTGCCTCGATTTGCTTACGCAAAGAGTTCTTGTAATTTGTTCTTGCCTGCGCTCGCTCACGGCGAGGAGGACTTTTTCTGATGCCTCAACTTGCCTAGGGGTTACATCTCCTCCTCCCCCGGATGCACTGAGGACTTTCAAAGTTGCCTAGATTTGCTTACGCAAAGAGGCCTTGTAATCTGTTCTTGCCTGCGCTCGCTCACGGCGAGGAGGACTTTTTAGTCTCTTCTCGCCTACACTCGCTCACGGCGAGGAGGACTTTTTAATCTCTTCTCGCCTACACTCGCTCATGGCGAGGAGGACTTTTTGATCTCTTCTCGCTGGAAGGCGATGAGAACTTAGAAAACTTTATACTTGTGGCGATGAGGACTTAAAAATTAACTATCACCTCCGATCGCCAGATGGCGATGAGGGTTTTAAAACTTTATACGCGTGCCTCCGATCGCTAGGTGGCGATGAGGACTCAAAACTTAACCTTCACCTCCGATCGCCAGGTGGCGATGAGGGTTTAAAACTTTATACCGAATACACGCGACCTGAATTCACCGTTGCCTTAAATCACGCGTGGGCGACAAAGTCTCTTTTCCGAAAACTTAAAACGATAAGCATGAAAACTTAATGAACTTGGAAACTTTGATAAACTTCGAAACCTTCTTTATTGGGTGGCCTCGGTAAAAACCCTCCTCAGGGAAAAAAGAGTGCCCCCCCTTGAAAAACTGTTTTAATTGAAACATCTTAAACTTTTCGAGTTAATTGCTACTTACAATGCTTTAACTGTAATAAAACTTGAGATGGGTGGCGTTCCAAGTGCGAGGAATCGCCCCTCCTTCCAGCGTCTCCAAGCGGTAGGCGCCGTTCCCGAGTGCTTCGGTTATTCTAAATGGCCCTGTCCACTTGGGTGACAATTTGTTCTTCATCTCATACTGGTGGGCCTTCCTCATCACCAGGTCGCCATCTCTGAATTGCCTTGGGCTTATTCTAGAGTTGTACTTGCGTTCAACTCTTCTCTTCAACGCTTCGGCCTTCACCCGTGCCTCCTCCCTGACCTCATCCAGCAAATCCAAGTTCATCCTCCTTTCTTCGTTTGAGTCTTCCGCCATGAAGTTTTGGAATCTCAACGAGCTTTCCTGGGTTTCAACTGGAATCATAGCATCACACCCATACACCAAACTAAACAGGGTTTCGTGGGTTCCCGATTGCTCGGTGGTGTGATATGCCCATACTATGCGGGGAACTTCCTCAACCTAGGACCCCTTGGCCTTCTCCAACCTCCTCTTCAAGCCTCTCAGCAAAACCTGATTGGCTGACTCCACTTGCCCATTCGTTTGTGGATGCTCCACCGAAGCAAACACCTGTTGTATTCCAACATCCCCACACAGCTTCTTCAATAGGTGACTCGTAAATTGAGTCCCATTATCTGACACCAAACGCTTGGGCACACCAAAACGACACACAATATTCTTCCACACGAAACTCTTAATCTTGTGCGCGGTGATCTGGGCTACGGGTTCTGCTTCAATCCATTTTTGTGAAGTACTCGATCGCCACAACCAAATACTTCATTTGCCTGATCGCCAACGGAAAGGGTCCCAGAATATCGATTCCCCAAGTATGGAACGACCAGAGGCTGTAAATCGACTTTAGCTCCTCTGGAGGCGCCTTGTGCCAATCGGCGTGCTGCTGGCATTGCTTGCAACGCTGGGCATATTTCTTGCAATCTTCCCTCATTGTGGGCCAGTAGTAACCCGTACGGAGGGTTCTTATTGCCAAAGCTCGACCCCCGATGTGGCTCCCACAGATCCCCTCGTGGAGCTCAGCCATGATTCTCACGCACTTTTCTCCGTGTACACATACCAGAAGAGGGTGCGTAAACCCAAACCTGTACAACTCGCCATTGATGAGGGTGAACCTGCTGGAGTTCTTCTTTATCTTTCTGGCTTCTGTCGAGTCCATTGGGAGCATGTCATCCACCATGTAGCGCTGGTAGGGCGTTATCCATGTATCCGGCTCATGGATAGCGCAAACATGCGTCATCTTTGTCACTCCCGCTGGATGTGCCCTAACTCTTTGTGTCCTCAAAGTCTCTTAAGTCAAGGATCTATGACTCCTCGCCGTCCCTTCCATTGACCTGCACACTTGAAGAACTTGGTGGTCTGCTACAAACGCTCGAGGTGTCTTCAAAGTTTCTTGTATAACGGTCCTCTGCCTGCCCCCTTGCCCGAACTGGCGAGCTTGGCCAGCAAGTCAGCTCGGGCATTCTGCTCTCTTGGCATGTGCACCAATTCAAACGAGACAAGTGACCTCTTTAACTCTTGCACGTACTCCAGGTAAGCCGCCATCTGCGGATCTTTGGCCTGAAACTCGTCGGTTACCTGGCCAGTGACCAACGACGAATCACTCTTGGCCATCAGCACCTTTGCTCCCATTTCCTTTGCCAAGAAAATACTAGCGATCAAAGCCTCATACTTCGCCTGATTATTGTTGGCTTTCAAGGCAAACCTTAGAGATTGCTCTATCAACACGTCGTTGGGTCCTTCCAAAATAACCCCAGCCCCGCTACCCAGCTGGTTAGACGACCCAGCCATCGAGAGCACCCAACGAAAATCATCCCTGGGGCTCTGCACTGCTTCAGAAGATAGCTCGACCACAAAGTCAGCGAAGATTTGCCCCTTGATTGGTCCTCGGGGCTCGTACTTGATGTCGAATTCCGACAACTCGACCGCCCATTTTACCATCCTCCCAGCTACATTTGGTTCTTTCAAAACCTTCTGGATGGGTAAGTCAGTCATTACCAACACTGTAAAGCTTTGGAAGTAATGGCGCAACCTCCTCGTCGAAAACACGACCGCCAGCGTCGCTTTTTCTAAGGCCTGATATCTCACTTCTGGGCCCTGCAACACCTTGCTAACAAAATAGATGGGCTTCTGGGCTTGATCTTGATCTTGGACGAGCACCGCACATATCGCTCTCTCAGTTATGGCAAAATATAACCTGAGGGACGTTGCCACTTGAGGTTTGCACAGAACCGGCGGGCTTGCCAAGTACTCTTTGAGCTTCACAAAAGCTTCTTCACACTCCTTCGTCCAGACAAACCTGTTATTCCTCTTCAAGCATTGGAAGTACAGATGGCCCTTCTCTCCGCTGGTGGATACGAATCGAGACAGGGCGGCCATCCGGCCCGTGAGCTGCTGCACCTCCTTTACAGTGGTGGGACTCCTCATTGCTAGAATGGCGGCACATTTGTCGGGGTTTGCCTCGATTCCCCTTTCCGACAAGAGAAATCCCATAAATTTCCCTGCCTACACGCCAAAAATACACTTCTCAGGATTCAGTTTAAGCTTGTACCTGGCTATTATGACGAACAACTCTTCCAGATCAGTGACGTGCCTACTCGTTTCCAGAGATGTTACGACCATGTCGTCAACATACGCTTGCACATTCCTCCCGAGCATGGGGGCGAGCACCTTGTCCATTAGCCTCTGGTACGTGGCCCCCGCATTCTTCAGCCCGAAGGGCATCACCTTGTAGCAATAGCACGACCTTTCTGTCATGAAAGCAGTCTTTTCCTCATCCCTAGGAGGCATCTTAATCTGGTTGTATCCTGAGAAGGCATCCAAGAAGCTGAGCAACTTACACCCTGACGCACTGTCTACCAGGGCATCTATACTTAGCAAAGGATAAGAATCCTTTGGACAGGCTTTATTCAGATCCTTGAAGTCAACACACATCCGCCATTTCCCGCTGCTTTTCTTGACTAGAACGACGTTGGCGAGCCATTTTGGATATTGGATCTCCCTGATATGCCCTGCTGCAAGGAGTTTCTGCGTCTCATCCTTGATCGCCTGCCTCTTTTCTTCGTTGAACTTTCTCCTTCTCTGGCGGATTGGCCTGACCTGGGGATCCATTGCTAGACGATGACACAAAAAGTCGGGGTCAATCCCCGGCATGTCTGAAGCAGACCATGCAAACGCGTCCAGGTGCCTACTTATTACCTTGGCGATCTGGTCTTGTGTCTCGCCGTCTAAGGTTTTTCCCAGTTTAAACGTCTTGTCGTTGATCTTCTTCTCAAGCCACTCCTCGACTGGCTGAGGCCTCTTCTCGCTGGCGATTAGTGCTCTCGCAATACCTGACTCCCTGGCGATCTTCGGGCAGTTTCTCTCTTCCTCCACCCGAGCGGCGCTCTCGGATCTCGCCTCGACATCCTCCATCATCACATCGCCCTCGACGGCCACCTCCAACGCTGTATCCACAACTCGCTGGTTTTCCTGCTCGGGCTCCACACTAGGGGGCGGCGTTGTGGTTACGTGGCATACCGATCTCTTGTTCTTGAGGCTGTTTTCATAACACTTCTTCGCCTCCTTTTGGTCTGAACGGATGGTGATAACCACCCCTTCCATTAATGTTAACTTGACCTTCACGTGCCTTGTTGAAGGCACAACTCCTGTCCTGTTGAGTATTGGCATTCCCAACAAGATGTTGTATGCCGAAGGAGCGTTAACAACGAGGTACCTGATATTTTCTATGCGCGAGGCCGACCCGTCTGTGAACGTTGTCCTGAACTCAATGTAGCCCCTGACCTCCACTTGATCACCAGAAAAACCGTATAAGCAGCCCCCATATGGCCTCAGCTGGTCAGGGGACAACTGTAACTTTTCGAAAGTCGGCCAAAACATCACATCTGTCGAGCTTCCTTGATCGACCAACACCCGGTGAACCATCCTTCCTACCGTAACAAGCGAGACCACAATGGGATCATTGTCATGAGGCACAACATCCCTAAGATCTTCTTTGGTGAACGTGATGTCCACGTCGGGCAAGTGATCCTCAAAAGCCTCCACTGACATCACGAACCTTGTATACTTCTTACGTTGAGAGGCAGTGGGCCCTCCTCTTGAGAAGCCACCAGAAATGGTGTGAACCTCCCCATGGACTGGCATCTCGTGTGCCTAGCCTTCCTTTGGCACCGTTGTGGCCGCAGTTGTAGTAGACCCTGCGAGGTAGTCCTTTAAAAAGCCATTCTTCACGAGCTCATCCAATTGATAGCCCAGCGCCAAGCAGTTGTTAATATGGTGCCCGAATGCTTCGTGGAATTCGCACTATGATTCCTTGTGAGGTCCCAGCACCTTGTCAGACTTTACTGGTGGCCTCAACCTGTCCGCTATGTTGGGCCCAACAATGAGGTCTTTGAGTTCCACCACAAAGTTGTGCCTTAGTGGCCTATTTCCCTCTCTCCTTCCTTCTGCCCGACCCCTAGGTTGGGTCCTCCTTGTCTCGTAGGTGCGCTTCCTGTCTGGGTTCCTTCTTTCTGTGGCAGCTTCGTGAACCCTAGCAGGTTGCGTGCGTATCTGCGCTCTCGGCCGTGCGGGTGCAACAGTCATGCACTTCTCGTATGCCTCGCCCTCTGAGGCAATGTGCTCTACCGCTCGTCGCCTTACTTCAACAAAAGTTTTGGGGCGGCTGCAATTAAGCGATTTACTGAAAGACCCGAGACGCATCCCCTTCCTGAATGCTTACACGATCATAGTCTCATCTGTAGTACCCACTTTTACCACTTGCGCTCCGAAGTGGCTTATGTATTCCTTCAGAGTTTCCCCTTGGTATTGCTTCACGTCGAAAAGGTCGTACGAAATTGGGGATGGGGCCCTGTTGGCTAAATACTGCTCTCTGAATAGTCGAGAGAGCTGTGCGAAAGACGTGATGTGACCCTCTGGGAGGCTGATGAACCAATCCCAGTCAAAGTGCTCATGAAGAGCTTGCACCTTACGTCATCAGAACCACCACCCAACATCATATATGTGTGGAACGTAGTGAGGTGTGCCTCGGGATCCTCCATCCCTATGAAGGTTACCTTGGGCCCCGTGAATGTGTTGGGGATCGCTGTCTCTAGGATCGCCTGTGAGAATGGTGTTGTGAATTCTCTAGTGGGGAGGCAGCCTCAGGCTCGTCTACATCGCGCCATCCACGGCGTAACTCTTCGTTGGCACGGTGGAGCTCATCGTTTCTCGCCTGAGAAGCTGCGAGATCTTCCTGCATGCGCTCTTGCTCCGTTTTCGACGCTGCCATTGCTTCCTGCAGCCCTTGCATCATGCCCATGAGTTGTTGCATGGTCATTTCTACACTCCTGGCGCGTGCGGGTCTGGTGGTCATGGCTTTCTGGAAACCCTCTTAACTTATCTGGGTTTTGAGAACTGGAACTGGAAAATGAGTGTGGTGGGACTGTTGTTTTATATCTGCCCCACGGTGGGCGCCAATGTTCCCGCCGGTTGACCAGGATCGTCTTCGTGCGTGGCTTGTCCTCACGAGCTATGGCACCTTCGTTCCGCTCCGTCTGTGAATACCTGAAAAGAAGTGAACAAAGGGGCACCCTCGCGGCCGTTTGCATTCCGACGATCAAGTCAGCTACGGAGAAACATCAAAGGTGACGCACCTCCGTATCGGAACACCGTGAAAGGATGCTCTAAAGGTGGTCGAAATACTGAATAGCTAGTATTGTGTTGCCCTAATTGCCTTGTGCTCACAGTGGATGCGCAACGAAAACAACTAGGGTTTGTGCTCTGTGTAACTTATGAGAATTAGTAAAAAAACTCCTCTTTCAAGCGTCCCAAGGTCTCCTTTTATACACCTTTCGCATTTAAAACGCGTTAAAGCGCATTGAAAGCGTATAAAAATATTCCTTGGACGTTCGAATCTTAACTGAATTAGCGCGTACCTTTCACTGAAACCTTTAATGAGGACGTGTGCATTGCCACGTGCCCTTCTGACTTGATCGTTATTCTGCGCAGAGGGTCCCACAGCGCCGCAACCCAACTTAGGGTTATTTCATGGTGTGGGTCCTTCTTCCTTCGAAGTGCTTCTGGCGCGTAGGGTGACTTTCTGGGTGCCAACTCATGCGCCCCAAACGCTAGTCACTCGCCCTGGGGGTGCATCTACCTTTCTCTCGTATCATACACGTGGTTCTCCCCTGATCATGGCCTTCTCATGGGTCGTATCTGTACATGGGTCTCCCAGCAGTGGCGTGGATACTTCACGAGTCAGGTTTACCCCCTACTGGTACTAGAACTTATGGCTTTGAAGCCACCTTTCTTGGTTATTGTGCTGAGCTATCAAGGTCCAAGGCTTCCTCACGGTGTCGCCCCCTCCATGGTCTTTCCTACCCATGGGCATCGGGGGGTAACCCCATCGATATCTCCGCTTGGCTATGTCTTCTCTTGGCAACGCCTTATCTTGGCGATGTCTTTGCTCGGCGATGCCTCTCTTGGGCGATGTCAGACCATCTGATCTTCCATTATCTAACACGTTGGTGACACATAAAGTGGCGACAACCGATTATGTATGCCGCAGAACACCACTTCCATAAACGGCGACTATGTTGCCTTCTTGACCACCCACCTTTCTCTTGTCCACGCCATCACAACCGATGACCTGATCGGTACATTCATCAAAACTGGGAGAGAAGACATCATCATCATCATAGGCATTCTTCAAGGACTTCTCACTCTTCTCATGGATATCATGAAGGCAATGAATGGCGAAGGCACCATCATCATTAAGAGAGGCGCCAACATGTGGTTGGCCCTTATTCACCTATTTTAAAACTACCTAGCTTTAGTGGTGAGAGTGATCCTAATGTGTACGTAGGGTCGGAGGCCAAGGTTGAGCAAATATTTGATGTAAATAGGGATAGATTAGCATCCTTAGAATTCTTAGACTATGCCATGCAATGGTGGCATCAATATTTTATGGACATTAAGCTACACAAGAGACCGCCCGTGGTCTCTTGGGACGATTTAAAAGCTTGTTTGCGCGCTAGATTCGTTCCTCCACACTTTAGGAAAGACCTATTGTTGAAACTCCAAAGGTTTCATCAAGGCACGCTAAGTGTGGATGATTATTTTAAACAACTCGACACGCTTTTAATTAGAGTTAATATGGATGAGAGTGAGGAAGCTAAAATAGCTAGATTTGTAAGTGGTCTTAGAAGGGACATTCAAGATGTGGTAGAGCTACAAGAATATTCTTCATTACAAAATGTAGTTCACCTTGCTAGTAAAATTGAAAATCAAATTGCAAGGAAAAATGCTTTCAAAAATTCTTCTAAAGATAGCTACTACCACTCTTCTTGGAAAAATACAAATAAATCTTTTTCAAATATCCCTTCTAAGGACTCTACTTTCAATCCTAGAGATCCTAAGCCTTCCACTTCCACTTCTAGGCCTAAATCACCAACTAAATCATCTAGTACGAAGTGTTTTAAATGCTTAAGCTATGGACATATTGCTTCTAATTGCCTTTCTAAACGAAATATGTATATGCATGATGGGGTAGTGGTTAGTGAGCATGAGTCCGAAAACTCTATACATTCCTCACCTTCTAGGTCCCCAAGTGAGAATGAGAGTGAAAGCCAACATGAGGGTGACCTATTGGTAATAAGACGCATGCTTGGGAAAGTTTTAAAACCCTTTGATGAAAGTCAAAGAGAAAATATCTTTCATTCAAGGTGTCTTATTAATGATAGGGTATGCTCTTTGATTGTGGATAGGGGGAGTTGTGCTAATGTGGCAAGCACAAGAGTGGTAGACAAGCTTGGATTATCTACCATCTCTCATGCCAAGCCCTATAAATTACAATGGTTAAGTGAGGTAGGTGAGATTATTGTTAACAAGCAAGTCCTCATTACATTTTCTATTGGTAAATATAAAGATGAGGTCTTGTGTGATGTTGTCCCAATGGAAGCCACACATATTGTTTTAGGTAGGCCATGGCAATTTGATAGAAAAGTTTTTCATGATGGCATTACCAACAAAATTTCTTTTAACTTCCATGGGCACAAAATCATTCTTAAGTCTCTCTCTCCAAAGGAAGTTCACGAGGACCAAGTTAAAATGAGAGAAAAGAGAGAGAAAGAAAATGATAAAAAAAGTTCCAAGAGAAGCCTTCTCATGTCCACACAACAAGTTAAAAAGGTAATAGTTACTCAAAAGCCTATTTTTTTAGCTATTCCTAGGACTATTGAATGTAAGTCGGCTAAGGATAGTCCCACATGTTTGGACAATTTGGTAAAGGAATATGAAAATGTGTTTCAAGATCCTCCTAAAGGCTTACCACCTCTAAGAGGGATTGAACACCAAATAGAGTTCATGCCCGGGGTTTCTTTACCAAATCGCCCTGCATATAGGACCAATCCCAAAGAAACTAAAAGAGAAAATGAAAAAGAAAATGAACTACATGATAAACCGAGTCTTAATACCTTCTCAACTAAATCACTTTTGTTGACTCGCGCTACGCCTACAAGGTATTCTTCTTCTTTGTCTTTTTCATTACCTAAGGGTCCTACTTCAACACCATATTGGATAAAGAATGTTAAGGATGATTTTTTCATATCTCCTATTTTACCAAATAATATCATTCCTAAGCAATCCTTGCCAACATGGTCTGTGTATAGACCATCTTTTTCTGAACTCCCAACATTTCAAAGTGCTAAGTCCAGTTTGCCTATTTCTTCTTCTATTCTCTTATCTAATTGCAAATTGACTTTGTTTTATGCAGGAGTACTGAATTCGTGGACGAATTCTCTCCAACTTGGGGAGTATGATGAGAATCAAAAAGATGTTGTTAATAGGAAGAATGGACAAGGGCCAAATCATTTAAAGTTCTTCTTATTAGTCTTTTCAAAAGATGAGGCCCAAGCCAAAGAAGGCCCAAGCCCAAGAAGCCCGAGTCCATCCCATGAGGGGTAAGGCCAAGCATTAAATAAAAGAGCATCATTTGAATTACTCTTGTATAGTTGTAGGAGGTGTGGATATTAAATAAAGGAGTGTGAATATGTAAAATAAAGTCACATTGTCCATGTGACTTAGGAGAGTAGGTGTAGGTGTAGTTTTTAGGAGGTGTCATAGTAGAGAAAGGTCACACCTCCCATGTGACTTGTTTTTGGTGGGAATTTCAAATGAGTTTCATTTGAATTTTCCCACCTATTTTTTAGCACCCTAACACTATAAATAGAGGTGTGGGCTCTTGTAAAATTCAGAATTGGATAATTGATATAGAGAAACTTTACTCATTTGGAGAGAGAATTCTGTGAGATTTTGATCTCTTAGCTTAGTCTCATCTTGTGAGCTTTTGGAGAGCTTCAAGTGGTGACTTCCTTCACTAATCTTGGAACTTCATCACCAAGTGGCGTGAGCAACTCCAAATTCCATTCCAGTGATCTTCAATCACTTAAGTTTCATCTTCTTTCATCTCCATTTTCATTTCCAATCGGTAGTTTAGCTTGTTCTTCAATTTCTACCGTTTATTCTTGTTCTAGGTGCTGTTTTAAGTTTCTATTCGGTTTATCTTGTTCCTTTGATGAATTCAATCGGTAGATTCATTTCTTGATTCAATTTTGTCCAGTTTTTCAGTTTACACATTTCAATTGTGCTTCCATTTGTGTTCTTGTTTTGTTCTTGCTTTCCTTTCAATTCCACCAAGTGTTTCTGATAAGAACATGGCACTCATGATGTATATAAGTTTGGCTCTTCATTTGGATGGCATTGTCCTCCATTGATTTGTCCTTATGCCTCCTTAAAGTGTTGTTTCTTGTTAAGTGTCTATCCAGCTCATATCAATGTGGCACCAAGGCACAACTTCCTAATGGAATTGAAGGAGCTAATCGATGTCCCCAACATAGCGGAGAGATTGAAGATGCCCGCAAAGACTAACAAAAGGTTGGGGCCTAACAAGAACACCTGGTGCGAGTTCCACCATGCGTTTGGCCACCCCATACGCAACTGTTTGGCGCTTGGACACCAGTTAGACAAGCTGGTGAAGAATCGTATACTGAAGGACTACTTGACAGAGTAACAGGGAGCCCAGACCTTGACAGTGCCAGAAGGAGATCAGGGGCATGAGATGCCCGTTCACTACAAGATTCACACCATTTCAGAGGGTTTCTCAAGTGGAGGGTGCACCGCTTCTCAACGGAAGAAGTATGCACGAGCAGTGATGACAGTAGAGGCGCAAGAGGCATATCAGGCCCTTGACGTCGACCTTGTCTTCACCAAAGCCGACCTCCGAGATGTCGTCCCCCACGACAATGACCCAGTGGTGATCTTAGTAGTGATCGCAGGGAGAAAGGTACATTGTGTCCTGGTGGACTAGGGAAGCTCGGGCGACGTGATGTTCTGGTCGACTTTCAAGAAGCTGCAGTTGTCTCCTAATCAACTGAGGCCTTACACTGGCTGTTTGTATTGCTTTGCGGGAGACCAGGTGCAAGTGCGTGGGAACCTAGAGCTAAGAACCACCTTCACAGATGGTGTTGCCTCCCGCACAGAGAACATCAGGTACCTTGTTGTTAACGCTCCCTCAGCTTACAATATACTATTGGGTAGACCCGCACTGAACAGTTTGAGGGCGGTGGCGTCGACGAGGAACATGAAGTTGAAGCTGCCTGACTTGGGGGAAACGGTGATCACCATCAAGTCAGACTAGAAGGAGGCTAAAAGATGCTACGAGAATAGCCTCAAGACAAAGAGAGGGGTGTTCACAGTCACCACCCGGGCACCGAGTGAAGAAGGGGTCGCCTGGACAGAGATCGACCGTGCAGAGATCGCCCAAGAGAGGCGACTTGAACCAGCAGGAGACGTCTTGGAGCGAGAGATCGGAGGCAGGATGTTCAAACTTGACAAATCACTAGGCCAAGGGACGCAAGACCAGATTGCTGAGGTCATAGCGCGACAGCTAAATGCCTTTGCATGGTCCGCCTCGGACATGCCTAGCATAGACCCTGACTTCCTATGCCATCGCCTCACAATGGACCCCCAGGTCCGATCTGTTCTCCAGAGAAGAAGAAAGTTCAAGGAGGAGAGGCGACATGTAATCAAAGAAGAGACGAAGAAGCTGTTGAGCGCCGACGACATACGGGAGATTCAGTACCCCGAGTGGCTGGCAAACGTGGTCCTGGTGAAGAAGGCCAACGGGAAGTGGTGGATGTGCGTGGACTTCACGTACCTCAACAAGGCCTGCCCAAAGGACTCTTATCCTTTACCAAGCATTGACGCCTTGGTGGATGGCGCCTCGGGTTGCAAATTGCTCAGCTTCCTGGATGCTTTTTCTGGGTATAACTAGATTAAGATGCATCCCAGGGACGAATGCAAGACGACGTTCATGACAGAGATGTCTTGCTATTGTTACACAGTGATGCCCTTTGGGCTGAAAAATGCAGGCGCCACCTACCAGAGGCTGATGGACAGAGTGCTCACGCCCATGATAGGGTGAAATGTGCAAGCCTATATGGATGACATGGTGGTGACCTCGCATGTGAAGGATCAACATGTCGCTGATTTGGAAGAGTTATTTACAATAATAGCTAAGTATAGACTGAAGCTGAACCCCGAGAAGTGTGTATTCAGGGTGGAAGCAGGTAAGTTCTTGAGTTCCTACTCACCGAGCGTGGGATAGAGGTGAACCCCGAGAAGTGCACCCCAATCCTTGCGATGAGGAGCCCGATCTTAGTGAAGGAGGTGCAACAGTTGACAGGGCAGATGACCCCTTTCTCTAGATTCGTATCAACTGGAGGAGACAAAGGTCACCCTTACTTCCAGTGTCTAAGGAGGAACAACAGGTTCATCTGGACCAGGGAGTCCGAGGAGGCGTTCCTCAAGCTGAAGGAGTACCTGGCCAGTCCCCCAGTGTTGTGCAAGCCATAGCTGGGTACTCCGCTCCACCTGTACTTCGCAGTAACATAACGGGCGATCAGTTCAGTCCTTGTGCAGGAACAAGACCAAGTGTTGAAGCCAATATACTTTGTGAGTAAAGTATTGCAAGGGCCCGAGGTAAGATACCAAGCCCTAGAGAAGGCAGCCGTGGCAGTGGTGTTCTTAGCAAGGAGACTTCGCCACTACTTCCAGAGCTTTACTGTAGTGGTGATGACAAACCTGCCTATCCGCAAGGTCCTACAGAAGTCGGACGTTGTGGGAAGAATGGTACGTTGGGCAGTGGAACTATCAGAGTTCGATGTCCAGTACGAGCCCAAAGTCCCTATCAAAGGCCAAGTCTACGCAGATTTTGTGGTAGAGCTCTCTTCAGCAGATGCACACCAAGAGGAAGCCAACTTTCGATGGGTGCTCTCTGTAGATGGGTCCTCTAACCAGCAAGGCTGTGGAGCTGGCGTCATCTTGGAGGGACCGAACGGGCTATTGATTGAGCAGGCCCTACGGTTCGCTTTCAAGGCCAGCAACAACCAAGCGGAGTATGAAGCCCTGATCACTGGCATACTATTAGCCAAGGAGATGGGTGCGCAGAGTTTGTTAGCAAAGAGTGACTCCCTACTAGTCACAAGTCAGGTAACAGGGGAATACCAAGCCAAGGACCCGCAGATGGCGGCTTATCTGGAATTTGTCCAGGTTTTGAAGGAATCATTTGCAGCGTTCGAGTTGGTACATGTCCCTAGAGAGTAGAATGCCTGAGCTGACTTGCTAGCTAAGCTCGCTAGTTCAGGCAAGGGGGGCAGACAGAGGACCGTCATACAGGAGACCCTGAAGACACCTCGAACCTTCACCACAGACAATCTGGTGGCGGTCCATCAGGTCAGTACGTCGAGATGAGGGAAGAGGAGTCATGGGTCACTGACTCAAGAGACACCGTAAACGCCCATGATAAGCACATATCCAGTGCTTGGGGAAGAATCATTGCAGGTCTGCATGGTCGAAGGAGGAGAAACTTGGATGACGCCCTACAAGCGCTACGTCGCTGATGGGATACTTTCATTGGAACCCACATAGGCCAGAAAAATACTGGGACACGGAGAGTTGTTCAGACACGGGTTAACCCACCCAATCTTGGTATATGTAAGCGGCGACCAATGCGCGCGAATAATGGTAGAGCTCCATGAAGGGATATGCGGGAGTCATATCGGTGGTCGATCTCTAGCATCGAAGGCCATTCGTGCGGGATACTATTGGCCAACCATAAGGGAAGACTACACGAGGTACGCACAGTAGTGCAAACAATGTCAGCCACACGCTGACTGGCACAAGGCACCACCAAAAGAGCTCAGGTCGATTTACAGCCCCTGGCCGTTTCATACCTAGGGAATCGATATACTGGGACCTTTCCCTTTGGCGATACGACAGATGAAGTACCTCGTGGTTACCCTAGAGTACTTCACGAAGTGGATAGAGGTTGAGTCAGTGGCGCAGATCACGACCCATAAGATTCAGCACTTTGGTGTGGAAGAACATAATCTGCCGCTTCGGGGTACCGAAGCGTTCGGTGTCTGATAGCACACAGTTTGCAAGCCAACAACTGGGCAAGCTATGCACATAAGTTGGAATAAAGTAGGTGATCGCATCAGTCGAGCACCCCCATACGAATGGGCAAGTCGAGTCTGCCAATCGAGTCCTGCTCAAGAGTCTGAAGAAAAGGTTCGAGAAGGCCAAAGGGACTTGGGCAGAAGAGGTCCCTAGAATCGTGTGGGCTTACCACACGTCTCCCCAATCCACCATCAGAGAAACACCCTTTAGCTTGGTGTATGGGTCGGACGCGATGATTCCCGTAGAGATCCAGGAGAACTCGCCACACTTCCAGAACTTCATGGCTAAATAGTCCAACGAAGAGAGAAAGGTGAACCTGGACCTACTGGATGAAGTCAGGGAGGAGGCAAGGATTAAAGCGGAAGCCTTGAAGAGAAGGGTGGAGTACAAGTACAGCTCCAAGCTGAAGCCTCGCTAGTTCCAGGTCGCCGACCTGGTGATAAGAAAGGCCCACCCGTATCAGCTAGAGAACAAGTTGTCCCCCAAGTGGACTGGTCCTTTCAGAGGCCCTTGGAAATGGAGCATACATGCTTGAGACGTTATAGGGAAGCGCGATTCCTTGTACATGGAATGTGACCAACCTCAAGTTTTACTTCAGTTGAACTTTAGCATTGTACATAGTTTTTAGGGGACACTATTTTTCCCTTCCAAGGTTTTTCTAACGAGGTCACCCAATAAATTTCGATTGAAGTATATTCTCGAATATTTTGTACAATGCAATTACGAACTGTTCACTTGGGTTAGAAGTCTCGAGGGCGGGAAGGTAGGTTCGCAGAGAACACCTCCCCCTCGAGTGAAAAGGCCAAAGCTGAACGATTTGGTTCACCAATAAAATCCTTTTTCACCTTTGCGCGAATATGAGGTCAGATACGAACCGTTCACTTGGGTTAGAAATCTCGAGAGCGGGAAAAGGTAGGTTCACAAAGAACACCTCCCCCTCGAGCGAGAACAACAAGGCTGAACAAGTATGGTTCGCCAGTGAAATCCTTTTTCGCCTTTGAGCGAGGACGAGGTCAGTTACGAGCTGTCCGCTTGGGTTAGAGGTCTCGGGAGCGGGAAAGCAAGGTTCGCGGAGAACACCTCCCCTCGAGTGAAAACGTCAAGACTGAACAAGTACGGTTCGCCAGTGAAATCCTATTTCGCCTTTAAGCGAGGACGAGGTCAGTTACGAGTTGTCCGCTTGGGTTAGAGGTCTCGAGAGCGGGAAAGGAAGGTTCGTGGAAAACACCTTCCCTCAAGTGAAAACGCCAAGGCTGAATAGTGCAATTTCCCAGTAAAACCTCCCTTTGACTTTATACAGCAAGGACGGGGTCAGTTCAGAACCTTCCCCATGGGTTAGAGGTCTCAAGGGTAGGCAAGACAGTTCGTAAAGAACGCCTCCCCCTTTGAGTGAGAATGTCAGGGGTAAGAAGTATGGCTCTCTAGTCAAAATCCTCATCTGCCCCGTTGGGGTAAGGGCGAGGTCAGCTATGAGCCTTTCCGCTTGGGTTAGAAGCCTCGAGGGAAGGCAGGACGGTTCGCAGAGAACGCCTCCACCTTTGAGTGAGAACACCAGGGCGGGAAAGTCATGAGTTTCTCCTTGGGCTAGAAGTCTTGAGACTGGGCAGGACGGTTCGCAGAGAACGCCTCCCTCTCTCGAGTGAGAGCGCTGTAATGGAGACAATATGGTCCGGCAGGTGAACTCTCCTCAAACCCATTGTGGTCAGACTGGGGACAAATACGAATTTCTGCTTGGGTTAGAAGACTCGAAGCGGGATAGCGCGGAGTGCGCCTCCCTCTTGAGAGCCCTCATGGCCTCCATGATTTGTTGCAAGGCGGGGGCCTCGCTGCCTATAGATCCCAACGGTACTTGCCTCGTGTTTCTCATCACGCATAATGCTCAACCGTGAATGTGGGTGGGATCAGGTCTTATCGGGCACCACGGTGGGCACCAAATGTTCTCGCTGGTTGACCTCGATCGGATTCAGAAGTGAGCTTTTATCTAAAGTTTCCTTACTTGGGTGTTGAACCAAGTTGGGGATGCTTTGGGACGAAGGGGCTCCACCTGTTGATCACACTCCGATGATCAAGTCAGTGAGGGCATTCAAACTATATTTTTGTATCAATATAGGGTTCAGAATCACTTACCTTTACTCGGAATCTTAAACCCATTTCATAGACATTCCTTCAATAACTTTCATCAACTAGAATATTGTTTCTACAATAAGAATATAATTTCAACAACTAGAATGTAATCTCAACATTAAAACAATTCGTTAACATCCATTGTCACTTAGCGCATCCGAAACTCTCATCCATAGAGATGGCTTCTCTCGGCTGCTATGCCACATTTTTTCCAATAGCTTTTATTCGCATTTAAAAGATATATGCTTTAATTAATTCAGTTATTCCTTTTGTTATTTTTACTTTAAGTATCTTCTTCGTATAGACTACCAAACATCTGGGTCGACATCTCAACACGTCTTTGGGCCTAAACCTGCCCTAAGCCGAGTTGGATATAACTTTATCTAACTGAGCTTACTACGCTTATGTGCTTGGGCCGAGGTCCTGATTACGTCTGGCCACTATAAATGATGATGACAAAACTTAACCAAGACAAACAAGAAAAGCACTTATGAAAACTTAAAGAAACATAATTAAACTTTGGACAATGATGTTTTGATTTTCTTAGAAATTGTAAAAGCAAGAAGGATAAAATTTCACAAATATGAAAACAATTTGCCACATAAAAAGAATCATTTTTTGTAATTGAATTTTGAAATGTGAATATAGTCAAATTGTTTCTTTTGTCCTTATTTTTATGGATTCAATAGCTCCACATCCTTGTCATGCATATCTATACTTCACTTTCCAACTTTCACATATGGATTGGGATTCAAATTATGTGATCACTTGAATTATTTGTTTGGAACTAAATCAACTACCACTTAAACAAATTCTAATTGTTTTTTTTTTTAGTTCTTCACAGTTTAAATCAAAGTAAGCAAAATGGACTTAAAGACTCGTAGAAAACTAAGAACATAAGACTCAGGCAAAAATAAATAAGGAAAGAAATAGAATGACACCAATAATTCAAAAGCAGAATCTAAATTGCCTATTGAATAAAAAGACGAAGTTTTAAATGACAAGAATTTAAAGACTGAATTGAAAAGTGCTTAATTGACAAGAGGAATTTAAATTGCTTGAAGATAAAAGCAAAATTAAAATGTGTTGGAATTTAATGGCAGAATTCAACTTAAAAGAATTTAAGCACAAGATAACAATGCTTTGAATACCACATGATTTGATTTGATTTTAGGATTGCACATTTTATATGTTGCACTTTGTTTAGGATTTTTTTGAATTAGCAATTATGGTGAGAAACCCAAAGAAGATTCCCACTGAACACGAACTTAACCAAGTGGTTAGGTAAGTGTGAAGGTTCACTTCTAGAGGAAAAAGAGAAAAACAGAATTATATGGTTTTGATTAATGATGAGGTGCATAAATAAAAACATATAATGGAAAGAAACAAGATGGAAGAACCCAAGGATATAAAAAGGAATGGAGATGGCACAAATAAGAAAGGAAAAAAATGAACAGATGAAGAAAGCTTATGGAAAATGGAGAAAAGAATAACGCCACTTGGAATGGTGGATGGTTCCAAGATGAGTGGTGAGGAGCCACCACTTGAGGTGCACCACACTCAAGATAAGACCCAAGAACTTTAGGAGACAAAGCTCACTAATCACTCAAGCAAAGTTTCTTTTTTATTCAATTTCAATTGTAAAAATACATTAGCCAAGACACCCTTTATATAGGAGAGAGTGACTTGGGGAGCAAGAGTGAAAGGGGTAGGGGTGTCATTTGTGAGAAACCTTCTAGAAGGTAGGTCAAAGAAACCCTAAACCTAGGTGCACATGTCATGAAAGGTAGGCTTGGCACAAACACAATTTACTAAGCCCAATTTACCCTAAACCCTAAACCCTCAATTGTTATACAGTTGAATTAGTCCGCTTGCTGAGAAAGTAGTTTTAATTTTCCCCCATCATCCGACACATTGGTCTCTTCTTATGAAAGTCCGGTTCCTTAGAAATAAATATCCGAAAGTTATTATGATTTTCTCTTCTTCCATATGGTCGGGCATAAATTTTTTTTAAGATGTGGTCTATGAAAATATCTCTTAGAATGTAGAAATTGGTAACAATGTTAAATTTTACTGCTCTTCTAAATGTAAATCTTCTATTGCAAGAGTTCCTTACTCGGAAAGTCTTAAGATATCTTCTAAAGTTGTTGAAGCTTGGAATAGGATTTCTTGCAACACTCCTTCCCCCTTGTTGAACATACCATAGTCTCTGAGCTTGAAAGATGTTATTATCTCCCAAGGTAAAGATATTCCTAACTGGATACTTGAAGAATCTGGTGTTTTAAGCCATAAGTCAGTCAATCTGGTGTGTTTTTGTGCTCCTAAAGGTAATATTTTTTATTGGGGTAACTTAATATAGTTTTTATCTATATTTTCCACTAAATCTTTGGAGCTTTAGAAGATTTTACATAATAGGCTGCCTTCTAATTTAGAAGTATAAAAACGTGGAGTCTTTCTTTGCTCCATTTCTCAAATGTTTTTTGAATGCCATGATGAATGGACGGTGCGGCATTGACTCCAACAGACGTTTCCCACGCTGTCATTCTTTTCTATTGCTGGCCTTATCTCTTTTATAAAATCTCCTAGGAGTCCTCTTGTAAAATGTACCGACCCGGTAGTCGGGAGTGATGACGTGGCAGCAAGCGAAAATATAGGCGTGTTGAACGGAACACCTGGCTGACAGAAGGGAAGGACATCGGGAAGTCTGTGTAGTCGCCAATCGTTAAGTTGGCGTGCTCCGATCTCTAGCATATCTAAACCGGCGGTCACCAGGCTTGTGTCGTAGTCACCGTCTGCGAGCTTAAACGACTAAGTGGTCAGAGATCGCCGAGAGGGGACATCGCCGAAAGATCAAGAAAGCTTGTTCAAGACTTTCAAAGGGCACGAGTATGAAGGATGAAGTTATCAGATGATCATTCCCTAGCCAGAGGTTGAGGCCAGGGAACAGTTTACCAGAACATGCACGATGAGCAAGTAATGCAGATCGTGATAGCGGAAGGCGAGACCACAGAGAAGGTGTGCATGGTGACACCCCGTGCTGGCCATTAGAAGAGATCGCGCTCCAAGGCAGCTATGCCCCGAGTTGCTCCTCACCTGAGTAACTTAGTGGAACAACCTGAAGAGTAGAAGTGGCGCTCAAGCAGAAGACGTTCTAGATGGTGACACGTGTACAGCTGGATGCGAGCCACGTATCCAGAGGTATAACCGTCAGGAGAGAGAAAATACACAGGTATATAAGGAACTCTTAACAGATTTTGAGGTACGCGCGTTTAGAACACTTCTTTACGCTTTGAGAACACTTGAGTACGCTGAGAGAGATTTTGCACGGTTCCTTGAGTTTCTAGCTTTTCTCTCTTAGAACTTTGGTGATTCCGTCACTGACTTGAGCGTCGGAGCGCGATCGGCCGCAGCGGCGCCACTCTGTCTTTTGCAGGTTCTTGAGGAGAATCGAGGTGTGAAGGACGGAAGCTAGCATGGTGCAAAGTCGATCCAAAGGAAGATACCTTTGACGTGGCAAGACTCTTGCGCTCTGGTCAATCGGCAGGATCATAAAATTAATTAAACTTGTTGCCATCTCTTTTCTGTTTTGGATGAGTTGGAGGAGGCAAAGTCATTCCAGATTTCATTAAGGGTTAATATGCATGTTGCTATCAATGTCATTAAAGATTAAATAAAATTCTCTAGGAACTCTTCTACCAAGCACATGTTTAATGATATGTCTGACTTTTCTATATTGAATTTTTGTAGCATTTGCTTGACCTGGTAAAGTTGATAAGTCTATTCAAGTTTTATGGGGCTTTCCATAAGAAAATTGGATTAAAGTCAACACAGATGAGGCTACTCGAAGGTCTTAAGGGCTTGATGCATGTGCTGCTATTTTTAAAGGTAGGATGGGGGAATTTGTTTGAGCCTTCTCTTTGTTCTTAGAGGTTTAAACGTCTCTTGTTGAATTTAGGGGATTGATACTTGCTATTGAAAAGGCGAAGGATGCAGGTTTTACGAGATTGTGGATTACCACAGTATGTCTTATTTTTACCTCCTGAAGCTTATCCCTTGGTCTCTTTGTAATAGATGAAATAAATGCTTATCTTTTTTCCAAGCCATGGAGTTTAAAGTCTCACATCTTTAGAGAATGTAGTTGTTCCCGCCGGTTGACTTGAACACCTTTGTGCGTCTCTACGAGCTGCGCTTCATGAACCCCTTTGCTCCTGCTCCAACGTTCTCCTTCCTCCGCCGTAAACACCTGAAACAGAGAGACGAATGGCGTCCTCGCGGCCGTTTGCACTCCGACTCTCAAGTCAACTATTGGGCAGAAAACACCGAAACACATCTCGTCGCAGAACACCGTAAGCTCAATGTTCAGAGAAATGCGTAACTGAAAATCTTAACTTCTGGAAAATGTCTTAGAATGTGTAAAACGTACCTCATTCTTTTTATCGTAAACCTTATATACCTTTTCAGTGTTTTTGTCTACGTGTCAATATGAGACTTACACGTACTATGGGCGCACCTTAGCGACATTGTCACCCAATCTTAGGACCATCTCAGTGCGTAAGGTTGCCCTATCGATGTGCATCTGGCGCGGAATGACCACTCGGACGTCAACTCATACGCCCAATATCTTGGGAGGGGGGGGTGGTCATCCTTCTCGAGCGTACTCTGCCCCTTCACGTGCCATGCATGTAGATCATCCCTGGGATGTGACTCTTACGAGTCGTCTCTGTCCCAGTGGCTCTTTGACGGTGGTGCGTACTACCGCCTCCTTACACCCCATGCACGGATCCCTCATGACCTGGGCCTCTTCATACTGGTAACTGGGATGTGGCTTGGAAACCACCTTTCTGACAAATCTTTACTCTTGGGATGCCGAGGTCCGAGGCCTCCACACCCTAACTCGATGCCGCCCTCTCCTCGGCTCCCCTTACCTGTGAACTTGACAAGGCTCCTCCCTGGCCAACTAAACATCCTAGTGGACCCAACCTTCGGGGTCCCACTTTGACTTTTGGTCAACATCCAAGTCCGAGGACTGGTCAGTACAGTAACCATTGTGCTAATAAATTTTGATCTTCAGGGTTGCTAGAGAGGCTTGAGTATGTCTGGTATAGCAGGTTACCTTAGTTTATGACCTTATACTTTTTTTTTTCAAAATAGGTTTAAACTTTCTATGTTTCGTTTTGTTTAGTTTTTTTAAAGGAGTATTTTTTTTTATTTCTTTGCATGGATTTGTTCTAGCTCCCATGTTTGTTTGTTCTTTTTTATATTTTAATATATTTTTGTTCTGTCCGGTTGACCTGGGACGTCTTCGTGCGCGACCTCAACCGTCAGCTAGGGACTCGTTCCCACTGGTTACCTGTGGATTCCAGCAAAGAAGGACAAAGGGGCGCCCTAGCGGTCGTTTGCACTCCGACGCTCAAGTCAGCCAGCAAGAAACACCAAAAGCTATGCACCTCCGTATCGGACCACCGTCTATGGCACTCTGAAGGTGGTAAAAAGGAACTGTGTCTAGTGTATATTTTCTCGTTCTGGAAAAGATCTTTCCCCACTCCTTGTACGTAAACTCAAGGATCGAGCAAGCAACTAGAGAGTTTCTGGAAAATTTGCCAAAAGTTCGAACCCCGTTCCCAACATTCAAAGCGCTATTTAAACTACCCTAGCATTTAAAGCGCCTTAAAGCGCCTTTAATCATAAAACGTAGCACATTTAATTAGCGCATTTAATTAGAAAACGTAGCGCATTTAAGATGTTAAAAACGCTTGGGAGCCTTTATAGTACCTTAAACGCTCGAAACGGAAACTGTATTAAATGACTTTAATTACCTGGTACCTGGCTAAATGGTGTTTCTATTCTGACTTGGTTGTTGTACACGTGGAGGGCCTCACAGCGCCATGACCCCATCTGGGAGCGTTTCTTCGTGTGAGTTCTCCTGCTTGGGAGTGCTACTGCGCAAGGGGTGACTTTTTGGGTGCCAACTCATGCCCCTGATCATCTAGTCACTCACTTTGAGAGCATATTTGCCTTCCTCTCGTACCCTGCACCTAGCTACCCTGGGCGTGACCCTCCTCTTGGGTCGTATCTGTCCCAAAGACATCTCTGGGGCGGCAGGGGTACTTCACGAGTCAGGCTGCCCTACACTGGTGCTATCACTATGGCCTTATGGGTATCGGGGAACCACACTGTGATTGCCTTGCCTTAGTGATATTTGATCTTGGCGACGCCCTGGTTGGACGACGCCTTCACCTAGGCGACGCCTTGCCTTGGCGACGCTTCCTCTTGGCGACGCTGGCACTTGACGTCTCTTCACCTAGGCGACGCCTTATGTTGACTTTGAGTCCAGATGTTGACTTTGACCTTGACTTTGTCAACGTCCGGATACGGGACGGTACAATTTTGTTTAATGTAATAACACATTATTAATGAAGTTTGAGGCTTCAAGTTGACTGAGATGTTAGAATTCATAGTGATATCTAGCATGAACTCTTTTTTTTCACCTATATGAAATGTGACCATGTACTTAATCTCTAAATAGAATGCAATTAATATGGAGTAACTGAAATATTTTTTTAAAATGATATTTTAACAAGGATGAAAGAGTTGCATATTTCATTGTTATAGCTCAACATGATGTTCAAGGTTAGGATAACATATTATCATGGTAGTTTGGATTTATGTAATATGTTGACGTGTTTTTAAAACAATTTATGGTTGATTTATAAGATAAAATTTAAGCATTTTGAATGTTGAAGAGTATACTACCCGCCCGAGCAGAATCCGAATTAAATATGAGCTCAAAATCCCTATTAAATATGAATTAAATGGTGAACAATTTGTTTAAATTGATATTTTAAGAATAATAAAAAACTTTGAATAACTTTAATAGTCTTTGCTTTTTTATCAAAAAAAATTATATATACTAGAACATTTGAGATACTCCAACCCTTTTCTATTTATATACAAATAGCTATAAAAATTTAATATATGGATCCAATTGTGTTTGTTTTTATGACATGTAAAACAAAATAGTTTAGTAATTATCGAGTTTTGTACAGTATTTATTGTTCGTGATATTGTCATTTATAAATAATCATTGCTTGGAGATATCATTGAAATCTCTTGATAAGAGGTATTCACTAATCTTGAAATAATAAAATCCTTGAGATAATCATGTTTTTCTTTTCAATAGTTGTTTTGAAAAACTATGTCACTTGATTAGTAAGTCTAATAAAGAAAAGCAATTCAAACAATTTTTTATTTATTAAACATAAAGCTTGTTGAAAAACAAATTTGAATGATAAAAGCTAAGTTTAACACTTGAGTTCATAATAATAGTTCAACTTGATGTCTAAGTTATGTAAATGTATAAAATGGATATAGTTTAAAAGTTCAGTTTAGAAATTGATTGAATAACTTAATTTAAGTAAAAAATCTTGACTTTCAGAACTTGTTAAAATCTCTAAGTTCGAGTATTATGAAAATAATTTAGTTTCATATTAACTTGATTCATGAATGGAGATTATATAAGACAATGTTTAGATTATGTTATGATAAGTTATAGTTATTTTTGTTTTTACTGGATTCAACTGGCAAGGTTCCGATCCAGCTATTCTTAAGTGTTTAGTCCTAAGAAATGTTCTTCCTCTCCTTCAAAGTAACCTTTTAATGTAACTTCTAGCTCATCATCTAACACATGCTACCTTTGGAAGTGATGAGTTTTGAACAAGATGCTCAAAGGAAAAATTATTTCAAACCTTCAATTACTTTAAGAAAAAGAAGCTAAAACTGAAAAAAGCACAATTTCAAAAGGTACAACATCAAGTGAAAGAATGATAAAAAAACTCAAGAGGCCATAATTTTTCTTTTCCCACATTCAATTTTAAACAACAACTCAATTTATGTCAAATTTGAGTCCTAGTCAACAATAAAGGTATGTACATATTCAAATGAAGTAATACAACTTAGGAATTCAAGAAAAATAACCTAAAAGGTATCGACCTACTACAAATGTTTAGTGAAAAAAATGAACTTGCTTAAGAACTAAGAAACAAATAAATCAAAACTAAGAGAAATTTAGCACTATGCATTCGGCTAACATGTTTTGAAAAAAAAATTTGTGTAAAAGCTTTGTACTACTTCTAAGGAATTTATAAAATGTTTAAGGACTAAACAAAAATTAGAAGATGAAGAAAATTCAAGGTAAGTAAGGTACACAAATTTCTAATTGTACCGCCCTGGTGGTCGGGTGCGATGACGTGACATCCTGCTACAGTATAGGCGTGGTGACAAGGCGCCAGGTTGACAGTTGGGAAGGAAGTCGGGAGGCACGTGTAGTCGCCGATAGTTAAGTTGGCGTGTTCCGATCTCCAGCTTACCAAGAATAGGCGATCGCCAGGTTGGGGATGAAGTCGCCAGATGCAGACTCAGGCGACCAGGCAGTCGGAGATCGCCAGAACAAGCACATCGCCGAAGATGAAGGAGAAGCAGATTATGAAGGCGGCCGGCGAGACCACAGGGAAGGTGTATGAAGGCCCTACCTCGCCAGTTTCAGTAGAGATCGCACTCCTGAGTTAGCTATGCACTGGGCAGTACCATGCATAGGTAACTTAGCCAAAATGAGAGTAGAAGCAGCGCCAAGTCAGGGAGCCCCAGATGATGGCACGTGTACAGTTGGATACGAGCCACGTGTCCAAGTCTGTAACTGCCAGGAGAGAGAAAACCACCAGGTATATAAGAGTTCCTAACAGATTTTCTAAGGTACGCACGTTCAGTTCATACACTTTACGCTTGCGAGTGACAGAGCTGTTTGTGAGAGAGATTTGCACGGTTCCAGTTCTTAGTATTTGGTGATACCGTCACTGACTTGAGCGTCGGAGTGCGATCGGCCGCAGCGGCGCCGTATCGTTTCTTTGCAGGTTCTTGAGATAGATCCAGAGGAGGAACGGAGGTGAGAAGCGGCGCGCACGTCGATCCTTTGACGAGGCATTCTCCAGCGCTCCGGTCAACAGGCAGGATCATCAGGCGCCCACCGTGGGGCCGTGTAAAACGCGCTCCCATCCACAGCGTGAGTTCGTGGAGGTTTTCGAGGTTTCCTGCGCGGTTGTGTGCTGGTGCAACCGTCGTTCTTGGTTTCTTTGAGTTTCGTTCGGTGAAGTTTGTGTTTTAAACCGTTCGTTTGGCTTTTCGATCGGTGGATTCGAATTCTTTCGTTTTGGTTGTTTGGTTCGCGGGGAAACGGTGGTTTTCGGTGAAGCTGCGATTTTCTTCGAAGGTTTGCGGTGTTCTTGAAGTTCTTGCGCAGTTTCTTGAATCTTCTCCGATCGATCGCTGATTCGTTCGTGGTTGAAGTGTTATTTGCTGTATTTATGTGGTTCGCTGAAGTTAATGAGAAAGATGAGAAGCAATCGTTCCAGCCCCGTGGCTCCCGTCGCAGCTGAAGGCGACGCCGCCATGACCATGGCGCAGATGGCAGAAATGATGCGCTCATTGCAGGCCACTGTAGAAGCCTCGCGCGTCGAGCAGGCAAGGATACATGAAGACCTGGTCGCCTCTCGCGCCAGGAACGAGGAGCTCAGCAAGGTAGCTGAGGAGCTACGTCGAGCTCTCCAGGAGCAGCAGGTTCGTTCTTCCGCTGAAGAGGTGGCACCGTCGACGCCGCCTCGTGTTTTCCCAATGCCTTTCATTCAGGCGATTACCGACACGCCAATTCCCACGAGCGTGGTCCCGGTTAAAGCTGTTTTTACTGGCGTGGAGGATCCAGAGGCTCATCTGACCACGTTCCACACGCAGATGATGCTGTCAGGAGGGTCGGACGCCGTCTATTGTAAGATGTTCGTGGGCACGCTCCAGGGAACGGCGATGGAGTGGTTTGTGAGCCTGCCTAATGGCCACATAACTAATTTTCAACAATTCTCGAAGATCTTTGTCGAGCAGTATATTGTGAACAAGGCACCGCCCAGAGTGTCCTATGATCTGTTTGATATAAGGCAGTACCATGGGGAGTCCCTCAGAGACTACCTCAATCGCTTCGGAGCACAGATGGTCAGATCGCCGGCCAAGGATGAAGAAATGCTGGTTTATGCCTTCAAGAAGGGCGTGCAGCCAGGGCCATTCTGCGAAGCCTTGATCAGGGCTCATCCAGCGACGTTTGCTGAAGTCAGGCGACTTGCGGTGGCCCACATCGCCGACGAGAGTGAGGTCGCCGAGAAGAGAGGCAGCGTGGCTCCCGCCAGGCCATGCGCCCAGACCAGGATCCAGCCACAGAGGGTGCTGGAAACGGCAGCGGCGGCCAGAAAGGACCAAAGGACTCGCTATCCTTACGATAGGAGAAATAAGGGAAGAAGCCAAGCGCGCCAACCGCCAGCACGCCAACAGCCAGCACGCCGGGAATACAATCGCCCGCCTAAGCACAAATTCGTCATGGGACTAGCGGACCTCATTGCTATCCCTAACATATCTGCTAGATTGAAGGCGCCCGAGAAGGTGGGCGACAAGGTGCTAGGGTCGAAGCCGGACGTCTGGTGCGAGTTTCACCAGTGCTTTGGCCACAACCTGGACTCGTGTTTGTCTTTAGGGTACCAGCTCGACGATCTGGTTAAGAGCGGGTTCCTAAACGACTATCTGCTGGACAGAAGAACCGGAGGAGCGTCGAGTTCCCAGCCGGCAGGTGGAGAAGCCCAGCAACACGAGATGCCAATCCACGGGGAGATCCACACCATTGCAGGGGGTTTCTCAGGTGGTGGATGCACCGCATCGCAAAGGAAAAAGTACGCGCGATCGGTGATGTCAGTGGACATGTTTGAAGATCACTCGCCCGAAGTGGACATTACGTTCACCAAGCAGGATCTTCGGGACGTTGTGCCTCATGACAACGATCCCATTGTTATTTCGTTGATCACGGCGGGGAGGAAGGTTCACCGAGTTCTGGTGGACCAAGGAAGTTCGGCAGACGTGATGTTCTGGCCGACTTTCACGCAGCTAGAATTGCCCCTTGACCAGCTAAGGCCCTATGGAGGGTGCTTGTATGGGTTCGCTGGCGACCAGGTGGAAGTCAGGGGGTACATTGAGCTGAGAACCACGTTTACCGATGAGGCTGGGTCGAGGACGGAGAAAATCAAGTACCTCATCGTAAACGCCCCTTCAGCATATAACATCCTGCTGGGAAGGCCCACTCTTAACAGGATAGGCGCAATTCCATCGACTCGGCACATGAAGGTGAAGCTGCCGTCCATGGAAGGGGTGGTAATCACGATAAAGTCTGATCAGAAGGAAGCGAAAAAGTGCTATGAAAATAGCCTGAAAAATAAAAGATCAGTGAGCTATGTTACAACCACCCCACCTCCCGGTGTGAAGCCCAGACCGCCGATAATGGAGGAGGCCGCCGGAAGGGACGTAGAGATGGTAGATGCTGAGCTGGGGGAGAGGAATGCTGGCCTGGAGGAAGAAGAGGCGCGGAATCGCCCGGAGGAAGCAAGGGAGCTCGGAATCGCCAAGGCGGTGATCGCCAGAAAATCAAGGCCCAAGCCCGTCGAGCAGTGGCTCGAGAAGGAGATCGGGGGGAAAGTTTTCAAGCTCGGAAGATCTCTGGAGGTCGATCTCCAGGACCAGATCGCCAAGGTGATTGAACGGCATCTGGACGCGTTTGCCTGGTCCGTTTCGGACATGCCCGGGATCGATCCCGACTTCTTGTGCCATCATCTGGCGATGGACAACATGGTGAGACCGGTGCGGCAAAGAAGGAGGAAATTTAATGAAGAGAGGAGGCAGGCGATCAAGGATGAGACCCAGAAACTCCTCGCTGCAGGCCACATCAGGGAAGTCCAGTACCCTGAGTGGTTGGCAAATGTCGTGCTGGTGAAGAAGAGCAACGGGAAATGGCGCATGTGCGTCGATTTCACCGATTTGAATAAGGCTTGCCCAAAGGATTCGTATCCTTTACCAAGCATTGATGCCCTGGTTGATAGTGCTGCAGGGTGCAAGCTGCTGAGTTTCCTGGATGCCTTCTCGGGCTATAATCAGATCAAGATGCATCCCATGGATGAAGAAAAAACAGCCTTCATGACGGAGAGGTCGTGCTACTGCTATAAGGTGATGCCGTTTGGGCTGAAGAATGCGGGGGCCACATACCAGAGGCTGATGGACCGAGTGCTTGCACCAATGCTGGGAAGGAACGTGCAAGCTTACGTCGATGACATGGTCGTGACCTCGCAGGAGAAAAGCAAGCACGTTGCAGACTTGGAAGAATTGTTCACGACGATCGCCAAGTTCAAGTTGAAGCTCAACCCGGAGAAATGCATTTTCGGCGTGGAGGCTGGAAAATTTTTGGGTTTTCTCTTGACTGAAAGAGGAATAGAAGCCAATCCGGACAAGTGTGCCGCCATCTTGGCGATGAGAAGCCCGACTACAGTGAAAGAGGTCCAGCAGCTGACAGGTCGGATGGCAGCCCTATCCCGCTTCGTGTCAGCAAGCGGAGAAAAGGGACATCCCTATTTCCAGTGTCTGCGGCGCAATAACAAGTTCGCTTGGACGAAAGAGTGCGAGGAAGCTTTCGTCAAGCTGAAGGAATATTTGGCGAGCCCGCCGGTTCTGTGCAAACCACTGGCGGGAATCCCTCTCAGATTGTATTTTGCTGTGACTGAGAGGGCGGTGAGTGCGGTGCTCGCCCAGGACCAAGATCAGGCTCAGAAGCCTATCTATTTTGTGAGCAAGGTGTTGCAGGGCCCAGAAATGAGATATCAGGCCCTGGAGAAGGCTGCGCTGGCTGTGGTGTTTTCGGCGAGGAGGTTGCGCCACTACTTCCACAGCTTCACAATACTGGTGATGACTGACCTGCCCATCCAGAAGGTCTTGAAGAAGCCTGACGTTGCAGGAAGAATGGTGAAGTGGGCAGTGGAGTTGTCAGAGTTTGACATTAAATATGAGCCTCGAGGCCCGATCAAAGGGCAAATCTTTGCAGATTTTGCAGTCGAGCTCTCTTCAGAGGCGACGCGGGTTGAAGGAGACGATTTCCGTTGGGTACTCTCGGTGGATGGATCGTCAAACCAGCAGGGTAGCGGTGCTGGAGTCATATTGGAAGGACCCAACGGCGTGCTGATCGAACAATCGTTGAGATTCGCCTTCAAAGCCAGCAACAATCAAGCAGAGTATGAGGCGCTGATCGCCGGGATTCTGCTGGCTAAAGAAATGGGAGCCAGAGTGCTGATGGCTAAGAGTGACTCGCTGCTAGTCACAGGGCAAGTAACAGGCGAGTTCCAGGCTAAAGATCCACAAATGGCGGCTTACTTGGCGTATGTGCAGGAATTGAAGAGTTCCTTTGCCTCTTTTGAAGTGGTGCATGTGCCCCGAGAACAGAATGCCCGAGCTGACTTGCTTGCTAAGCTCGCCAGCTCAGGCAAGGGGGGTAGGCAGAGGACAGTGATTCAAGAAACTTTGAAGACGCCGAGGGCATTTGTAGCAGATCACCTGGTCCTTCAGATAAGCAGGTCGACGGAGAGAGCAGCGAGAAGCCATAAGTCTTTGACGCAAGAAACTCTGAGATCGCCGAGAATTAGAGCATGTCGAGGAGAGAAAGTGGACGTGATGCAGGTCTGTGCCACCCATGAGCCAGACACTTGGATAACACAGTACAAGCGGTGCCTGGCGGATGGCCTCCTCCCGCTAGATCCAACAGAAGCTAGGAAGGTAAAGAAAAATTCCAGCAAGTATACATTGATTGATGGCGATCTGTACAGGTTTGGATTCACTCACCCACTCCTGGAATGTATACACGGCGAGAAGTGCACGAGAATTATGGCAGAGCTCCACGAAGGAATATGTGGAAGTCACGTCGGGGGTCGAGCTCTGGCCGCGAGGACTCTCTGTGCAGGCTACTATTGGTCATCCATGAGAGAAGATTGCAAGAAGTATGCCCAGTGCTGCAAACAATGCCAGCAGCACGCCGATTGGCACAAGGCACCTCCCGAGGAGTTGAAGTCGATCTATAGCCCTTGGCCGTTTCATACTTGGGGAATCGACATCCTGGGACCTTTTCCACTGGCGATCAGGCAGATGAAGTACTTGGTGGTGGCGATTGAGTATTTCACCAAGTGGATTGAAGCAGAACCAGTGGCCCAGATCACCGCGCACAAGATCGAAGGCTTTGTATGGAAGAACATTGTGTGCCGGTTTGGAGTGCCTAAGCGCCTGGTATCAGACAATGGGACTCAGTTTGCAAGCCACCTGTTGAAGAAGCTTTGTGAAGGGGTTGGAATACAGCAAGTGTTTGCATCCGTTGAGCACCCTCAAACTAATGGCCAGGTGGAATCAGCTAATCGGGTGTTGCTGAGAGGTTTGAAGAGAAGGCTCGAGAAAGCCAAGGGAAGTTGGGCTGAGGAGGTGCCCCGTATAGTCTGGGCGTACCACACCACCGAGCAGTCCGGAACCCATGAGACCCCGTTTAGCTTGGTCTATGGGTGTGACGCCATGATTCCAGTGGAGATCCAGGAAAGCTCGCCGAGATTCCAGAACTTCGTAGAGGAAGACTCGAATGAAGAGAGAAGGCTGAACCTGGACCTGCTGGATGAGGTCAGGGAGGAAGCAAGGCTGAAGGCTGAGGCGGTGAAAAGAAGGGTCGAGCGAAGGTATAATTCTAAGGTGATGCCGAGGCAGTTTAGAGAAGGCGATCTGGTGATGAGGAAGGCCCACCAGTACGAGATGGAGAATAAACTATCACCCAAGTGGACTGGACCGTTCAGAATAACCGAGGCACTCGGGAACGGAGCCTACCGCTTAGAGACGCTGGAAGGAGGGGCGATCCCTCGTACCTGGAACGCCACACACCTGAAGTTGTACTATAGCTAAGAGCTCTGTAAGTAAAGACAAACACAAATGTTATATTGCAATGTTTCTGTTAAAACAGTTTCAAGGGGGCACTCTTTTTTCCCTAAGGAGGGTTTTTAATGAGGCCACCCAATAAAAGAAGAGTTTTCGAAGAATAAGGTGTTTTCAGATTGCATATGTGTTATTTCCAAAAGTTTCGAAGAAAGACCTTGTCATTCGTACATGATTTAAGGCACGAAAAGATATGTCGCGTGTTTTCTAAAGTTTTAAAGTCCTCATCGTTTTTGGGCGATTAGAGGCACCAGCTAAGTTTTTTTTAAGTCCTCATCGTTTTTCGGCGATTAGAGGCACCAGTTAAGTTTTTAAGTCCTCATCGTTTATCGGCGATCGGAGGCACCAGATGAAAGACCTCCTCGCCGTCGAGCGGGCGCAGGCGAGAAAGGTCCTCAGTGCATCCAGGGGGGAGGAGATGTACGCCCTGGGCAAGTTGAGGCACCGGATAAAGTCCTTATCGCCGTTGTGCGAACTAAGGCCCATCAAAGACCTCCTCGCCATCAAGCGAGTGCAGGCGTGAGAAAGAAAAGGTCCTCAGTGCATCCAGGGGGGAGGAGATGTACACCCTGGGCAAGTTGAGGCACCAGACAAAGTCCTTCTCGCCGTCGAGCGAGTTAAGGCCGTTTAAAGACCTTCTCGCCGATGAGCGAGTTCAGGCGAGTGAAAGTCCTTCTCGCCGATGAGCGAGTTCAGGCGAGTTAAAAGACCTTCTCGCTTGTGTGCGAGTATAGGCAAGATAAAATCCTTCTCGTCTTGAACGAGTTCAGGTGTGGCGAAGAGGGTGGAAGAAGCTTGAAATGTGGCTAAGGTAGGTTCGAAGAGAACGCCTAGCCAGCCAGTCTCTAGCTCTGAAGTTCAGGGAGGTAAAGGAAGATCCCAAAGGGCATTTCTGCCTCAGATAAGGAAATGACTGCCAAAGCATGAGGCTGGAAAGAGCTGGTGTTACCAAGAGGTTTTGGCGATCGGGAAAAGTTCAAGCGACGGCGAGAAGGTTGAAAGACTTGTTTGATAAAGCAGGTCAAGTGGGACGTTGTTTGAACCAATAATTGGGTCACAGTTCGTTGCTTGGACACTTTTCTTATGATCAGGTTAGTGCCTCAAGGGTACAAGTTGCTTAAAGCGATCATTGCTTAAGTTTGAATCGGCTTGAAGCAGTTACGCCAAAGGTCGTGTTTGCAAAATCGGTAAGTTAAACGCAGCAGAGTTAAACATACAAAGAAGGTAAAAGCGCTCAAAAGAAGTCGGAAGAATATCCAAGTTTCGCTATTGAAATGAGTAACTGTTCAAAACACATGTGCAAGAGTTTTTACAAGGTAAATACAGGTGAATTTATAAAGAAGCAGATGGGGTGGAATTGGTTGAGCCTTCGGCGGGAACGACCTTTCCATCTACTACTTCATTGTTTAATGACACCATGCTGAGGTCGAGATCAGGGAATAGGCATGCGAATTTCTCCCGAGCGGCTTCGAATCCAGCAGTCAAAATCTGAGCAGAATTTAGCTTAAGTTCTTCAAATTGTCCTTGAAGCTCTTCAACTTGTTTCTTGAGCTCCTCGTTCTGCTGTCCCAGCTCTTCAGCTTGTTTTTTGAGCTCCTTGTTCTGCTGCCCCTGCTCTTCAATCTGTTTTTGGAGTTGTTTGTTAGTCTCTTGAGCATGGAGAAGGTCGTCAGTAACCTTCTTGGATTCTGTTCGAGCTTGGGTCAACTCGGCAGCCATCTTCTTTTTTTCCTTGTTCGCCTCGGTGAGATCAGCCATGGCGTCATCCCTTGCTTTTTCTACTTGCCCAAGCAGCTTCTCGCGGTCGATTGACCTTTGCTCCAGTTTTTGTACCTTATCGGCATTAGCTTGAATGTGAGCCTCCAGGTCGCTCGCCTTGGTGCGCAGAGGCACGATTCTGCTTTCAAGTTCAACTTTTTCTTGGGCAAGTTCATGGACTTTGCGGCGAAGGTCAGCAGCTTCCTTGCGCGCAAGCCTAACCTCGGTGCTGAGGGCATCCTCTACTCGGGAATGTTCCATTTCCGCGAGCGTCAGGCTGAATGCCACCTTCTCTACCTCAACCTTCATTGTGCTGTTTTCGGTCTTGAGGTGGTAGACATCGTCTTGAAGCCGCCTGGTGGAGCTCTCCACAGCCCTCGTTATGATCGATGGGATATCCTCTGCTATGGTTTTGAGTTTGGCGGTCAGAGGTTCCCACATCCTTGTAACCTCGAGGGAAAGGTTCGCGGCTTGGAGAGGCGCCAGGGGGGCTTGTTGAGGGTTCTCGTCGCCACCTTCCTTAGCAACATTTTCAGTGGTTGTTTCCTGGCGTGGCGACGCAATCGGGGACTCGGTGATTAGGATTGGAGAGGTGTGAGCGACCTCATCCCCGATTGGAACGATTCCTGCAGCTGAAGTGTTGGAAGGAGGGCCCCCTCCTGCTGATATATGTGGTGTGGAGGCGCTCGGGGGGTCCTCCAAGAAATTTGGCTCTGGGGCCTCAGTTGCAGGTGGCGCAGTGGCCAATGGAACAGCTTGGACTGGTGGTGAAGGGGTTTGTGGTGCTGGTGATGAGGGAGGAGGAGCGGGTGTTGATGGTGGTGTTGAAGCTGGAAGAGGGGGCGGGGCAGGTGGAGAAGATGGTGCCACCCTCTTCCTTTTCGTGACAAGGCCATCCTCTGTGACCTCGTCGTCCTCTTCCTCATCCTCTTGGACAACTTGGGGGGCTTTCCGCTTTGGCCTCTTAAGGACCAGTTTCTTTCGTTGGGTGGGCGCCTTAGGCGGTGATCGCCCCTGGATGATGGCCTTCTCGACCGCCGAGTTGGGAACCGTCTGGGAGCCGGTCGCCAACCCGTGGTTGCGGGCGAGCGCCTTTAAATCGGCGAGCATGTTCTTACCCAACATGGTGTGTGCATGAAATGAAAGTGCATAAGTTAGCTCAAAGGAGAAAGGGGTAAGTGTACAAGACAATGAGACAGCAAAAGCAGGCATATGCAGAAAAGATAAAACCAAAGTCTTGTGTGTGTCGCACAAGACGCCCAGAAACAATATCAGAAGCAATGTCAAGACAAAGATGTAGCGTCCTAACCTATTTGGAATTCCAACTGGTCCTCAAAGAACTCGAAGGAAATCAGGGTGGGGGTCAAGAATGTTATATGGGCATCTGTCACCCTCTTCCAGAAGAGACAAAGGTCTCTGTCCAAAGCTCCCATGCTATCAGGACTCCTGGGCCTCCTGAAGCAGCTCTTGGACTCCTTTTTCCCCTTGTCCACCCAGTACAAGGGGAAACCGTCGAGAAGGGAAGTGTCTTTGTCATTTGCGCGAACCTGAATGAACTTCCCCTTCCAATCCTTGTACGACTGCTGGAAGATGGTGAAAATGGACCTCCCAGCAATGGCGTTCAGGCTGACCCACAGGCGATCTCCTGGGTGCTTGGCCTCGAACAAGAATAAAAACACGTCCACTGACGCGGGCAACCCCAGGTGGGCGCATGTTATCTCGAAAGCTCGGACAAACGCCCAGCTGTTGGGGTGAAGCTGGGCGGCAGCGATATTGAGCTCGGTTAAGAGTTCCCTCTCAAATCGAGTGAGAGGGAACCTGAGTTTGACCTTCTTGAAGAAAGTGGTGTAGACGAAGCAGAAGGGCCCGTCGGCGCTCACTTTATCATCGGCGCACACTGGCAGAGTGGCGGGGCAAGGCAGCACCATCATTCTCTCATCGTGCTCCTTGTGGAACGATTGGTGGGCCTCGTCCCCATTGGTCAATCGCAGAACCGCTCCTGCGGTGTTCACCGACGACGTTTCCTTTAAGAGGGTTGAGTTAGCCCATGGGTATAACGTCTTGAAGTCTGGCAGTGGGATGGGGGCTCCTCCAGCGTTTGGTGGAGTCGCCTGGGCCAGAGCGGTTTGAGAAGACGCAGGCCTCACAGCCTGCGAAGAGGGAGCACCACGAACTTGCGTAGAGTCGTGTGCTTGTGAAGGAGGGTTTCGCGCTGATGGAGGGGGGTTCGGGGTGATCTTCGTGCGAGTCATGATAGCAACTGCAAACGAAGGAGGAAGAAAAAATAATCAGGAGGGTTACAAAGGCTGACTCGATCATGAAAGGAAGGTGAAAGATGAACGAATGTGAGTTCGTTGCGACGATCGACAAAGCCCTAAGTCACGCAGAAGGAGAAATGGAAAAACAGCCCACAGCGTATGCACCAGACAGTTACAGGATGATGCAAATCGGTGAAAATGCAAGAAAACCCAGCAGATGAGGGAAAGTAGTTACCTTTCGATGATCGGGAGAATGTTAAAGGGAGGTGGTGATCTAGAGCGTCGAGGAACGTCGAGAGCTTTCGCAGAAGGAAATGAGAGCGTATGCAAGTGTGAAGAAAGTGATGGAACAGTAGGAGTGTAAGGGGTTTAAGGGTTTTTGAAACGGTTTTGGGAAGCGCTAACGGCAGATGAAGATAGCCGTTGATGAGAGCCACGTGTCGAACGATGCGCGAAGGGTTTGGTGGAGCGTCAGAGCAGCAGAAAGTACTATCGCTTGGAATTCTGCGCCCATGCCACGTAGACCGGTGTTAACGAAGGCTTTTTCAGTCTTTTCGCTAGACAAGTCTTCGCTTAAGACTGGGGGGCTTGTGTACCGCCCTGGTGGTCGGGTGCGATGACGTGGCATCCTACTACAGTATAGGCGTGGTGACAAGGCGCCAGGTTGACAGTTGGGAAGGAAGTCGGGAGGCACGTGTAGTCGCCGATAGTTAAGTTGGCGTGTTCCGATCTCCAGCTTACCAAGAATAGGCGATCGCCAGGTTGGGGATGAAGTCGCCAGATGCAGATTCAGGCGACCAGGCAGTCGGAATCGCCAGAACAAGCACATCGCCGAAGATGAAGGAGAAGCAGATTATGAAGGCGGCCGGCGAGACCACAGGGAAGGTGTATGAAGGCCCTACCTCGCCAGTTTCAGTAGAGATCGCACTCCTGAGTTAGCTATGCACTGGGCAGTACCATGCATAGGTAACTTAGCCAAAATGAGAGTAGAAGCAGCGCCAAGTCAGGGAGCCCCAGATGATGGCACGTGTACAGTTGGATACGAGCCACGTGTCCAAGTCTGTAACTGCCAGGAGAGAGAAAACCACCAGGTATATAAGAGTTCCTAATAGATTTTCTAAGGTACGCACGTTCAGTTCATACACTTTACGCTTGCGAGTGACAGAGCTGTTTGTGAGAGAGATTTGCACGGTTCCAGTTCTTAGTATTTGGTGATACCGTCACTGACTTGAGCGTCGGAGTGCGATCGGCCGCAGCGGCGCCGTATCGTTTCTTTGCAGGTTCTTGAGATAGATCCAGAGGAGGAACGGAGGTGAGAAGCGGCGCGCACGTCGATCCTTTGACGAGGCATTCTCCAGCGCTCCGGTCAATAGGCAGGATCACTAATACAAACTAGACTTTCTAATACAAACTAGGAAACATGCAATTGGAAATCTAGACATGATATTGATTCAAGAAATTCGAACTAAAATTTGAATCAACTAAGAAGAAATATAGCAAAAATATTTTAAAATAATTCAGACTCAAAAACTTCCTATACATGATGGAAACAAATAAGGAAGAAAAAGGAGAAACATATCTTCTGAAGCTTACCTACCTGACTCATGATGCCACATCATGGAAGGTAACCTAAGGCTTCCCGATATAGCGAAAAAACTTAGAAAATTTTGAAAACTTTTCCCAAATTCCTGTTAAAATTATAGGGCTAAAACAAGAGGGTGAATTGTTTTTGAATGATTTTCGCAAGTATTGAAGGTAGAGTGAAAGACTATGAAGAATTAATCAATGGAAAATCTGTACAGCCAAATACAAAACTGTTTTTAAGCTTGATGCAGAAAATCAACTTGTTGTTTTTACGAAACAGTTGGTTGTTTTTATCAACAGTTTATAAAAACAAATTTAAAGCAATTTAAAGAGTGTAAGGATAGAGAGATTCACACAAAATGTTTATACTAGTTCACTCAACACCTGAACTACATCCAGTCCTCAGAAACTACTGAGAATTCACTATGTAATCAACCCTAGATTACAAGCTACACACACCAAGAGTGATGATCTTGAACCCCTCAAGAACACACCATTCCTTGGCAAAAATCACACCAAGAATGTTGATCTTGATCCCCTCAAGAAAAGACAACACTTCTTGGCAACACCAGTACAGAAATACAATTATCAAGGAAGAAAGGAATAGAATACACCTGGTTAAATCTCAAGATTAAAGTTCAAAATACAAGACCCAATCCTATTCCACTCCTAGAAAATATCCAAAGCTAGAAGCAATCTTGGAAAAACTGATTTTGAAAGTGTTAATTTGAATCCTTAACAACCAGAAGCGTATCACCACTTATTTATACTCCGCTCAGTCATTAAAAACGTTTAAAACAAAAGCCAAATCAGTTTTAAAACAAACAAAACAGATTAAATCAGTTAAACTGAATTTTGTTAAGGATTTTCAAAAAACAGTTGGTTAATTTTTCGAAACAACCGATTGAATTGGTTTAACAACAAAGTCACTCAATGTCAAATAATTTAAAAACCCTTCAAACAAGCTGAGAGAAAAACAACCGATTAAAACGAGAAATCAACAGGTTGTTTTTTTGTTTCTCTTTGAAAACACATCTTTATCAAAAGGATTAAAATCAAATAACCTTGGATCAATTGTATGAGTGGATTACAAATTCAAACTACCCAAAACACACCCAGAAACCCATCATCAAAGTCTTCAAGCAATCCACATTGATTTGGAGACATCAAAGACAATGTTCAACAATCTCCCCTTATTTGATGAAGACAAATGCTTGGTTTGCTTGTGTTTATCTGTTTGAATTTGAAAGCACCTGCAAAACTGAAATTGTGCATGTACTGGAGAGCAATCATATCCAAGTTTCACTAGCATTAATGAACCAGTTTTCACCATGTGATTTCCATAAAGAAAACCATCAAAATCAGTGTGAAACCCAATGTGAAAAAGGTGGAAAATCACAGTGAAACAACAACTAAGACAACATCAATTATAAACAATTAATAGCAGCAACAGTTCAACACTAAAAACCACATAAATCTCCCTCTATTTGTCTTCACAAATAGAGTAAGAAAAGGGATAAAACCAGAATTTAAGAAACTCATTTCTTAAGAAGAAAACCAGTGTGTGTGACAACAAAGAGAACATTTTTCATAACCAAAAACTTAGCTTTTAAATTGATGAAAAATGCAATATGCAATTTGTTCATACCTTTTCACAAAGAACCCCAATAGATTCACCCAAAAAGAAGACTTTGAGATGTTCATATGATCACAAGACACACTTACATAAATTGAGAAATGAAAACACACACACTCTCTTTATTCTTGAAGTTTCACTTTTGACCAACCAATATGCATGTGCCAAGGATGTCTCTTAACATTCAAAGAACCCTGCAAGACATATACAATTGAAAAGTGTAGGTACAAAGATTGACTTTGCTCTTGATGTTCTTCCCTTTAGTAGTCATTCTTCAAGCCCAAAAGTGATTCTTGGCTGCCAAGGATACCTACAAGAAAAGATTAAGAAGCCAGATTTGGTCCTTTTATGAATTTGGGTCCTGTATCGACCGGTCCCTGAGCGTTGACTGACCACTGGTAATATTGGTGCCACGTAAGCGGGTCCCACGAGCAGCGCGGGCCAGCACCCTGCAAAGCACGTGCGCCAAGGAACCAGGGGTGGTCAGACATCGGTCATCAGAATGTACCGACTTGCCGCTAGACAGTGTGGAGAGGTCGGACATCAGAAACCCAAACAGTAGAGATGGGCCACGAGAAGTGGATCCCAGATCACACACCAGTTATCAGTAAGGGAGAAGCCTATATCACGAGTGCCCATGCGTGTAGAGTGGATGACGCGTTCAGGCGTGACACAAATGTAGAGCCACTGGAAGGATATGGCCCTGCAAGGGTCACGTTCAGGGGTGAGCTGCATGCATGGCACGTGAACAGCTAGGGCACTCCTAGAGGCGGGTGACTCCAGAGATCAGGTGCACGAGGGGGCATTCAGGTGGTCATCCTGTTATAGGTTGCACTCCAGTTAGGAACCCCACGCGCTAGGTTATCCTAAGAGTAAGGTAACAACAGTGTTGGGCCTGCCCATCAGAAAGGCCCATTTCAGGTAAACAGGAAACCCTAGTTTCAGTCTATAAATAGTAAGTTAACAAACTGGACAAGGGAGAACTCTCTTACGTCGTTACACACACACAATAGCAAGAGAATACAGTTTTTGGTGTTTCTTAGTCCTAGTACTGACTTGAGCGTCGGAGTGAAAACGACCGTTAGGGCGCCCATTGTCTTTATGTTTCAAGTGTTCATCACAGGGAAAGCATACACGAACGCAAGGACTCTGGACGTAAGAGTGACATAGGCGTACGAAGGCGTTTCGAGTCAACCGGCAGGAACAGGTCCAATGATGTTAGTAAGAGCCTTAGGAACCTTAGGAACCCATTTCAAAATACCTTTAGGAACAAAAAACCACCTCACTCTACAAAATCTAACAAAGTGGCCCATTTTCATGCAGTAATGGCAAATTTCAACCAGTGGTTTAGACAAAACAACAAGTTGTTTTTCAAAGAAACTTGAAAAGGGGTTTGTATCAGATATGTTCTTGCTGTTTGGATTAAACCCCAACCCAGCCTTGCCAAAAAACACATTTTTGAGAAGCAAGAACAAATTCAAGATTGGATTGGCCTTTGGAGCACTTGTCCACAGTTTTTAAAAGGTAGTGGATTTCCTTTTCAAGTGATTCACAATTTTCACAAAATCTAGAAGCACACTTGCAAGAAGAGTTTTTGTAAATCATTTCTGTACCGGGATGGCCGACCGGTCTATTGACCCGGTCAACCCATGCGTCAAGACCATACTTTAAGGTATGAGGTCGACCACGTGTCATATGTGGCCGACCGACATAAGATGCTCAAGTCAAACCATTGACCCAATTAGCAAAGGCTAACCCACGGTTAAGGAACGGCCTAATCCAACCCTAATCGCTAAACAACCCCCTAATCCGGCCCAACAGCGAGGGCCCATCAAGGTAATATAAATATCACGCATTCCAAGGAAGAAGGTACGTCATTATCTACAGTATTCCAGCCAGCCGAATACGATACCCTACTGACTTGAGCGTTGGAGTGCCATCTGCAGGTACCCCACCCGCCTGAGGAGTCATCCTACGAGAAGGACCGAAGGAGGAAGTGAAGTACGACCGACCGAGTGACAATAGTTCTCCCAGTCCCCAACCTAGTTCGAGAACAATTGGCGCCCACCGTGGGGCCGAGGAGAGCCAGCAACAACCACAGCAGTAGATGGTATCAACCCGCAGCATGGCAAGCATGACCGAAGCAGACCAAACAGCAATGATGATGGCCCTTCAGAAGGAGCTAGCAGAGATGAAGAAGGCGCACGAGGAAACTGCTAAGAAGAATGAGGAGGAGATAAAAAACCTTCAAGAAGAGAACAAGCGGATGAAGAGACTGGTCGAGGGGGTGCCGTCCCTCGCCATGACTAATCAGGCCGGCAGGTCTCACGCCACCGGGGCCGGCGTCCAGGCCGAGAAAGACACCAAGAATGACTTCACTTTGGAAATGGATGGGGAGTCCCATCCCAGCAAGACAATCAACACCACCGCTCCAGCGGGTCCGAACCGACGCCACCCCTTCACCGACCGTGTCATGGAAACCCCCTTGCCAGACAAGTGGAAAGGCTTTAACAGGGATCGTTATGATGGGACGACCGACCCAGATGAGCACGTGGACGCGTACACGACCCATATGAGCCTGTACACCACGGGCGACGCAGTATTCTGCCGAGTCTTTCCAACCTCTCTAAAGGGCAGCGCTCTGAGCTGGTTCACCAAGCTCCCAGCACACTCTATAGACTGCTTCGAAACCCTGGTAGCCAAGTTCGACGTCCAGTTCGCAACAAGCCGCCCCCACCATCTGACATCCATAGCCCTGGTCGGCATTCGTTAAGAGAAGGGAGAGTCCCTCCGAACGTTCATTGACCGGTTCAGCAAGACCGCTATGAGCATTCGCAACCTCAGCCCTGAGGTGGCGATGCATCACATGCTGACCGCCCTCAGACCCGGCCCATTCGCCGACAGCCTGTGCAAGCAGCCTGCTACTAACCTGGATGACCTTAGACGCCGAGCGGCCAAATTCATGCAGCTGGAGGAGCTTCGCGAATTCAGAAACAACGCCCGAGCCGAGGCAAGCGGGGAAAAGAAAGAAGATAGAGAACGGCTAGGAAGGTCCCGAACCGGTCGGGACCAGAAAAGGGACAATCGCGGACCCCGCTTCTCCCGCTACACACCTTTGAACGCGGAAAGGAGCAAAATTTTGCAAGAGGCCCTGAGCGCCGAGCTAATACCACCGCCCCGAAGGGCCTTGAGCCCAGAAAACGCCGACCGCAACAAAAGATGCCGGTACCATAAGAATACCGGCCACTCTACTGAAGAGTGCCAAGCCCTAAACGACAAAATTGAGGAACTTATCCAAGCCGGGCACCTCAGACGCTTCGTGCGTGGGACCCGAGAAACCCGCCGCTCCCCATGCAAGGAGCAAACGGTTAGGAGAAGAGACCGAACCCCCCCAGGCCCACGAGAGGGCGACAGGCGGGGAGACCGACGGGGACGAAGAGACGACCCCCCACAAATCGACACTCGCAGAGGCCGAGAAGTGATTAACACCATAGCCGGAGGGTTTGGTGGCGGAGGCAGTACCAACAGCGCACGCAAGAAGCACCTTCGCGCCGTCCACCAAGTAAATCTCGTCTCCGCCCGACCAAGGATGCCACCAATCACGTTCACAGACGAAGATTTCAAGGGGATAGACCCAACCCAGGACGACCCCATGGTGATATCGGTCGACATCGATAACTTCACGATCAAAAAGACCCTCGTGGACCAAGGGAGCTCGGTCGACATATTGTACTGGAAGACCTTCAAAGCCATGAGAATACCGGAGGAGGAAATGATGCCCTACAACGACCACGTGGTCGGCTTCTCAGGGGAGCGCGTAGGGACGAGGGGTTACATAGAGCTGTACACAACGTTCGGCCTGGAAGGGGCCAGCAAAACCCTCAAGATCAGATACCTGGTCATAAACGCCAACACGTCCTACAACATCCTCCTCGGTAGGTCGTCCCTCAACAAACTTGGAGCGATCGTCTCCACACCCCATCTAGCAATGAAGTTCCCTTCCCTCTCGGGCGACATCCTGACCATACATGTAGATCAAAAGGTCGCCCGAGAATGTTACGCCGAAAGCCTGCGAGTCGAGCCCACACAACAGGGGCCCAACGACAGCCGCTCGCCCAGGCGAAAGATAGCCGGCCGTGGAAGAAGCCCCCGCCGGCACTCACCCCAACCAAAGAAGGGCATCACCATGGCAGATCTGGATCCCAGGGAAGTCGAGCCAAGACTTGAAGCCAAGGACGAGCTGCGTCAAGCCGAACTCGACGGGGAGGATCGGTATACAAGTATAGGCACGGCAATGGGCGACGCCGATGCGGACTTCGTTCACCGAAACCTCAAAAGAAACGTAGACCTCTTTGCCTGGACGACGGCCGATGTACCAGGAGTCCATCCGGACATCATCACTCATCGCCTCTCGGTATATAAAGAAGCCCGCTCGGTCGCGCAAAAGAAGAGGAACCATGGTGAGGTCAAGCGGCTGGCCACCAGAAGTGAGGCCGAGAAGCTCTTGAAAGCCGGCTTCATAGCCGAGGCACGATACTCCACTTGGCTGGCCAACGTCGTGATTGTTAAAAAGACAAGCGGCAAATGGCGGATGTGCGTAGACTACAAAGACCTCAACAAGGCGTGCCCCAAGGACTCATACCCCCTTCCTAACATCGACCGGCTCGTAGACGGAGCGGCCGGCCACAAGATATTGAGTTTCTTAGACGCCTGCTCCGGCTACAACCAGATCAGCATGCACCATAGCGATAGAGGTAAAACGGCCTTCACGACGGACGGTGCAAACTACTTCTACAAGGTAATGCCGTTCGGCCTAAAGAACGTCGGGGCTACCTACCAGAGGCTCATGGACAAGATTTTCAAAGGGATGATTGGCCGAAGCGTAGAGGTGTACGTGGACGACATCGTGGTGAAGTCCGACTCGTGCGGCCAACACATCAAAGACCTACAAGAAGTCTTCGACGCCTTAAGAAGGGTCAACATGCGCCTTAACCCCGAGAAGTGCGCGTTCGGCGTTGAAGGCGGCAAGTTCCTCGGCTTTATGCTGACCCACAGAGGAATCGAAGCGAACCCCGACAAGTGCAAGGCCATAACGGAGATGAGAAGCCCGAAAAACTTGAAAGAAATTCAACAACTGCTTGGCCGGCTGACAGCACTTTCCAGATTCGTACCCCGCCTCGCCGAACGGATCAGGCCGATAGCCGCAATGCTCCGCAAAACTTCGAAATTTAGCTGGAACGAGGAGTGCGAGCAAATCTTCGGCCAGCTCAAAGAATTCCTGTCCTCGCCGGCCGTCATCCAAAAGCCCCGCCTAGACCTACCCATAGTAGTCTACCTAGCGGTATCAGAGGAGGCGGTCAGTGCCGCCCTCGTCCAAGAGGTGGACCGCGAAGAACACCCGGTATACTTTGTCAGCCGGACGCTCCATGCAGCCGAGACCAGGTACCAAATGATAGAGAAGGTGGCACTGGCCCTAGTGCTGACAGCAAGGAGAATGCGACCATACTTCCAGAACCACGAAATCAGGGTAAAGACCAACTATCCCATATATAAAATTTTGTCTAAACCCGATCTTGCAGGACGAATGATAGGGTGGTCGGTCGAGCTTTCAGAGTTCGACATCAAGTACGAACCGAGGGGTGCCATCAAATCCCAATGCCTAGCGGATTTCGCAGCCGAGCTCCCCAAGAACACAAAAACCTACCCCAAATGGGTCCTCTACGTGGACGGCTCTTCCAATAAAACGGCCTGCGGAGCTGGGGTCGTCCTCGAAGGGCCTGGGGACTTGCTGATTGAGCAAGCCCTCCAGTTCTCCTTCAAAGCAACGAACAACCAGGCGGAATACGAGGCCATACTGGCCGGCCTCAACTTAGCGAACGACCTAGGCGCGCGAGAGGTCGCATGCAAGAGCGACTCCCAGTTGGTCGTCGGCCAAATCAAAGGAGAATTCGAAGTCAAGGAGCCCCTCCTCCAACGATACTACCACACCGTCCGTAACGTCATGACCAAGTTCGACGCGGTGGCGGTCCAACACATACCACGGGAGGAAAACGAACATGTCGATGCACTCTCTCGCCTGGCATCTACGAAAAAACAAAGCCACCACCGATCGGTCGTCCAGGTGCGACTAGCACAGCCGAGTGTAGGTGACGCCGAGTGCATGACAATCACCGAGACCCACACATGGATGACCCCAATCACTCAGTACTTGGAGCACGGGACATGCCAACCGGGGGAAGAGAAGAATATCAGACGGCAGTGCGCCCGGTACACCATGATCGGTCAGGATCTATACCGACCGAGTGACAATAGTTCTCCCAGTCCCCAACCTAGTTCGAGAACAATTTCCAAAGTTTCAAAATCAGTTTTTGAATGGTTCAACTCTTCTTCCAAAGTCTTGACTTAATTTTCCAACCAGCTATTTAAACCTTTTAACCGATTGTTCAAAAGGGCCAACATATTAGCTTCTTCATAAGTCTCTTTGAAGGCCTTAAGAAGTTGGCTATAATTTTCAACATTAATGGAAGAGCTTGAACTTACACTGCTTGATTCAGATTCTTCCTTTGCCATGAAACAAAGATTGGCTTCCTCATCATCCTTTGATGAAGAACTTGAAGATGAATCATCATTGTATGTTTTTCTTGCTTTGCCTTTCTTCTTATACTTCTTGTAACCCCATTTCTCTTTGCTCACATTGCTTGGACATTCAGCCTTGATGTGTCCCTGTCTACCACATCCAAAACAAGTGTAGTTTGTAGAATTAAATTCATTAACATTCTTGGTGTTGTACCTGTTTGATGGCTGGTTTTTGTCCTTGCTATTCTTCACATCAATTGTGCATTCATGGATAACCTCAAGGATGTCTCACATCTCCTCTGCAAAAGCACATTTTGAGACCCTGAAAAACTCATTGGAATTTAAGGCAGAAGAGATGATATTTTTAGCAATGCAATCATATTGAGCCTTTTTAGTTTCACTCTCAGTCCATTGGGACCAAGGTTTCTCAATGAAAACATCATCTTTTTTAAATTTAGGAACAAAAAGGTCATTTACAATAGCATCCCAGATTCCTCTATCAATTGATTCAACAAAGATTTTCATTCTAACCTTCCATAATTGATAATTTTTTATTAAAGCACCCCCCCCCCCCCAAAGATGAGGTGGCCTGTTTATTGAAGCACCCTCCCCAAAGGGTAATTTTTCAGCCATTTAAAAAAGGTTTAGGATCGAAACTTGAATGACTTTCAAGAACCTTGCTCTTGATGTCAATTGTTAGAATTATAGGGCTAAAACAATAGGGGTGAATTATTTTTGAAAGATTTTCTAAAGTATTGAAGGTAGAGTGAAAGGTTATGAAGAATTAATCAATGGAAAATCTGTCCAGCCAAATACAAAACTATTTTTAAGCTTGATGCAGAAAATCAACTTGTTTTTACGAAACAGTCAGTGGTTTTTATCAGCAGTTTATGTACCGTCCCGTATCTGGGCGTTGACAAAGTCAAGGTCAAAGTCAACGTCGGAGGTCAAAGTCAACGTAAGGTGTCGCCTAGGTGAAGAGACACCAAGTGCCAGCGTCGCCAAGGGGAAGCGTCGCCAAGGTAAGGCGTTGCCTAGGTGAAGGCATCGCCCAAATAGGGCGTCGCCAAGGTCAAATGTCACAAAGGCGAGGCAATCACAGTGTGGCTCCCCGATACCCATGGGTAGGGAAGACCGTGGAGGGAGCGACGCCGTGGAGAGGCCTCAAATCCCGATAATCGAGGTAGTAATAAAGAGAAGACAAAGGTGGCTTCAAGACCATAGTGATAGCGCCAGTGTAGAGCAGCCTGACTCGTGAAGTGCCCCTGCCCCCCCAGAGACGCCCTTGGGATAGATACGACTCGGGAGGAGGGTCACGCCCAGGATAGCCAAGTGCAGGGTACGAGAGGAAGGCAGATACGCTCTCAAAGTGAGTGACTAGATGTTTGGGGGCATGAGTTGGCACCCAAAAGGTCACCTCTAGTGCAAATGCACTCCCAGGTAGGAGGACTCACACGAAGAAACGCCCCCAGATGGGGTCACGGCGCTGTGAGGCCCTCCACGTGTAGAACAGCCAAGTCAGAACAGAAACGCCATTTTGTCAGGTACAAGGTAATTAAGGTTATTTAATATAGTTTCCGTTTCGAGCGTTTAAGGTACCATAAATGCTCCCAAGCGTTTTAAACGTCTTAAATGCGCTACGTTTTATAATTAAATGCGCTTCAAGGCGCTTTGAATGCGGGAGTAGCTTAAATAGCGCCTTGAATGTTGGAAACGGGGTTCGAACTTTTGGCAAATTTTCCAGAAACTCTCTAGTTACTTGCTCAAGCCTTGAGGTTACGTACAAGGGACTGGGGAAAGATCTTTGTCAGAAGGAGAAAATATACACTAGACACAATTTTCCTTTTACCACCTTCAGAGTGCCATACGCGGTGCTCCGATATGGAGGTGCATAGTTTTTGGTCTTTCTTTCTGGCTGACTTGAGCGTCGGAGCGCAAACGGCCGCTAGGGCGCCCTTTTGTCCCTCTTTGCAGGAATCCACAGGTAACCAGTGGGAAGGAGTCCCTAGCTGACGGTCGAGGTCGCGCACGAAGACGTCCCAGGTCAACCAGACGAAACATTTGGCGCCCACCGTGGGGCCGATATAAAACATTGGTCCCATCGCAAGTTTGAAAAGATCTATCAGGTCACGATAACGATTGAGAAAACAGTGAAGAATGGCCACCACTAGACGAGCTACCGCATGCGCTGTGGGAGAAGAAATGTCCATGCAGCAGGTCCTGGAGATAGTGAGGGGGCTGCAGGATGATATGGCGGAGTCGAAGATAGAACAAGAACGCATGCAGGCGGACCTCGATGCCTCGCATGTGAGGAACGAAGAGCTCCGTCGCGTTAATGAGGAGTTGCGTCGGGGTCTGAGGAACAACCAGGGGCAACGCGAGAACGAAGAGATGGAGCATCTCACCCCACCAAGGGAGTTTTCCACTCCCTTCTCGCAGGAGATCCTAGATGCGACGATCCCCAACACCTTCGCAGGGCCCAAGGCGATTTTCACCGGGATTGAGAACCTCGAGGCGTTCCACACACAAATGGTGTTAGTAGGCGGCTCTAACGCCGCAAGATGCAAGCTCTTCATGAGCACTTTGACAGGAATGGCCATGGACTGGTTTATCAGCCTTCCTAGCGGCCATATCACCTCTTTTCAGCAGCTGTCCCGGTTGTTCAGAGAGCAATACCTGGCGAACAGGGCCCCGCCGCCGGTCTCCTACGATCTGTTTGATGTGAAGCAATACCAAGGGGAGAGTTTGAAGGAGTATATCAACCGCTTCGGGTCCCAAGTGGTGAAAGTGGGCACGTCGGAGGAGCCCATGATTGTGTATGCCTTCAGGAAAGGCGTGTGTCCCGGCCCTTTTTGTGAATCTATTATTCGAAATCGCCCAAGGACTTTTGCTAAAATCCGGCGTCGGGCAGTGGAACATATCGCCTCCGAAGGAGAGGCATGCGAGAAGTGAACCAGCGTCGTGCCCTCACGCCCGAGGGCACACACGCGGGTTCAGCCCATCAAGGTCAACGAGACAACGACGGGAAGGAAGAAGTCAGAGAGGAGACGCCCCTATGAAGCCAGAAAACCCCAACCCCGGGGTCCAGCAGGAGGGGACGACCCAGTCAGAGAGAGGGCAAGGCCGGCGAGGTACGACTTTGTGGTGGAGTTGAAGGACCTGATTGCCGTGCCTAATATAGCTGAGAGGTTGAGGCGACCGGCGAAAACTGACAAGGTGTTAGGCCACGAAAAGACTCTTGGTGCGAGTTCCACGAGGCCTTTGGTCATCACATTGACAACTGCCTCTCGTTGGGTTACCAGCTTGATGAGCTGGTGAGAAGCGGGTTTCTGAAGGATTACGTCGCAGAACCCGCCGCGACCGCCGCCCTGCCGGCGCCAACAGAGGAGCAAGCGCACGAGATGCCCGTTCTCGGCGAGGTTCACACCATTGCTGGAGGTTTTTTCGGCGGAGGACCCACCGCCTCCCAGTGAAATAAATACGCGAGGGGGGTCAACTCGATCGAAGAAAGGATCTCGAGTGAGCCGTGGGAATCGGACCTCGTGTTCACAAGAGGGGATCTTCGAGACGTGGTGCCGCATGACAATGACCCCGTGGTCATTTCGGTTGTCACGGCTGGAAGAAAGGTGCACAGAGTTCTTGTCGACCAGGGAAGTTCAACAGACGTCATGTTCTGGTCGACATTCAACAAGTTACGTTTGTCTCCCGACCTTTTGAGGCCTTACACGGGGTGCCTATATGGGTTTGCGGACAACCAAGTGGAAGTCCGTGGCTACCTGGAGTTGAGGACTACGTTCACGGATGGAGAGGCCTCGCGTACCGAAAGCATCCGGTACTTGGTCGTGAACGCCCACTCCGCCTACAACATTTTGTTGGGCAGACCGGCGTTGAATAGGCTGAACGCAGTAGCCTCCACGCGCCATATGAAGATGAAGCTGCCGGACCTCAGCGGCAAGGTGATAGTTATCAAGTCGGATCAGGAGGAGGCGCGGAAGTGTTATGAAAACAGCCTGAAAACGACGAAAAGCGTGTTCATGGTGTTTGAGCGTCCACCCAGTGTGGAGACATCGATGATTGAGGTGACGCCCGCCGGGACAACGCCTGACGAGGCCACACCCGTGAGGGCGACGCCCGAGCTAGATACACTCATGGAAGAGAGACCTGACGATACGGTGCCCGTGGAAGAGGCGGCGCCCATTCAGGATGACAGCAGGGACCAACCGGCGGCTAACGCCGTGGAGAGGGAGATTGGCGGCAAAAACGTTTAAGTTAGGGCGTTTGCTGAGCCAAGAAGAGCAGGAGGGGGTGGCAGAGGTGATTGCACGCCACTTGGATGCCTTCGCATGGTCTGCCTCGGATATTCCCGGCATCGACCCGGATTTCCTATGTCATCACCTCAATATGGATGCCACGGTCTGCCCCGTGCGCCAAAGGAGGAGAAAGTTTAACGAAGAGAGGCAGCTGGTGGTAAAGGAGGAAACGCAGAAGCTGCTGAGTGCTAGCCACATCAGGGAGATTCAATACCCTGAGTGGTTAGCCAACGTTGTCCTGGTGAAGAAAGCGAATGGGAAGTGGAGGATGTGCGTGGACTTCACGGACTTAAATAAGGCGTGCCCGAAGGACTCATACCCACTACCCAGCATCGACGCGTTGGTGGATAGTGCATCCGGCTGCAAGGTGCTAAGCTTCCTGGATGCGTTCTCGGGATACAACCAGATCAAAATGCACCCGAGAGATGAGAGCAAAACTGCATTCATGACAGAGACTTGCAGTTACTGTTACAAGGTGATGCCTTTTGGGCTGAAAAACGCGGGTGCCACCTACTCAAGGCCGATGGACAAGGTCCTAGCGCCCATGTTAGGAAGGAATGTATACGCCTACGTGGACGACATGGTAGTGGCGTCGCAGGATAGGGAACAGCACGTGGCAGACCTAGAGGAGTTGTTCGTCACTATATCCAAATATCGCCTCAAACTAAACCCTGAGAAGTGTGTCTTCAGGGTAGAGGCCGGTAAGTTCCTAGGTTTCATGCTCACGGAGAGGGGAATAGAGGCGAACCCCGACAAATGCGCAGCGATTATCGCCATGCGAAGCCCGACGTCGGGAAAGGAAGTGCAGCAGCTGACAGGACGGATGGCGGCGCTCTAAAGGTCTGTTTCCGCCGGGAGACAGAGGGGGCACCCATATTTCCAGTGCCTCAAGAGAAATAGTCGCTTTGCATGGACTGACGAATGCGAAGCGGCTTTCATTAAGTTGAAAGAATACCTGGCGACGCCACTGGTCCTCTGCAAACCGGTAACAGGCGTGCCCCTCCGGCTATACTTCACGGTAACAGAGCGGGCTATCAGCTTTGTGCTGGTCCAGGAGCAGGACCAGAGGCAAAAGCCCATCTATTTCGTGAGCAAGGCATTACAAGGCGCGGAGACGAGATACCAGGCGCTGGAGAAGGCAGGGTTAGCAGTGGTGTTTCCAGCCAGGAGACTCCGTCATTACTTCCAAAGCTTAACGGTGGTAGTGATGACAAACCTCCCTATACAGAAGGTGCTGCAGAAGCCTGACGTGGCTGGAAGAATGGTGCGCTGGGCGGTGGAGTTTTCAGAATTCGACATCCAGTATGAGCCTAGAGGATCCATCAAAGGGCAAGTGTATGCAGATTTTGTGGCAGAACTCTCGCCCGGAGGTGAACAAGAGGTGGAGGTGGGTTCACAGTGGTTGCTCTCGGTTGATGGCTCTTCCAACCAACAAGGGAGTGGTGCGGGAATAGTCTTGGAGGGACCCAATGGCTTGCTGATTGAGCAAGCTCTGCGCTTCGCCTTTAAGGCAAGTAATAATCAGGCGGAATACGAAACTCTGATCGCAGGAATGCTCCTGGCCAAGGAAATGGGCGCGCAAAATCTCTTGGTGAAAAGCGATTCCCAGTTGATTACTGGGAAGGTGTCGGGGGAGTTCCAAGCGAAAGACCCGCAGATGGCGGCGTATCTGAAATACGTCCAACTATTGAAGGGAGCATTTAATGCTCTTGAGCTGATACATGTCCCAAGGGAGCAGAATGCCAGAGCCGACCTGCTTGCCAAGCTGGCCAGCTCAGGCAAGGGGGGTAAACAGAGGACAGTGATCCAAGAGATGCTCAAAGCTCCACGTAAATTCGTGGAAGATAACAGGGTGGATGTCCTCCAGATCTGTACATCAAGAGGGAGTCCAAGGAGTCATCGCTCTTTGACCCAAGATACGCTGAAGACGCCCCACATCATCAAATACGTGGACATGCCCGAAGAAGGAAGGCAGATGCAGGTGTGTGCCCTAGCCGAAGGAGACACCTGGATGACGCCATACAGACGGTACCTGGCGGATGGGGCTCTCCTAGTGGAGCCTGAAGAGGGTAAGAAGGTCAAGAGAAATGCCGCAACATACACTTTGGTGGACGGAGTGTTGTTCAGGCACAGTTTCACTCACCCTATCTTAACGTGAGTAAGTGGCGACGAGTGTACCAGAATAATGGCGGAGCTCCACGAAGGCATTTGCGGGAGCCACGTAGGGGGAAGGTCTTTAGCCTCCAAGGTGATACGCGTAGGTTTCTTCTGGCCAACGGTAAAAGAGGATTGCGCGCGACACGCCCAGCGCTGCAAGCAATGTCAAAAACACGCTGACTGGCACAAGGCGCCGCCAGAAGAGCTGCGATCCATATACAGCCCGTGGCCTTTTCATACCTGGGGGATTGACATCCTAGGTCCGTTCCCACTGGTGATAAGGTAGACGAGGTACTTGATCGTTGCCATCGAGTACTTCACCAAGTGGATAGAGGCGGAGCCTGTGGCCCAGATCACGGCGCACAAGGTGCAACACTTTGTGTGGAAGAACATTGTGTGCCGTTTTGGCGTACCTAGGCGGCTGATATCCGATAATGGAGCCCAGTTTGCTAGTCAGCAGTTGAGAAACCTGTGTGCTGAGGTAGGCATCAAGCAAGTGTTCGCATCAGTCGAACACCCTCAGACTAACGGGCAAGTAGAGTCAGCAAACAGAGTTTTGTTGAGGGGACTGAAGAGAAGGCCAAAGGGGCGTGGGCGGAGGAAGTACCAAGGATCGTATGGGCATACCATACCACGCCCCAATCTTCTACCATGGAGATGCCTTTCAATTTGGTGTATGGGTCAAATGCGATGATCCCGGTAGAAATACACGAAAGCTCGCCACGTTTTCAAAACTTTGTGGTTGAGGAATCCAACGAAGAAAGGCGGGTGAACCTGGATCTACTAGACGAGGCCAGGGAGGAAGCCAGAATAAAAGCCCAAGCGGTAAAGAGAAGAGTAGAGCGACAATATAGCTCTAAGGTAAAGCCACGACAGTTTCATATTGGCGACCTAGTTATGAGGAAGGCTCATCCATACGAACTGGAGAATAAGCTGTCTCCCAAGTGGACCGGACCCTTCAGAATTACTGAGGCTAAGGGAAACAGTTCGTACAACCTAGAAACCTTGGAGGGGGGTCCCATCCCGCGCAGTTGGAATGCAGCCAACCTGAAGTTTTATTTTAGTTGATTTATGTAAGCAGCGATGTAACGGTCTTGTTAAACGGGACGCTCTTTTTCCCCTTCCGGGGTTTTTTAATGAGGTCACCCAAATAAAAGAAAAAACAAGTTTGAGAAAAACCTTGCCTTGGTTTTTAGTCTTTATCTTTTCCCCGTTTGAAGCGACGATAGGCGTCGCCAAGAAAGAAGGCGTCGCCAAGAGAAGGCGTCGCCAAGAGAAGGCGTCGCCAAAAGAAGGCGTCGCCAAGAGCAGGCGTCGCCAAGAAAGAAGGCGTCGCCAAGAGAAAGCGTCGCCAAGGTAGAAGGCGTCGCCCAAGCGCAGGCGCCGCTAAGAAACATGACGGAGGAAAAACGCACAATATATGAGGTGTGTGCAAAAGTAAAGCGGCGTTACGGAAACATGGTATAGTAGAATTAAATTTACAAGCAGTGTTCGAGACAAATGGGAGTAATGCGAATAGGGCAAACATTACAAGCCCTGTGCTCATACAAAAAACACAAACGAACCATTCTTCAGTGGTCGCCGGAGTCAGCACGGGAGGAAGACGAAGCCCCGCTCTCAGTCCGCAGAGCCCGGGTAAGTCGTGACCTCCGCTCTTGGTTTATCTTCGAACCTGCACCAAGAGAGATGAACGTGTCAGAGACACCATGAAGCAAAACACACACAGTTAAAAAGCACCAAAGGCGGAAGTTTCTAGGGCAGTGACTCATACATATATACTTCTCTAGGGTTCCAGCGTTGAACTCCAAACTGATCAAGGTGGTGGAGTCAAAACCTCCCGCCTCAGCAAGGATCCGGCAAACCACCTGGTCATTCGGGGCTAGCTTCTTGAAGGGTTTGGATTTGATGGCCCTCGTCTCCCTCACCCAGTACAGTGGAAAACCATCTAGGGCGGAGGGAACGAGGTCAGAGCAACAGATTTTGAAGAACCTGCCCTTCCACCCAGTGAAGGAGTTTTGGAAAGGAATCAGGAGAACCCTGCCAGGAACGTTACTGAGGGTCACCCAGAGGTTATTCCTTTGCCTCTTCACCTCAAAGAAGTGAAGAAAGATATCAACCAAGGGTGCACAAACCAGAAAACCGAAAAGGATGTCAAAGGCCTTGACGAAAGCCCAGCTATTAGGATATAACTGGGCCGGAGCAGCATTGATCTCTGTCAGCAGTTCCCTCTCAAACATGGAGAAGGGCAGGCGCACGCCGATGGTCTTGAAAACCACCTGATAGAAATAAAAGAAGGGGAGCCCGTCGTTGGCCCGTTCGTCTCCGCATACTAGCTCCCCTAGAGTGCAAGGGAGCACAACAATATCGTCGTCGTGCCTCTTCGCGAAGGCACGGTGATCATAGGAGCATGAATCCCCTTTGTGTTCCCTTATGGCCCGGGTAGAAAGCAGGCACAAGCACTCGTCCAGGAGCTCGCTCGAGGCCCAAGTATACAGGTCCTCGGGGTTAACCCTGGGGGGAGGAACACGAGAAGACATGCCTGAACAGAATCTGGGAGGTTTGGAGGAGAGTGGCCCACTGGTAACGCAAGGGTAAAACGCTGGTTGGAACGAACACTAGAAGAACTCTTCACGAGAAGAGAAAGGGTGCAAGTAGGTTACGAAAGGCGCAGGAATGATGAGGAAAGGTTCAAGATTTGGAAGAACTAAATATTGCGGTTAAAGCGCCAAACGACGCAAATGGAAGTGTTGCAGTTATAGCGCCAAACGATGCAAATGGATGCACCGTGCGATCGAGCCACGTGGCAGAGGATGGGAGGATGACCCTGGCACCACTGGTTAACACTCAGAAAACGTCGTATCGACAGAATGCCCGAGGGTACGATACGCCGTCGAGAGTGGGTCAGAGGCACAGAAAATGTCAGGACCAAGTCAAGTGGCTGAACGTCCCATTAGCCATACGAGAAGCGCCACGTGGATAGCACAGGCGAAACCTTGAGCTCCTCGCTATCCCCAGGTATCGACCAGGACCAAGGTTAAAGTCAACGCCAAGGTAAAGTTAACGCCCAAGGCGTCGCCAGGGAAGGCGCAGAAGGCGACGCCAGCATGAAGGGGCAGAGGGCTAACGCCAGCAGGAGGCGTTAACCCAAGTATCAGCAGTGTCACCTCCTCGATACCCGCAAGTAGGAAAAACTGTGGAGAGAGATGAAATCGAAGAAGTCGAGACTAGTCGCTGGCGGCGTCGCCTCCCCGATAGCCACAGGTAGGAAAGACTGTGGAGGGAGACGAGATCGCCAAACGCCAGTGGACCGCTGGCAGGGTTGTTCCCCGACACCCATGGGAAGGAAAGACCACGGAGGGAACGACCCCCCCAGAGCACTCGGCATTTTTAGACACCCTAGGACGATACGGCGCTGCTGTAGCAGGCCTCTCCTTAGGCGTGGGCGCCGGGCACCAAGAATCAAGGGACAGATCGCTTTGGTGTTTGAGACACCCCATGGACTATACGGCTCCGTTAGGCAAGCCTCTCCATGGGCGTGGGCATCGACACGTGACCTTATCCCAAGTGTTTAGGACCCAGAGTAGGTCTTAACTTTCATGTTGCGGCAATGGTAAAGCCACTGACGCCTTCACGAAGCATAGGCGCCGGGCATACAGGGTCGCCCAATGCAGCGAAAGAAACGGGTAGAGTACAGGCAAAACAATCGAAGCACATGAAGGCGAAAAAATGAGGGTAAAATCACACAGGAGGAATTCGATAACTCAAAGGTACAAAAATTGTCATGCAAAACCCACAGTTGTGACGAAGGTGCAAACAGTTCAAAGAATTACAAGTTTATCAAAGAGGGTCAAAAACAAGACAAAGCGCAAAGGAATAAGGTGGTGGTCGAGGGCGGCGGTTCAATCATCCAGCTCCAAGGGCACGACCTTCCCGTCAACGATGTGATGGGTGGAATCGCAGTTGGAAACGTTGATTCCCGGGTTCTCGCAGACGGCCTGGGCCAGAGCCTCTTTGAACCCCTCCTCGAAGGTGCCCACCATGTCATTGATAAGGGTCTTCTTGTCCTTCTCTAACCCCTCAATGGTGGCGTTCCCAGAAGCTACCTGCTTCTCCAAGGCCTCCTTCTCCACACGGAGCCGGTTGACCTCGATCTGCAGTTTGTCGTAGTCAACCTGGAGAAGGCCCAAAGCCTTGGTCTGAGTAGCCATCTCCCCCTCCATCCGCTCCAGTTCGTCAGCCTGCCCACAACATCGGTCCTTCAAGTCCTTTTGAACTTCTTCGTAAGCTTCGACTATGTCTTGGAGGCTCGTTACCTGAACTTGGAGGGTGACTTCCCGAGTGTAGAAGTCGGCCTGAAGCTCCACCGCCTCTGCCAGTTGTTTTTCAGCCTCCTCCTTGGCCTCTTGCGCCAGCTTCAGAGTGGTTTGGTAGGCCTCGTTTTGGCATCCCAAAATTTTCTTTTCCTCCTCTAGGGCAGCTACCCTTGTTTCCAAGGCCTGGAGGGTTTGAGTATGCAAAACAGCGTTTCTAGCCTGGGCACGCCATTCAAGGGCCACCGCCAAGAAGGCTCCCAAGTAGAAGGGCATTCCCTCCTTCCTGTCGGAGCCTTCTGGCATTGATCCCCCGCTGAAGCCCCTCATCAGATGCATAATTGGAGGAGGGATGGCAATAAGATCTGGGCGGCGGCGACGGAGGCGGGAGCAACGGAGACCTCTGCCGGTGGTGGGGGTGGAGCAGATTCGGCCCCTTCGCCTGTTTCCTCTTGGACCATTGTGGGAGTGAGAGAGGTAGCACTTGGAGGGTTGACCCTGAAGACCCTCACAGCCTTTCTCCACTTGAAGACTAGCCCACCGTCAGAGTCTTCGTCATCGGAGATAATCTCCAACACCCTTTTTCCTTTGTCAAGGGGGGTTGGAGCAGGTGATGAAGCCACGACCAGTGGGACGGCAGCAATGGGCGGGGGAGAGCCGGATGTGTGAAGTGGTTGGGGGTTATGTGAGGATGGTGAAGATGAGCCTAGTGGGGCTTCGGTAGTGGTTGGTGGTGGTAAAGGCAGGGTGAATGAGGGGTTTGGGTCAGCAGCAGGGGCATAGGAGGCGCCAGCCTTGGCAGCACGAGCGACCTGCATCGCTTTCGCCAAAACCATCCTCTTGGAGGCATCCATCACCGATCCTACGTTCAGGTAAACCAAATAGCAGAAGTTAAGACCAAAGCAGTTATACAAACCCACAAAACGCGTAGATGAATGAGACATAAGGCACTTAGCACGAAGGAAAAACAGGTGGAAGAGGCCAATAGAGCAAGCATGAAGCAGTAAAATGCAGATAACAGAAGACAATAAGAGAGGAGTCTCCCTACCAAAGTAGGTGGTCAGGGAGTGGGCATTGTACTCGCTTGCGATGAGCTTCAGCGTGTCGAAGACAATCCCCAGGCCAGCCAAGGCCTTGCATACCTCCCTATCAGCAGGGGATAGCTCATTCAGGGCCTTGGCCTTGAGCAGCTTTGGGTGCTCTGTCCAGTACAGGGGAAAGCCATCCAAGGCTGTAGGGTCATGCTTGGCGCAGCATACCCTGAAGAATTTTCCCTTCCAGCCCTTGTACGAGTTCTGGAAGAGAGAAAGGAGGATCCTACCTGCGATCCCGGAGAAGCTCACCCAAAAGCTTTTCCCCTGTTTCTTCACCTCGAAGAAATGTACGAAGACATCCACAGAGGGAAGGATGCCTAGATATCCGCAAAGAATTTGGAAGGCCCGAACGAATGCCCAGCTGTTTGGGTGTAGCTGGGCCGGGGCTGTGTTGATCTCTGTAAGAAGTTCCCTTTCGAAGGGCGTGAACGGAAGGCGCACCCCGATGTGTTTAAATACCGTTTGATACATCAAAAAGAAAGGGTTCCCCTTCCTGGGTCTGTCATCCACGCAAACAGGTTCCCCAGACCTGCCGGGGCGGACGGAAATATGTGCATCATGGGTGCGGCAGAAGGCGTTAAAATTGTACAGGTGGGGATCACCGCGATGGTTCTCCAAGTCCTTCATGGTCGTCAGAGTGGTGCATTCGCTTAAAAGCTCGTCGGGGGCCCATGAATAGAAGGCTTTATAGTTGGTCTTGGGGGTCTTGGGGAGAACCAGACTTTGAGTTCAGGCGCACCATGATGCGGATAAATAACTGGAGAAAGAGGAAAGGAAAGGGGTATTAACAAGTGATGCCAAGACAGAAAAGGGGATAAAACCCTAGAAAAATGCCACCCACGCGAGAAAACCCAGAAAGAAGGAGAAGGGAACGGAGAAGAACGGAGGAGCGGAAGAACACAGAAATGCAGAAATATAAACAGTCCCAAGCAGTTCAATACGCAACGAGGCAATGCAATGAAGAGGAAAAGTCATGGAGATGGAAAAATCATACCTTTGATGTCGAAGTGAGGGAGGAAGGAAAGTGCGAAGGAGGGAGCAGTGATTGCAGAGGAAGGGCTCGAAGGCGATGAACAGTGCGGAGATGCATAGAGAATGGATGAAACAGTGGTGTGAGCGCGGGGTTTTGGGTAACTTGAACGTTACATTTACAACCCAAGAGGCGCTAATTGGGAGCCGTGTGATCGCGCCGCGTGTCAAAGGATTAAGCGCTCAAGGGACACTAGAGGCTGGCCGTGTGATGAGCCACGTGGCACGCGATTAAGCGTGGCCCCAAAAGGTGTTACTTTCCCCGCTTCAGAGAATGTCCAATCAGCCATTAAGGGCACCCCCATGGTTCAGAGAGTGTCACGTCTATAATTCGAGAAGTGTTGAGTCAGCAAAGAATGACACGTCACCAGGGTGACACGTGGACGGCGTGGGCAAGACCTTAGTCTTTGCGCTGAAAACAAGTCTTCAGCTTAAGAATGGGGGGCTTGTGTACCGTCCCGTATCCGGGCGTTGACAAAGTCAAGGTCAAAGTCAACATCGGAGGTCAAAGTCAACGTAAGGCGTCGCCTAGGTAAAAAGACGCCAAGTGCCAGCGTCGCCAAGAGGAAGCGTCGCCAAGGTAAGGCGTCGCCTAGGTGAAGGCATTGCCCAGTTAAGGCATCACCCAAATAGGGCGTCGCCAAGGTCAAATGTCACAAAGGCGAGGCAATCACAGTGTGGCTCCCCGATACCCATGGGTAGGGAAGACCGTGGAGGGAGCGACGCCGCGGGGAGGCCTCAAATCCCGATAATCCGGGGTAGTAATAAAGAGAAGAGAAAGGTGGCTTCAAGGCCATAGTAACGACGCCAGTGTAGAGCAACCTGACTCGTGAAGTGCCCCTGCCGCCCCAGAGACGCCCTTGGGATAGATACGACTCGGGAGGAGGGTCGCGCCCAGGGTAGCCAGGTGCAGGGTACGAGAGGAAGGCATATACGCTCTCAAAGTGAGTGACTAGATGTTTGGGGGCATGAGTTGGCACCCAAAAGGTCACCTCTAGCGCAGATGCACTCCTAGGTAGGACGACTCACACGAAGAAACACCCCCAGATGGGATCACGGCGCTGTGAGGCCCTCCACGTGTACAACAGCCAAGTCAAAATAGAAACGCCTTTTGTTCAGGTACAAGGTAATTAAGGTTATTTAATACAGTTTCCGTTTCGAGCGTTTAAGGTACCATAAATGCTCCCAAGCGTTTTAAACGTCTTAAATGCGCTACGTTTTATAATTAAATGCGCTTTAAGGCGCTTTGAATGCGGGAGTAGCTTAAATAGCGCCTTGAATGTTGGAAACGGGGTTCGAACTTTTGGCAAATTTTCCAGAAACTCTCTAGTTGCTTGCTCGAGCCTTGAGGTTACGTACAAGGGACTGGGGAAAGATCTTTGCCAGAAAGAAAAAATATACACTAGACACAGTTTTCCTTTTACCACCTTCAGAGTGCCATACGCGGTGCTCCGATACGGAGGTGCATAGTTTTTGGTGTTTCTTGCTGGCTGACTTGAGCGTCGGAGCGCAAACGGCCACTAGGGCGCCCTTTTGTCCCTCTTTGCAGGAATCCACAGGTAACCAGTGGGAAGGAGTCCCTAGCTGACGGTCGAGGTCGCGCACGAAGACGTCCCAGGTCAACCGGACGGAACAGTTTATAAAACAAATTTAAAGCAATTTAAAGAGTGTAAGGATAGATAGATTCACACAAAATGTTTATACTGGTTCACTCAACACCTAAGCTACATCTAGTCCTCAGAAACCACTGAGAATTCACTATGTAATCTGATGGAAGGGACCCAAGGACAAGTTCGAGTGCAAGCCCAACAAAGAGAAGATTCGGGTCTACCACTAGAGCCATGGCCAAGAAGGATTAAGAAGATTGGAATACTGCTACTGATGACAGAGAAACCTTCTTGTACATGTTTAAAATGCCATAAACTCTAGTGTAGAAGTAGGATTTAATTTTTTTAAAGTACAATAGGAAACTTTATTTGTAATTCTTTTTAGGTGAAATTTGGTACCTAAAAACCAACCTTGGTTAAATTAGGGTTCTTTGAACACCTAAATTAACCAAGGCCGGATATGACTAAGCCTTGGAGAAGAGAACACATGTTCCATGTGCTTAAAAGCTTTCCATCACATGCTCCATGTGCTAAGTCTCAAATTAGGCACCAAATGCATCACATTTGATTTAGCTTGTATTTCATTTGTATTTGACTCTTCCAATTCCGGCTTTCCAATCCTATATAAGGAGGTGCTTGGGTCATGAAATAGCAAGATTATTCTAAAGCAAATTGCTGCCAAAATTGTGCCAATTTTGCTCCTTGTCTCCTACCTCTCTAGGATAGTTTTAAACTTTATTTTTCACCTTTGCCAAGTGAGATGGCCTCACCACTCACTCTCCACACCTAGCATGCACCTTCAAGGAGTCCACAACTCTACGTGAGTTCCTTGCTCATCTTCTTCCATGAATTCTTCCGCCAATTCCATCAAAGAAAGGCTACGGATGAAGGCACTCCTCCATCATAATCAACCCTAGATTACAAGCTACACACACCAAGAGTGATGATATTGAACCCCTCAAGAACACACACCACTCCTTGGAAAAAACCACACCAAGAATGTTGATCTTGATCCCCTCAAGAACACACAACACTTATTGGAAACACTAGTACAGAAATACAATTGTCAAGGAAGAAGAGAATAGAATACACATGAGTAAATCACAAGATTAAAGTTCAGAATACAAGACCCAATCCTATTCCACTCTTAGAAAATATCCAAAGCTTGAAGCAATCTTGGAAAAACTGGTTTTGAAAGTGTTAATTTGAATCCTTAATATCAGGAGCGTATAACCACTTATTTATACTCCACTCAGTCATTAAAAACATTTAAAGCAAAAGCCAAATCAATTTTAAAACAAACAAAACAGATTAAATCAGTTAAACTGAATTCTGTTAAGGATTTTCAAAAATAGTTGGTTGATTTTTCGAAACAACCAATTGAATTGGTTTGACAACAAAGTCAACCAAAGTCAAACATTTTAAAAACCCTTCAAACAAGCTGAGAGAAAAACAACCAATTAAAATGAGAAATCAACAGGTTGTTTTTCTGCTTCTCTTTGAAAACACATCTTTTTCAAAAGGATTAAAATCAAATAACCTTGGATCAATTGTATGAGTGGATTACAAATTCAAACTACCCAAAACACTTCCAGAAACCCATCATCAAAGTCTTCAAGCAATCCACATAGATTTGGAGACATCAAAGCCAATGTTCAACAATTTCAACTATGAAACTAAACACTTAAGGCCCTCACTTCGGAGGAAGGATCCTTCGTGATGATCCTAGGAGAATACTCCCATTTTAATTGAATTCAAAGAACAAAAAGACAAGAAAAACAGTATAGTTTATTCTTATTCAATTAAAAGTGAAAATAAAAGAGACAAAGGACTCTATTTATAGATGTTGGATCCCTTTTATACACCATACTCTAGAATTAACAAGCAAATTTTTGGCACCTCCCTTCCTTCAAGTCCCATATATGTCAAATTAAAGGAAATCAAGTGTTTATAGGCTTCCTTGTACACTTGGTTGATGCCTGGTCGTGTGGGTTGTGTATTGGACCATGTGTTGACTTCTCTTGGTCTCTCCAATTAGGGCTTTGATTTTCCTAATGAAGAGGGTTTCATGTTTTATAAGTATGAAATTGTAATAGAAATTATAGGCAAAAATACATGGAAAATAGGAGAAAATTGTATAATTATCATCAAGAGACATACCAGATCACTCCAACTACAACAACCTTGCCTCGTCAAATCTGGATCCACTTTGCGTCGTGCTAGCTTCCGTCCTTCGCCTTGATTCACCTTAAGAACCTGCAAAAGACAGAACGGCGTCGCTGCGGCCGATCGCACTCTGACGCCCAAGTCAGCGACTGAACCACCAAAATACTAAGAGAAAACTAAGAACTTCAGGAACCGTGCAATGTTCTCTCTCAGCGTACTCAAGTTCTCGCAAGCGTAAAAGAAGTATTCTAAAACACGCGTTCCTCAGAAGTTCGTTAGGATCCCTTATATACCTATGCACTTTCTCTCTCCTGACAGTTACACATCTGGACACGTGGCTCGCATCCAGCTGTACACGTGTCACCATCTGGAGCATCCTTGACTTGAGCGTCACCTTTTACTCTTCAGGCTTTTCGACTAAGTTACTTATGCAGGAAGCAACTCAGCGTATAACTGCCTTGGAGCGCGATCTCTTCTGCGTGGCGAGTACGGGTGTCTTCATACACACCTTCCCTGTGGTCTCGCCGGCCGCCATTATATTCTACTTTACTTACTTCACTGTGCATGCTCGGGTTAGCTGTTCCCCGACCTCAACCCCTGGCCAGCTAGGGAATGACCATCTGACGACTTCATCCTTTGCTTTGAAAGCCTGGAACAAGCTTTCCTGATCCTTCGGCGATGTCATCCTCTCGGCGATCTCCGATCGCCTTGTCGCCTGGGTTTGCACCCGGCGACTACAACACAAACTTGGTGACCGCCGGTTTAGGTATGCTAGAGATCGGGGCACGCCAACTTAACGACTAGCAATCACACGAGCCTCCCGACGTCCTTCCTTTCTACCAGCCAGGTGTCCCGTTCAACACGCCTATACTATTGCTTGCGGCCACGTCATCAATTCCGACTACCTGGGAGGTACACAAACCCCCCCAGTCTTAAGCGAAGACTTGTCCAGCGAAAAGACTAAGAGGTCACGTCACTGCCGATCTACGTGGTGCTGGCCCGGAATTCCAAACGTTCGTACCCTCTGCTTTTCTGACGCTCCACCAAACCCCCTTTTCCAATCACTCGACACGTGGCTTCATCAACGGTCATGTTCAGCTGTCGTTTGCGCTTCCAAAAACGTTTGAAAAACCCTGAAACCCCTTCATTTCCACTGTTTCATCATCTCTCTGCATTCTCAAAACGCTCTGAGTTTTCTTCTGCAAGCCCACAACGCTCCTCAACTCTCTCAATCTCCAACTCCCTTCAACGCTTATCTGATCATCGAAAGGTACCTCTTTTACTTCCTCTGTTGATACTTGCTGCATTTTAACCGATTCGCATCATCCATTATCTGTCTGGTGCATACGCTGTGGGTTGTTTCCTCCTCTTCTTCCTTCTCGTAACTTAGGGCTTCGTCTTCCATTACATTCGTCACAAAGAACTCCCGTTCGTTCGTTCTCCATTCTTCGTCCACAATCGAGTCGCTCTCTGTAACCTTTGTTCATCCTTTTTCCTTTTTCCTTTGCAGTTCCTGCGATGGCTCGCACGAAAACCACCGCGAACCCTCCTCCTTCATCGCGAAACCCTCCACCCCAAGCGCATAACCTACCGCGAGCATCTGGTGCTCCTTCTACCCAGGCTGAGAGGCCTACAACTTCTCACTCCAATCTTGCTCAGGCAACCCCACCAGTCGCCGTTACCACACAAGACTACAAGAAGCTTTATCCGTAGGCCACCTCAGCTCTGTTGAAAGAAACCTCTTCCATAAACACAGCGTTGGGCGTGCACCGACTAAGAAAAGGGGACCAATCCGATCTTTCATTCAATAAGGAGCATGACAGCAAAATGGTCGTGTTGCCCTGCCACCCGGATGAACCAATCTGTGCTGACGATAAAGCAAACAACGGCGAGTTGTTCTGCTTCCTCTACGCGACGTTCTTCAAGAAGGTGAAGCTCCGACTTCCCTTCACTCGCTTCGAGAGGGAATTATTAACTGAGCTCGACATCGCCCCCGCCCAGCTTCACCCCAACAGCTGGGCGTTCGTAAGGGCGTTCCAGATCATGTGCGCACACCTGAGACTGCCAGCTTCGGTTGACGTTTTCCTCTTCCTCTTTGAAGCTAAGAATCCAGGAGACCGCCTCTAGATTAGCCTGAACGGGATCGCTGGGAGGTCAATCCTCTCCATCTTCCAGCAATCTTACAAAGATTGGAAAGGAAAATTCGTGAAGGTGTGCGCCAACGACCAAGATCCTTCCCTGCTCGACGGCTTCCCCTTGTACTGGGTACACAAGGGGAACAAAGACGCCAAAGAGAGCTTTAGGAGGCCCAGAAGTCCCGACAACATGGGCGAGCTAGACAAAGATCTATGCCTTTTCTGGAAGAAAGTAGCAGCCGCCAACATCACCTTTCCCACCTCCGCAATAATCTCCTTCGAGTTCCTCGAGGACCAACTCGAAGCTCACATAGGTTAGCCTTTACCTCGACACTTAGGTTTTCGTTTTGCGTTGGAACTGATTGCGCATCTCTGTTATCTACCATCGGGCGTCCTGCTTGTTGCGCACTGGACTTGGTTTTTAATTCATGCGCCATTTGTTTGCATTATTCGCACACATACTCGTATATTTTGCCTTTGCTTTTGTGCTTACTTGTATATTTTTACCCTGTGCAGACCTCATGTTGGGCAAAGGCAAATTATCTGAACTGAGGGCGCTCGCCCGTACTCATAAGTTGGCGACGGGTTCCCAAACCGTGCCCAACTCGGTGGTGGAGATCACCGCTGCCCAGGGTAGATCGCCTCCTCAAGGGCCAGCTCCTTCAGAGACACTGCCCGCCCCTCAACGAAAAAAGCTCATCTTGAGGAAACCAAAAAGGAAAACCCCTCAAGTGGTTCAAGAAGATGAGGATGAGGATGATGAGGCGACTGAGGACGGCCTTGTCACCAAAAGGAAAAGGGTGGCACCTTCTTCATCACTCGCTCTCCCAACACCAACACCGCCCTCTCCCCCAGTTCCAACACCGCCTTCTCCCCCAGCTCCAAGACCGCCGGTCCAAGCAACACCCTTGGCAGTCGCGCTTCCTGCGGTTGAAGGCAACAAGCCCAACTTCATGGAGAACCCTCCTAGCGCCTCCATGCCGTTCGTATCTGCTGGAGAGGGTCCTCCTTCAACCGCCTCAATTGCTGAAGCCGCACCAGGTGGGGATGAAGGCGCTCACAACTCACCGATACTCATAACCGAGTCCCCCACTTCACCACCGCGCCAGGAAGCCCCCCTTGCCCAACCAATTCAAGAGGGTGGTGGTGAGAGTCAGCACCAGGCTCCTTCAGCACCTCCACCAACAGCAGCTGCAAGCCTTCCCCCCTTGGTCAAAGAAGTCTGGGGGCCCTTCATAGCTAAGCTAAAGATGATGGCAGAGGACCTCCCCTCAATCATAACAAAGGTTGTAAAGAGCTCAAACAAAAAGCTTCAGGACGAGATCTCAACACTCCAGGAGGAGAATCGCTTGATAAGGATCGAGGCAGAAAAGCTGTCTTGCAATATGATGATGGCAGAGATCGATCACTCAAGGGTGGAGGACGCCATGAGTGCCGAGCTGAGGGTTGCGCGCAAGGAGGCCTACGATCTGCGCCAGAAACTGCACCTCCTAGCTCAAGAGAAAATCGAGCTGGAGAGCAAGCGGGTTCCCTACAGGCTCAAGGTGGCCAACTTGGAGGCATCGATGAAAGCAGATGCAGCCAAGGTAGAGAACCTTGAAAAGAGGTCGGCTGATCGGGAGGTTCTCCTTGGAAAGGTCGAGAAGGAGAGGGACGACGCCGTGGATGAGCTCGCCAAGGCTCGAGAGGAAAACGAGAAAATTGCTGCAGAGCTGGCCCAGGCACGGGATGAAGCCAAGAAGGTTGCTGACGACCTTGCTCAGGCTCGTGGGGAAACTGAAGAACTGAAGAAACGAGCTGACGAGCTGAAGCAGCAAACCGAGGGGCTCAAACAACAAAACGAAGAGCTCGAACTAAGCTCTGCCCAAGTCCTTGCAACCGGATTCGACGCCGCCCTGGAGCAAGTCGCCTGCCAGTACCCCGAGCTCGACCTCTCCATGGTGTCGATATGTAATGAAGTGGTGGATGGGAAGATCGTGCCTTCTGAAGATTAATCGTCTCCCTCCATCACTTATTTCCTAAGAATTAATGCTTGTTCCTTTTTGCACAAACTTTACCTGTAATAACTTTTCTTTTTCTTCTTATGCATTCGAATTGATACCACTTTTATTATAACGTCTCCAGCTTCTGCACATGGTCTCTTTGTTTACTTCGCTTTTCCTTGTAGAAATCGCTTTAAACAAACTAACCTAGCGATTCTGCGGGCTCGATCATCTACTTACTGATTCAAACTCGAGCAAACTATCAATCTTACATCAATTCATCAACTGTTAACTCAAAGTAAAAACTTGAGCAGCTTATTATCCTTCAAGCGATGACATTTAGCATAGCTTGCAAACTTTAAGGCAATTAACTACTTACTAGGCAACAGGTTTTAACTTAAACCGGTATTACAATACAGTTTACCTGACCTGCCTGCAAGGTTAGCCTTTACTCCTGTCATCGCCTGGAATTCTTCTGATCGCCCTAGGGTTCTGGCGATGTAAGCTTTCTTTGCCTTCATAACTTGGCCATTGTTCCCTCATCTGGGGGGCAGAGGCGCCTTTCGGATCCCTCTCTACCTCCCTGAGTTTTAGAACAATAAGCCGGATAGCGAGGTGTTCTCTTTGAACCTACCTTAGCTATCCTTGAAACTTCTTCCACCCTTCACGCCATACCTGAACTCGTTCAAGACGAGAAGGATTTTATCTGGCCTGAACTCGCTCGACGGCGAGAAGGACTTTATCTGGCCTGAACTCGCTCAACGGCGAGCAGGACTTTTTTCTCTTCTTTATAACTTGATCATTGCTCCCTCATCTGGGGGTAGAGGCGCCTTTCGGATCCTCCTCTACCGCCTTGAGTTTTAGAACAATGATCTGGCCTTACTGGGTCAATATTGATGTTTCCCTTAAAGGAGGAAAAGGCATTTTCCTTCCCTTCCCGCCGTTTAAGATCACAAACACCCCTGACTTTTCAGTTTATCTTGCCTGAACTCGCTCGACGGCGAGAAGGATTTTTTCTGGTGCCTCAACTTGCCCAGGGTGTACATCTCCTCCCCCCTGGATGCACTGAGGACTTTATCTCGCCTGCACTCGCACGAGGGCGAGGAGGTCTTTATCTGGTGCCTCTACTTTGCCCAGGGATTACATCTCCTCTTCCCTGGATGCACTGAGGACTTTAGTTTGTTCTCGCCTCAAGCCGCGCGAGGGCGTTGAGGTCTTTAATCATCGTTGGTGCCTCCGATCGCCGAAAGACGATGAGGACTTTAAAACTTTAACTGATGCCGCCAATCGCCGAAAAGCGATGGGGACTTTAAAACTTTTAGAAAGCATGCAGCATAACTTCAAACTTGCCTTAGATCACGTACGAGTGATAAGGTCTTTTTCTAAAACTTTCGAAACAACAAGCATGCAATCTTAGAAACTTTAAACTTTGAAAACTCTTCTTTATTGGGTGGCCTCATTAAAAACCCTCCTTAGGGAAAAAAGAGTGCCCCCTTCAAACTGTTTTAACAGAAAGCTTGCAAATCTCTTCGTGTTTGTTTTTACTTACAAAGCTTCAACTGTAATATAACTTGAGGTGTGTGGCGTTCCAAGTGCGAGGAATCGCCCCTCCTTCCAACATTTCTAAGCGGTAGGCGTCGTTCCCGAGCGCCTCAGTTATTCTGAACGGTCCCGTCCACTTAGGCGACAACTTGTTTTCCATCTCGTACTGGTGGGCCTTCCTCATCACCAGGTCGCCTTCTTTAAACTGCCTCGGCATCACCTTCGAGTTATACCTTCGCTCAATCCTCCTTTTCACTGCCTCAGCTTTTACTCTCGCCTCCTCCCTGACCTCATCCAGCAAATCCAGATTCAACCTTCTTTCCTCATTCGAGTCTTCTGCTACAAAGTTCTGGAATCTCGGCGAGCTCTCCTGGATTTCCACTGGAATCATTGCGTCGCATCCATAGACCAGGCTAAACGGGGTCTCATGGGTTCCTGACTGCTCGGTGGTGTGGTACGCCCAAACTATGCGGGGTACCTCCTCAGCCCAGGATCCTTTGGCTTTCTCCAGCCTTCTCTTCAAGCCTCTTAGCAACACCCGATTTGCGGACTCTACTTGGCCATTTGTCTGAGGGTGCTCGACGGATGCAAATACTTGTTGAATTCCCACCTCTCCGCACAGCTTCTTCAACAGGTGACTTGCAAACTGAGTCCCGTTGTCTGACACCAGGCGCTTAGGCACACCAAATCGGCACACGATGTTCTTCCACACAAAGTTCTCGATCTTGTGTGCGGTGATCTGGGCTACTGGTTCTGCTTCGATCCACTTGGTGAAATATTCAATTGCCACCACCAAGTACTTCATCTGCCTGATCGCCAATGGGAAAGGTCCCAGGATGTCGATTCCCCATGTATGAAACGGCCAAGGGCTGTAAATCGACTTTAACTTTTCTGGAGGCGCTTTGTGCCAATCGGCGTGTTGCTGACATTGCTTGCAACACTGTGCATACCTCTTGCAGTCCTCCCTCATTGTTGGCCAGTAGTAACCTGCACGGAGGGTTCTTGCGGCCAGAGCTCGACCCCCGACGTGACTTCCGCATATCCCTTCATGGAGCTCGGCCATAATTCTTGTACATTTCTCTCCGTGCACACATTCCAGGAGTGTGATGTGAATGTAACTACAAGAACACATGATTCTTGACATTCTTAGGAACAACTTGAGCTGGATTTGAAAGGCACTCTACTTTAGAATTGGATCAATGTTCTAAATTCAAGAACTCACCAAAACTAAGCACCAACCAAGACTTATAATGAAGTCCATGTATTGTCAAATTGAATCAAAACAAAAGGAAAGAAGAACAAGAATTAAAACTGGACAGAATTAAGAAACTAGCTACTGAACCGAAAAGAAACAAAGAACAAAGCTGGAAAACAGAATGTAAACGGTAGAAAATGAAGGAAACACATTAGGAAATGAAACTACCGAATGGAAAATTAAAGAAAGGAAAGAAGACACTTATATGAAGATGCTTGCTGGATTTTGAGGATTGGAAGAAGCCATTCACGCCACTTGGAACCTTGAACCAAGATAAGTGATGGAGTGCCACCACTTGAAGCTCACCATAGCTCACAAGATAAGGCAAAGAAGAGGAAGACTCAAAACTCACAAATTCTCTCCCAAATTGAGTATAGTCTCTCTACTATAAAATTCCAATCTGAATTGTGAAGGACCTAAGCCCTCCTTTTATAGGAGTAAGGGCTGGTCATTTACATAGCTTATTCCCTAAGCTACCCAAAAAACTCCTAAGATCACACCCCCTTACTAAGCTCACTCCCCAAGCTTCTAGAATTTGCTAAACTAAAGCCTAAAGATGCTTTTACAAAAGAGGTGTCTCATGTTTCCCTCTAAGCACCTTTCTAAACATTATTCTATATTATTTACAATTTAAAAGAAACTATAAAGAGAGATATTTAATATGAAGCCTATTATTTGAGAGTTTGTAGACTTCTTTATCTTTAGGTTTGATCTTCTCTTTGACTTCTTTTAATTTGTGAGAAGACTAGAAGGAAGAACTTCAAATGTGTAGGTGAAAATCCTCTTCCTTCATTAATAAAATCATCTCCTAATGGATATCCATCAGAGTGGGTGTGTGAACCCAAACCTATACAACTCGCCATCAATCATTGTGAACTTGCTGGAGTTCTTTTTTATCTTCCTAGCCTCCGTCGGATCCAGCGGGAGAAGGCCATCTGCCAGGCATCGCTGGTATTGTGTTATCCATGTGTCTGGCTCATGCGTAGCGCAGACCTGCGTCATGTTCACCCTCTCCCCCCGACATGCTCTTATTCTCGGCGATCTCAAGGTTTCCTGAGTCAAAGACCTGTGACTCCTTGCCGCTTTCTCCGTCGACTTGCTTATTTGAAGGACCATGTGGTCTGCCACAAATGCTCTAGGCGTCTTCAGAGTTTCTTGGATCACCGTCCTCTGCCTACCCCCCTTGCCCGAACTGGCGAGCTTAGCTAGCAAGTCTGCTCGGGCATTCTGCTCTCTGGGCACATGCACCACTTCAAAGGAGACAAAGGAAACCTTCAATTCTTGCACGTACGCTAAGTAAGCCTCCATTTGTGGATCCTTGGCCTGGAACTCGCCTGTTACTTGTCCCGTGACCAACAGCGAGTCAGTCTTAGCCATCAACACCCTAGCTCCCATCTCCTTGGCCAGCAAGATTCCGGCGATCAGCGCCTCATATTCTGCTTGATTGTTGCTGGCTTTGAAGGCAAACCTCAGGGACTGTTCAATCAGCACACCGTTGGGCCCTTCCAGGATGACTCCAACACCGCTACCCTGCTGGTTCGACGATCCGTCCACCGAGAGCATCCAACGAAAACCATCCCCTTCAACTCGTGCTGCCTCCGACGAGAGCTCGACCACGAAATCAGCGAAAACTTGCCCCTTGATCGGTCCTTGGGGCTCATACTTGATGTCGAACTCCGACAGCTCCACTGCCCATTTCACCATCCTCCCAACTACATCAGGCTTCTTCAGGACTTTCTGGATGGGCAAGTCGGTCATCACCAGTATTGTAAAACTGTGAAAATAGTGGCGCAACCTCCTCGCCGAAAATACCACAGCCAGTGCAGCTTTCTCCAAGGCCTGATACCTCACCTCCGGGCCTTGCAACACCTTGCTGACGAAATAAATAGGCTTCTGAGCCTGGTCTTGGTCTTGGGCGAGCACCGCACTCACCGCCCTCTCAGTCACAGCAAAATACAACCTGAGAGGGGTTCCCACCAACGGTTTGCACAAAACCGGCGGGCTCGCCAGGTACTCTTTAAGCTTGACGAAGGCCTCTTCACACTCCTTCGTCCAGGCAAACTTATTGTTTCGCCTTAAACACTGGAAGTACGGATGGCCTTTCTCTCCACTAGCCGACACGAAACGAGACAGGGCGGCCATCCGACCTGTAAGCTGCTGCACTTCCTTCACGGTAGCCGGGCTCCTCATCGCCAAGATGGCAGCACACTTATCGGGATTTGCCTCTATTCCTCTTTCAGTTAAGAGGAATCCCAAGAACTTCCCTGCCTCCACGCCAAAAATGCACTTCTCGGGGTTCAGCTTTAACCTGAACTTGGCGATTGTGGTGAACAACTCCTCCAGGTCCGCAACGTGCTTGCTTGTTTCCGGCTAGGTCACGACCATATCATCCACATACGCTTGCACATTCCTTCCCAGCATTGGTGCAAGTACCCTATCCATCAATCTTTGGTACGTGGCCCCCGCGTTCTTCCGTCCAAAGGGCATCACTTTGTAGCAGTAGCACGATCTCTCGGTCATGAAGGCGGTCTTCTCTTCGTCCATAGGATGCACTTTTATCTGGTTGTACCCCGAGAAGGCGTCCAGGAAACTCAGCAACTTACACCCTGCAGCACTGTCGACCAGGGCATCTATGCTTGGCAAAGGATACGAGTCCTTTGGGCAAGCCTTGTTCAGATCAGTGAAGTCGACGCACATGCGCCACTTCCCAGTGCTTTGCTTCACCAGCACGACATTGGCCAACCACTCAGGGTACTGAACTTCCCTGATATGGCCTGCGGCGAAGAGCTTCTGTGTTTCATCCCTGATCGCCTGCCTCCTCTCCTCGTTAAACTTTCTTCTTCTCTGCCGCACTGGCCTGACCTGGTTGTCCATTGCTAGGTGATGGCACAAGAAGTCGGGGTCGATTCCCAGCATGTCTGAAGCAGACCATGCAAAAGCATCCAGATGCCGCTCTATCACCTTGGCGATCTGGTCTTGGAGTTCAGCCTCCAAAGATCTTCCCAGCTTGAAGACTTTTCCCCCGATCTCCCTTTCGAGCCACTCCTCGACGGGTTTGGGTCGGGTTTCCCTGGTGATCACCGCCTTGGCGATTCCCAGCTCCCTCGCTTCCTCTGGGCAGTTCCTCGCCTCTTCTTCCCGATCGGCGTTCTCCTCCCTTGCTTCAGCATCTACCATGACGACATCGCTACCGGCGGTCGCCTCCACCAACATCGACCTGGGCTTCACACCGGGAGGCGGGGTGGTCGTGATGTAACTTACTGACCTCTTATTCTTCAGGCTATTCTCATAGCACTTCTTCGCTTCCTTCTGGTCAGATTTGATGGTGATCACCACCCCCTCCATAGACGGCAACTTCACCTTCATGTGCCTGGTCGAGGGCACAGCTCCTATTTTGTTGAGTGTTGGTCTTCCCAACAGAATGTTATATGCTGAGGGAGCATTCACGACGAGGTACTTGATTTTCTCCGTCCTCGATCCCGCCTCATCCGTGAATGTAGTTCTTAACTCGATGTACCCCCTAACCTCCACCTGATCGCCAGCGAACCCATACAAGCACCCTCCATAGGGCCTCAGCTGGTCAAGGGGTAGTTGCAGCTGTGTGAAGGTCGGCCAAAACATCACATCTGCCAAGCTTCCTTGGTCCACCAGTACCTTGTGGACCTTCCTCCCCGCTGTGACAAGCGAGATAACTATGGGATCGTTGTCGTGAGGCACAACGTCCCTGAGATCTTCTCTTGTGAATGTAATGTCCACATCTAGCGAGTGGTTCTCGAACATGTCCACCGTCATCAAAGACCTTGCATACTTCTTCCTCTGCGATGCGGTGCATCCACCACCCGAGAAACCTCCTGCGATGGTGTGGATCTCTCCATGAGTGGGCATCTCATGCTGCTGAGCCTCACCACCCGCCGGCTAGGAACTCGACGCGCCCCCCGTCCTCCTGTCCAGCAGGTAATCATTCAGGAAACCGCTCTTGACCAGGTCGTCGAGCTGGTATCCCAGTGCCAAACATGAATCGACGGTGTGACCAAAACTCTGGTGGAATTCGCACCAGGCGTCTGGTTTTGGTCCTAACACCTTGTCGCCCACCTTCTCAGGTGCCTTGAGCCTGGCTACTATATTGGGGATGGCGATCAGGTCCGCCAACCCCATGACAAACTTATGCTTTGGCGGGCGATTGTACTCCCTGGGGCGCCCTGGGCCCCTGCCCTTGTTTTTCCTTGGATCATAAGGATGGCAAGTCCTTTGATCCCTCTTGGTCGCCGCTGTCTCCAGCACCCTTTGTGGCTGGATCCTAGTCTGGGCACGTGGCCTAGCGGGGGCCACGCTCCCTCTCTTCTCGGCAACCTCACTCTCATCGGCGATGTAGGCCACCGCAAGTCGCCTAACCTCAGCAAACGTGGCGGGGTGAGCCCTGATCAGCGCCTCACAGAAAGGTCCCGGCAGCACGCCCTTTTTAAAGGCGTATACCAGCATCTCCTCGTCTTTCGCAGGCGAGCGGACCATCTGTGCTCCAAAACGATTCAGATAGTCCTAGAGGGACTCTCCCTGGTATTGCCTTATGTCGAACAGGTCGTAAGACACCCTAGGTGGCGCCTTGTTCACAATGTACTGCTCGACGAAAAGCTTCGAAAACTGCTGGAAATTGGTTATGTGACCGGTAGGCAAGCTCACAAACCATTCCAGCGCTGTTCCCTGGAGCGTGCTCACAAACATTTTGCAATATACAGCATCCGAGCCTCCTGACAGCATCATCTGCGTGTGGAACGTGGTGAGATGTGCCTCAGGATCCTCCACGCCGGTGAAAGTAGCCTTCACGGGTACCACGCTCGCAGGGATAGGCGTGTCTGTGATCGCCTAAGCAAATGGCATAGGGAAAACGCGAGGTGGCGACGACGGTACGACCTCTTCAGCGACTGGGCGGCCTCTCTGCTCCTGAAGAGCTTGGCGCAACTCCTCAGTCACTTTGCTGAGCTCTTCATTCCTGGCCTGAGAGGCGACTAGGTCCTCATGCATCTTTGCCTGCTCTACGCGCGAGGCCTCCACATTCGCCTGCAGTGCACGCATGATCTCCATCATCTGCGCCATGGTCATGGCGCCTTCAGCAACAACTGGCACAACTGGACTTCAACGGTTGCTTCTCATCTTTCTCATGAAAACTCAGCAAACCAAAGTTCGACGAACAAAATCTCCTTCAGCAACGATCGATCCAACGAACAACCGGTTAGAAGTCCTCAAACTCCCTAATGTCTTGTAAACTGAAGGTCTGTACGAAGAGGCCTTCGCAAACACAACTACAACAGCACGCCGATAGATTCGGATGTCGAAACCTTCACAGAAACGAACGGCCGATTGAACACCGCGCGAACGGCAAGAAACTCCAAGAAAAACGATCGAGAGCTTGAACAAATGGTGGAAAACCTCACTCCGTCGATTAAAACTCAAACAAACGGTAGAAACCTCGAATTCACCGAACAAGACTAAAACGAACGGTGGAAAACACGAATTTACCGAACAACAGCTTGAATGAACGGCGGAAAATGGTTGCACCAGCACACAACCACACAGAAACTACTGAAACTCCAAGAACTCACGCTGTGGATGGGGACAGGTTTTACACGGCCCCACGGTGGGCGCCTGATGATCCTGCCTGTTGACCAGAACGCAAGAGCCTTGCCTCGTCAAATCTGGATCGACTTTGCGCCGTGCTAGCTTCCGTCCTTCGCCTTGATTCACCTCAAGAACCTGCAAAAGACAGAACGGCGCCGCTGCGGCTAATCGCGCTCCGACACCCAAGTCAGCGACTGAACCACCAAAATACTAAGAGAAAACTAAGAACTTCAGAAACCGTGCAATGTTCTCTCTCAGCGTACTCAAGTTCTCGCAAGCGTAAAAGAAGTATTCTAAAACGCGCGTACCTCAGAAGTTCGTTAGGATCCCTTATATACCTATGCACTTTCTCTCTCCTGACAGTTACACATCTGGACACGTGGCTCGCATCCAGCTGTACACGTGTCACCATCTGGAGCATCCTTGACTTGAGCGTCACCTCTTACTCTTCAGGCTTTTCGACTAAGTTACTTATGCAGGAAGCAACTCAGCGCATAACTGCCTTGGAGCGCGATCTCTTCTGCGTGGCGAGTACGGGTGTCTTCATACACACCTTCCCTGTGGTCTCGCCGGCCGCCATTATATTCTACTTTACTTACTTCACTGTGCATGCTCGGGTAAGCTGTTCCCCGACCTCAACCCCTGGCCAGCTAGGGAATGACCATCTGACGACTTCATCCTTTGCTTTGAAAGCCTGGAACAAGCTTTCCTGATCCTTCGGCGATGTCATCCTCTCGGCGATCTCCGATCGCCTTGTCGCCTGGGTTCGCACCCGGCGACTACAACACAAACTTGGTGACCGCCGGTTTAGGTATGCTAGAGATCGGGGCACGCCAACTTAACGACTGGCGATCACACGAGCCTCCCGACGTCCTTCCTTTCTACCAGCCAGGTGTCCCGTTCAACACGCCTATACTATTGCTTGCGGCCACGTCATCAATTCCGACTACCTGGGCGGTACAAGAAATCATATGCAAAAATACATGGAAAATAGGAGAAAATTGTATAATTATCATCAAAAGACATACCAGATCACTCCAACTACAACTGCACATGAAGAGAAGAAGGAAATTGCAGAGAATTATTCAAAATAAAGTGCATTAAAGAAATCAAACAAGGATATAACATCAAAGCCAATTCGCACAGTGCATGAAAAATAGCTCAGTAGATTGAAATTCTCCAAAATGTTGAGTGTATCCCCATCCACTGAGGAAATGAAGGCCAAAATATCCAAGAAAGTCCAGAGAAAAAAGGCTAAGCAAAACTAAAAAGGTTGAGCAAATATAATCCTTAACCATGAAGAAAGCCCAAATTTACTCAAAAATTGCGTAAGCTAAATTAAACCAAAGTAACACTACAAGAAAAGTGGTATTAGCTGTCAAAAAAAAATGAGAGCTTCATAATAGAAGTTACTATCGTGGACTCAACCCACACAAACGGAGCAGAAAAAATAAATTTTAAGAGTAGTGTCGGGCAAAGAAACACTACACCTACACTAATAATTATAAAAATAAATATTAAACTTAGTCTTAACCTACACTACTATTTTTTAAATTATAAAAAAATAAAATAATAATAATAAAAGCTAGCATCCAAAACATGGACACAAGGTAGAAGAAAACGGATTTAAAAAAATTATGGAGACTTAGTGGACGAAAACAATTATATTTTGTTGATGTTAACGTGGGCTTAGGATTCTAAGATGAAAGGAAGACGGTCATACAAGATGGACATGCTTCGTCGTTCTTGGTGAAGAAGAAGTTGCGCGACTAGGTTTCACTCTTCCACCCTTGCTTTTCATTTATCTTTACTTTTTTTAGTAACACTAATAATTTTATCTCCATTGTGTTGCCATTGATGGTCTAAACAAAATAAACAGGGAACTTTGTTACTCTAACCATTCTGGAATCCTAGATCCTGACAAACAAAACATGGTTGTTACTCTTCGATTACGTAAGTTTTTTTTTCTAGAATATCCACGTAGAGAACCAAAGTCTGTAGTTCTCTTATTTCCTTCTACCCATTTTTCAATTGCTGGCTTGTTAAGGTTAACTACAACAACTAAGTATGACTCAAAACTATTTCCATAAATCCATATCTGAAATAAGACCGAAGAATTAATATCAATATGATTATACATGCAATGAAAAGAAACTGAAATTAAAACTTTCATTTCTATATCTTTAATTTTCCTCTTACTGATACTGTGATGTTGTTGAATGTTATGCAATTTTTCAAGACGTTTGTTATTCAAAATTCCATTCAGAGGTGCGTACATTTTGGGATTGGTCATTCTCCACTATCTTATATAAATGTTATGTTTCTCAGGGAGGAATCAGAGCGCAAGTTGAAGGGAATCCTTTGTTACACTGAAGATAATGTTGTGTCCACCGACTTTGTGGGTGACAGCAGGTATTTCTTTTTTATGTCTATTTCATATAACAATACATTGCATATGAAAATCGTTTTGATATACAGTTTATATTAGTGAAAATATCAAACACTATATTATGCATTAAAAGATTTCTTGAATTGTAATAAGTAATTATTGTATTGTATTCAGAAGCTATAAGAGGTACTCAATCTTTTTTATAATTTAAAATATTACTATGTTTTTTATAAATTGTTCATTGTTTTATTCAGATTTTTTTTTTAGTTTTTCCAATAATGCAATTAACGTGTTGTACTATTTCAAATGGATTGATATTAAATACAATATTGATCAACACTCATATTATAGAACCTAAAGAAAAATAACTATGTAGTCCATTTTATATTATTTTTTTAGTATGTTCAGTTGTTTTAAGGAGTATTTCTTGTTACAAATCTTAAATTTTAACCTTAAATCTTATTTGGTAAGTATTGTTCTGGATATAATTTTATGATTTACAATAGATTGTTGCAAAATTGTTGAATGAATTCAGTGTTAAATATCGTTGAAAAAGTAATTAATCTGCTACATAATTTCTCTAACAATAATTGCTATAATTCATCATATCGTGCCTTATGTAAGAAGTATTATGTGAAAATTGTTTATTTAATAATACGAAGTAAGCATACAATGTTTTTCAAAATCATGCATATGATTATACATTTTAAGTTCTGACTTGCTGTCTTTAGGATAATGTATTTACCACTTTTTATATGGTTAACATGCATAATAAGATAGTTACACCAATACATGATTTTAAAATTTTCATTCTTCCTTACTACCTCATATGCATATTGTGCCGGACAGATACACTATTATTAATTTTTATAATTATAAATGAATTTGTTGGTTATTAATTCAGATTTTATTATTAATAATTCATATTTTATTACCCTTAAACTATTTTACCGTTATATTGCATTAATGGTCAATTTACAGGCCTGTTAGTATTCCTAGTTTATAACTTCCAGTAATTGTAATTATTATATATATGATTGAGTGAATCAAAATTAATAAGATTAGTTTTGCAATTTTGTGCAATTACGTTCAATCAGTTGCTACAATCTTTTGTCTTCTCTTATTTCCTTCAATTAGTTCCTAAAACTGGTATCAAGAGCTAGTCTATTATCATGAACTCTACCCAATTATCAGTCTCTATCCTTGATGGAAAAAATTACAATCGGTGGTGTGGGCAAATGAGAATTTTGTTTGATTATCATGAGTTATGGGATGTCGTTGAAAGTGGAGTGTCTGCATTAGCTGCTAATGCAACTGAGGCGCAACGAGTAGCGCATCGCGACCAGAAGAAGAACAACAATAAGGCTTTGTATCTCATTCATCAAGGGATGAATGACGAGACGTTTGAGCATATAGAAGGAGCAACAACTACCAGTGAGGCTTGGACAATTTTGTCAACCAATTATAAAGGTGATGATAAGATCAAGAGGGTGCGTCTTCAAACCCTAAGACGCCAATATCAACTGTTGCAGATGGAAACCACAAAGACTATTGATATCTATATAAATAAAGTTATTGCCTTGACAAATCAAATGAAGACCAATGGTGAAACACATTCAGAGCAAACAAAGGTGGAAAAGATTTTGAGGTCTTTAACTCCCAGATTTGAACATGTTGTTGCCACAATTGAAGAGGCCAATGACATTTCAAAAATGACAGTAAGGTTATTGTCTAGTTCTCTACGAGCGCATGAGCAGAAATGAATGACAATAAGATTTAAAAACCAATTGAATAGGCTTTACAAGCACAAACCTCAATTGGTAGCTCCTATCATAAACATGGTAGCTATTTCAGCAAAGGTCGTGGTGGCCAGAATCATGAAGGTGCTTGGCACGGGGAACGTGGTCGCGGAGGACGAGGAGGAATTTATAATAAATCAAATGTTGAGTGTTATAATTTCCATAAACGTGGCCATTATGCAAATGAATGCAGATCAAAAGGTGATAATCATGCTGTCAATTGTGCTCAAGAAGACAGTAATCACGTACAAGATGAAGAGGATCATACAGTACTAATGACAACCACATCAAATGAAACCCCAAACAATCAGACTTGGTATTTGGATACAGGTTGCACAAATCATATGTGTGGTCAGAAGGAGTTGTTTGTAGATTTGGATTACTCATTTCGCACAAAAGTGAAATTCAGTGATGGCAGGTTCGTTTCGGTGACTGGAAAAGGGCGAATTCTTATCACATTGAAGAATGTTGATCACAGGTACATCTATGATGTTTTCTATGTACCTGATATGAAAAGTAATTTGTTGAGTATGCAACAATTAGCTGAGAAGGGTTATGAGATGCACATAGTTGAAAATAAATTATCAATTTTTGATAAAAAAAGGTAATTTGATTCTTAAAACTTTTTTATCAAAAAACTGCATGTTTCCAGTAGATATTCAAATGGGTGATTTCAAGCGCTTGAATGCAATAGTGAATAATGAATCGTGGTTATGGCATTTACGCTTTGGGCACTTAAATTTTCAGAGTTTGGAAAATCTTTCCAAAAGAAATTTAGTGAATGGTTTACCCCATATTCATCACCCTGATCAATTGTGTGAGGCTTGCATTTTTGGAAAGAATAACAGGACACCATTTATTAAGGAGCCTTGGCGTGCAAAATTTCCTTTGGAGCTTGTTCATACAGATGTTTATGGCCCGATGAACATATCATCAGTTGGAAGTAATAAATATTTTTTAACCTTTATTGATGATTTTTGAAGGAAAACCTGGATTTATGTATTGAAAAGCAAGGATGAGGTATTCCACTACTTTAAAATATTTAAAGCATTTGTTGAAAGAGAGAGTGGCATACAAATTAAGATGGTGCGTAGTGATGGAGGAGGTGAGTACAAGTCTAATGAATTCAAGAGGCACTGTGATGAATTTGGGTTGCAACATAAGATAACTTGCCGCTACACACCTCAACACAACGGAGTTGCTGAGAGAAAGAATAGAACAATCATGGACATGGCGAGGAGCATGCTTAAAGCGAAAGGTATGCCAAATTATTTTTGGGCTGAGGCCGTAACATGTGCAGTATATTTGATAAACAGATCACCAACTCGGAGTGTTCCTAACACAACTCCGATTGAGGCATGGAGTGGATTCAAACCCAATGTGCAACACTTGAAGGTATTTGGGTCAATTACTTATGCTCATGTTCCCAATGCAACAAGATCAAAGTTGGATGATAAGGCAGTGAAGACCATTTTCATTGGATATAAGCATGGGGATACAAATTGTACAATCCAATGACAAAGAAAGTGATTATTAGTCGTGATGTTACATTTGTCGAAGATGAGGAATGGCAATGGAATGCAACAGCTGAAATGGATTCGAAAAAATGATATATTATGTGGAAGATAGAGTCACTCTTGAAGCACCTGCAGTCCAACCTGAAGTTGTAATTCAACCTGAAGTTGCAACTCCAATTGCAACTATGATGGAGCAACCAAGAAGGCAACAACGACAACCTGTACATCTTCAAGATTGCGAAGTAAATCTTGATGATGAAGTTGATGACAATGGAGATTTGGTTCACTTTGCTCTTCTTGCAGAATCAGAACCTGTGAGACTTGTCGATGCCATTCAACACCCCAAATGGCAAAAGGCTATGAATGAAGAATTGATGGCGATTGAGAAAAACAATATCATGACTCAAATTGGGAAGGTTGTTCCAAATCAGAATTAAGGGAGGATGTTGGTTATTAATTCAGATTTTATTATTATTAATTCATATTTTATTACCCTTACACTATTTTACCATTATATTGCATTAATGGTCAATTTACAGGCATTATATAAGATTTTATTATATATATGATTGAGTGAATCAAAATTAATAAGATCAGTTTTGCAATTTTGTGCAATTACGTTCAATCAGTTGCTACAATCTTTTGTCTTCTCTTATTTCCTTCAATTAGTTCCTAAAGAATTAACATAGTCTCATCAAAAGAAAACTTCATTCAGAGAACTTATTTTATTATCAAGAATATTCAAATAAAAGATATATTTAGTTAATATATTTTATTATTTGTGTATTTAAGAAATCTTATTTAATTATTTTTCTAACATTACAAGTGTTTACCAAAATTTAAAATTCAAATGAGAGAAACTAGCAAGAATTAATAAATAATTTAGGTCACAATAATTTTAGTTTTGTCAATTTGATTTATTTTTAGATTATTTACTATTGATGTAATTTTGATTTATAATTATAATTGACTTTATCATCATTCTTAATTTATTTAATTTTAATATATGTTAAAAAAAATTAGTTTAATATATATAATTTACTTATTATTTATTATTATAATATTATCATTTAAATATAAAATATTTCCATGCCTTGCACGGATAAGATACTAGTCATGTCACATTTGAGAACAAATACATGGTCTCTGTTGTTGTTCCAAATGAAGTATTTTTTATGCTAAGGCTGGAATAGCAATGAACGAAAATTTTGTGAAGTTGGTCTCGTGATATGACAATGAGTGGAGATACACGTAATCCACCTTAAACCTTTCTGATATTTAACAGTGTTGTCGTGCGTAACGTAATAAATTTTTGGTTGATTAATTAACCCAATTAGTTGTGTTAAATTTAGCCAAAAGTATAATCCAGCTAGATCTAACACCTGTTGTTTTCCTACTCTTGCAGCTAACGTGTGATTGATCTGCTTCTTCACGTTAAGAACTCTCTTTAAGCTGGTACTGCACTATTGCTTGTCTACACGTGAGTACCGTATGTTTATGTCTAGCTGCGATTTTAGTGTCTTGCTTATTAAAAAATGAGTAGTCTGAATAAATCAGTTTCCAGAACCATTTTTGTTACCCTGCTAGGAGCTTTTAGCTCTTTTTTGTTATAAAATCAATAAATAAATACCAAATACATGAAAAATGGAAGACTAGAGCCAATGTCCATGGAACCAAACAATAACAGAATATGTGTTTAGAAAGCCCCAAGATTGAAATTTGATGTGCTTCATGTCTCTTTTATCTTAAATAAAAATATGATAAGTAATTAAAGAGTATCCCATAGTAAAGAGTTGATTATGAAGTGAGAGATTGAATATGCAGAGTCTTTCTTATTGGCTACTTTTCAATTTCAATGCAAGTGACTTTGTTTATTATTTATGGGTTATTCTTCCTTCCTTTTTTTTCAATTCTAACACCTTACACTAACAAGAAACTGTTTGTTATAATAAAATAAACATTCAATTTTAATAATTTGTATTTAAAAATTAATCTAAATTTAAACAATTTATAAATATAATTTTATTTTACTTTTTAAATAATTTTGATATGTTTCTTTTATTTTTATTAGAAGATCTTCTATAAATAGATATTAAATTAATGTTTTGCCAATAAAATTCGTGAACTGATCAAATTTTGGTTATTGGTTGAAGATGACTTACCCAGAAGATGAAAAGAAAAATAATCGAAAGGTGAAGAGTATTGAACAAGATGCTTTGATGTCTCCAAATCTATGTTGAAAGCTTGAAGATCCTACTGCTATGTGTGTGTTGTCTAGTAACTTTTGACTTGTTAATTCACACCTTGTAGTGATCCAAACTCACTTTACTCTTTATCTCCTTGAAAATAAGTGCTTTCTAAAAAGTTTTGAAATTTTAACCTGTGGAATTGTCGAAACAACTGGTTGTTTGACACTTGGTGGTTTTCAAAATGATTTGGAAAAGCTTTGCTTTGTTTTGTCTTTGTTGTCAAACTGAAATAATCGGTTATTTCGATAAAACAACTGGTTGTTTTTATGAATTCCTTAACAGAAAATTTATTTCAATCTGTTGTTTTGGAAAACAATTTGTTGTTTTTATAACAAAATTCTATTAAGTGTTTTAAACTCTTTTTAAATGATTCAACTACTTTTGACTTATGGTCTAATCATTTTAACAACTTCCTTGAGTTTATATAAAGATTGTTTTTATAATATTTCCACGACTATAAGAGAGATAGTTTATTAAAAACGTTTTCAACAGGAACAAGAGCTTTGAATCATCACTTGTTTGTGGAATAGGACCGGATTTTGTATACTTATGTATTATAGCTTTGTAAAGCACATGTGTATTCTATTCTGTTCACTTTGAACACTGTATTTTTGTGTAATTTGGTGTAAAGCAGTTTCATAAAGGGTTTTTGAAAATTCTGGTGTTGTCAAGGAGTGGTGTGTGTTCTTGAGGGGTTCAAGATCATCACTCTTGGTGTGTGTTTTGTAATCTAGGTATGATTACATAGTGAATTCTCAGTGGTTAGCTGAGGATTGGATGTAGTTCTTAGTTAAGAGTGAACCAGTATAAACCTCTTTGTGTGATTCTCTCTATCCATTCTCTTATACACTATTTTTAACATTGTTCTTTCTCTGCTCGTATAAACAACATGTTTTTCGAGAAAACAACTGGTTGATTTTCTATAAAGAACTATAAAACTAAAATTTTATATTGTTGAACAGAAAATCAATTGGTTGATTTTTCATAACTTTTTATTCTACTTTCAATCTTTGTGAAAATTTTATGAAAACAATTCCCCATCCTCTTGTTTAGGCCACTATGAGCTAAATTTGAGTACATTTAGAATATGAAATTTAAATCCACTTCAAAAAATTTATATGAAATTGTAAAATTTTATTATGATTATAGAATTTATACTATTTATTTTTCTATGTTTGTTGGTTATTCTAGTGTTTTTTCTTTTTGAAAACTATAGGTTGAAGATTACAAAAACTCTTAAGGATATACTCACATCCACCTACAATACTACTTTGGATATATAATATATGTCTTAATGGCTAAAATATAATTTGGATGATTTATGGTAATTAGTTAATTAGGAATGTTTGCCCATTAAGGTAATTTGACAACAATCAATTATTGTAAACCTCTCAACTAAATAGTGTTAGAATTATAGGTCTTAAACAAGATGGGGTGAATTGTTTATGAAATATTTTCGCAAATATTGAAGGTAGATTGAAAGACAATGAAGAATCAATCAATTAGAAATCAGTTCAGCCAATTAGAAAACAATTTTTAATTTGATTGCAGAAAATCAACTGGTTGTTTTTGCGAAACAATTGGTTGTTTATCAAGAGTATTGAAAATCAAAGCAAAAACATATTTAAAGAGTGTAAAGATAGAGAGATTAATACAAAATGTTTATACCGGTTCACTCTTTACCAAGAGTTACATCTAGTCCTCAGCAACCACTGAGAGTTCACTAAGTAATTGAACCTTGATTAGAAACAACACACCAAAGTGGTGATCTTGAACCCTTCAAGAACACACACCACCTTTGGCAAATACCATAGTTTTCAGAACAACCTCTGAAACTGCACAACACCAATTCACACAGAATTACAGTGATCAAGAAAGAAAGAAATGGAATACACCTAGATACAATCAAAGATTAAAGCACAGTCAATACAGGACAATCCTATTCCACACTTGAGAATGATCCAAAGCTCTTTGAAGTCTTAAAAAACTGATTTGAATGATTTCTCTTAGTTTATTAACAACAAGGAGCATAAAACAACTTATTTAAACTCCAATCAGTTGGTCAAAGCATTTAATATAAGAGCCAAAAACAGTTTAAATAATTTCAAACATATTAAAGACACTTCACATAATTTTGTTAAGTTTTTCAAAAAATCAATCGATTGAAAACATGAATCAACCGATTGAATTGGTTTGACAACAAAGTCAAACAAAGTCAAGCTTTTTGAAATCCTTTTCTAAATACACTAAGTGTAAAACAACTGGTTGAATCGACATTTCAACAGGTTGAATTTTCACTTTCTTTAGAAAACACATCTTTTCCAAAAGGATTGAAATCAAACAACCTTTGATCATTATAAAGAGTGGATTAAAAAATTAAAATACATCTAGACACACACACAACCAGCAGCAAGGATCTTCATCCATTCCATTTGGATTTGGAGACATCAAAGCACCTTGTTCAACAATCTCTCCCTATTTTATGAAGACAAATTCCCTGGTTTGCTTATGTTGTCATTTTTTAATTTTGACAAATCCTGCAAAACAAAAGTTGAGCACATACAAGGCATACATAGCAGCAGGATAACCCAGGTTTGAAAAACATCCAATAACCAGTTTTCTGCAAAAGCTTTCAAGCAAAATACCATAAAATAATATGAAACCAGTGTGAAAACAATGGTGAAGTTAGGTGCAGATCAGAGATATAACAACAACATAAGAAACCATAGAGTTATAGCAGAATGTAGCAACAAGTACAACACCAGAAACCACATCATTCTTATCACGTGAGAAAGCTCAATCAAAAATGTGGATGGGATCAAGTTTTATTAGGCCCCATGGTCGAAGCTAAATGTTCTTGCCGGTTGACCTTGGGTTGATTGGATGGGAAAGCTTCGCTTCTAGTCTGTCTCTTCTTTGCGCACTGGAACAACACTCCGTTGAGACAGAGGGGGCTCTACCTGTTGATCACACTCCGACAATTAAGTCAGTGAGAGAATACAAATTAATAACCAAATTTAGTTTATAGTACTCACAAACAGTATATCTTTTTCGGGGGTCTCAAGCCCATTTTACAATTATTCCTTTAACAAATTTCACTCATGAGAACATAATATCAATTGATAGCATATATTACAGAAAAATATTCTACCTACAAGCACTTTTACTCACAGTGCTAACAACATAAGAGAATCTCGTGCACCTTTATTCACGGGTGCTTGCTACAGCTTTAAAAACTTATATATTCAATTAACAACTTATATATTCGTGTACTGGACAGGAGTGCTCGTGTGCTCGGGACCTCGGTCTAAGTATTTGGGTATGATCAGCTCAGTTTTGGGCCCAAAGGGCGGGTCATGAGCTCGACCCAGTTTCAATGGTAAGCCCGACGGAGAATAATTAAAAATAGGCAAGATAATAAGTTTGGTCAATATAAAGTTGTTAGTTAAATATATATGTCGATATACATATATATATATATATATTGTACCGTCCCGTCCCCGGGCGTTGACCAAAGTCAAAGTCAAAGTCAAAGTCAACATATGTTGGGACCCCTCAAGGGGGCCCAAGGGAAGAAAGTCAACAGGTTGACCGCTTAAGGCGTCGCCAGGTGTAAGCGTCGCCAAGATGAGGCGTCGCCAGGTTAGGGCGTCGCCAAGATGAGGCATCGCCAGGTTAAGGCATCGACGGTGTCACCCCCTGATACCCATGGGTAGGAAAGACCATGGAGGGGGTGACACCGCGGGAGGCCTCAGTGCCTCAGAACAGTAATAAAGAGAAGAGAAAGGTGGCTTCAAGGCCATAGTTCTAGTACCAGTAGGGGGTAACCTAACTCGTGAAGTGCCCACACCACCGCTAGGAGACCCCTGGGACAGATACGACCCATGAGAGGGCCTCGCCCAGGGGAGAACCACGTGCATGGTACGAGAGAAGGGTAGATACACTCCCAGGGCAAGTGACTAGAGGTTGGGGCGCATGAGTTGGCACCCAGAAAGTCAACCCTCGTGCCAGATGCACTCCGAGAAGGAGGACTTGCACGATGGATTATCCCTAAGTTGGGTTACGACGCTGTAAGGTCCTCCACGAAGAGTAGTGATCAAGTCAGAAGAATACGTGGCAGTAAGCACTGAAACATCAATGTTTTCCTGAAAGTTCGCTAAGGTACGCATTAATTTAGTTTACGTTTCGAACGCTTTAAAGCACTTTAAATGCTTTAAATGCTTTAAACATTTTAAACGCGTTGAACGTTTTTATACGCTTTGAATGCGCTTTAAATGCTTTAGACGTTTAAAAGGGGCTTTAGACGTTTGGGACAAGGATCGAAGTTTCAGTTTTACACCCACTCTAGTTGCTTGCTCGCGAACCCACTGTACGCACAGGCAATTAGGGTAGCATTCAGTTACTCAGTTATTAGACCACCTTCAGAGCATCCATTCACGGTGTTCCGATACGGAGGTGTGTCCCCTTTGATTGTTCTTGCTAGCTGACTTGATCATCGGAGTGCAAACGGCCGCAAGGGCGCCCCTTTGTCCACTTCTTTTCAGGTACTCACAGACGGTGCAGAACGAAGGTGCCCTAGCTTGCGAGGACAAGCCAAGCATAAAGACGTCCCTGGTCAACCGACGAGAACATATATATATATTAATTTGTTAGAATAGAATATACACAAAGTTGTTAGTTAAATAAATATACGGATAGAGTTGTTAAATTGAGTATATGGAGATATTAGTTATATGGTGAGCACCCAAAAATAAAGGTGCACGAGATTCTCTTCTGTTGTTAGCGCTGTGAGTAAAGATGTCCTTAGGTAGAATATTGTTTCTGTTATGCTTTCAGTTGAGATTATATTCTTGTGAGAGAAGGTTCCTAAAGGGATAGCTATAAAAGGGGCTTGAGACCCCCGATAAAGGTACGTTGTTTCGAAATACTTAGACTGTGTTCTTGCCGGTTGTACCGCCCTGGTAGTCGGAAGTGATGATGTGGCACCAAGCTACAGTGTAGGCGTGTTGACAAGGCGCCAGATTTGCAGAAGGGAAGGAAGTCGAGGGGCTCGCGTAGTCGCCAGTTATTAAGTTGGCATGCTCCGATCTCCAGCATACAAGAACCGGCGATCACCCAGTTGAAGATGAAGTCGCCAGATGTAAACTCAGGCGACCAAGTGATTGGAGATCGCCAGAGCAAGCACATCGCCGAAGATGAAGGTGGTGCAGATTATGAAGGCGGCCGACGAGACCACAGGGAAGGTGTACGAGAGCACCCTAACTCGCCAATTCTAGTAGAGATCGCGCTCCCAAGTTAGCTATGCACTGGGCAGTACCATGCATAAGTAACTTAGCCAAAAGAGAGTCAGAAGCAGCGCCCAAGTCAAGGAGGCTCCAGATGATGGCACGTGTACGACTGGATGCGAGCCACGTGTCTAGGTCTGTAACTGCCAGGAGAGAGAAAGTGACCAGGTATTTAAGGGTTCCTCAACGAACTTTTAAGGTACGCACGTTCAGATTATACTCTTTACGCTTGCGAGTTCTTGAGCATACTGGGAGAGAGAACATTGCACGGTTCCTTGAGAGTTCTTGAGTGTTTTCGCTCTTAGTATTTGGTGGTTCGGTCACTGACTTGGGCGTTGGAGTGCGATCGGCCGCAGCGGCGCCGCTCTGTTCTTTTGCAGGTTCTTGAGGTGGATCTTGAAGAAGGACGGAGGTTGAAGCGGTGCACACGTCGATCCAAGTTTGACGAGGCAAGTTCCAACGTTCTGGTCAACAGGCAGGATCACCGGTTGACCTTTGGGTTGACTGGATGGCCAAGCTCTGCTTCTAATTTGCCTCTTCTTGGTGCACTGGAACAACGCTCCGTTGAGACACAGTGGGCTCTACCTGTTGATCACACTCCGTCGATCAAGTCAGTGAGAGCATACAAAATAATAATCAGTTTCAGTTTCTAGTACTCAGAAACTGCATCCCTTTATCGGGGGTCTCAAGCCCCTTTTATAGTTATTCCTCTAACAACTTTCACTCACGAGAATATAATCTCTACTAAAAGCATAAAATAATAATAGAAAACCACCTGCTCACATGCACCTTTCATGCTTGGTGCTAACAATAGGAAAATATTTTGTCCACGGGCATCTTTACTCATGGTGCTAACAACAGAAGAGAATCTCGTGCACCTTTTGATATGATTCCAATAACATGATAGAGATATGATATGAACATGTTATGGATTCAACAAGAGTTGGAATATGATTAGGCACTTTTTAAGAATTGGATCAATGTTCTTAACACTCAAGAACTCACCAAAACACAAGTAACCAAGCCAAACTCATATAGAAACCCATATTATGACATATGAACCAATTAAAACAAGAAAGAACACAAATGAACAGATAAAAACTCAAGGAAACACAATTAAAATCACAAGAACAGCAAACTAAAAGAAACTACCGAATATAAACACAAGACAAACAAGTTCTACCAATTGAAATGACAATAAACAACAAAGACATGTTTTAGAGTTTATTTTGGAATGGAAATGGAAGAAGGAGATGAAAAGAACAAGGAAACTTATGTGGTTGGAGCTCTTGGAGATGTGCACACCACTTGAAGCATGATTGACTTCAAGATGAGTGTAGTTGCCGCCACTTGAGAGTCCAAGAATGCACTCAAGATAAGACTAGAAGAGAAGACACAAGTCTCTCTCAATTCACTCACCAATTTGGGAGAGGTTCTTTACTCACAAAATCAATTCTCTTATTTCAAAGACCCAAGCCTTCCTTTTATAGGGAGGAGTGTTAGAAAAGATGGCTTTAAACTAGAGGGGGGTGAATTGTTTAAAGGGGTTTTCGCAAACTGTACCGTCCCGTATCCGGGCGTTGACGAAGTCAAGGTCAAAGTCAACGTCTGGGGTCAAAGTCAACATAAGGCGTCGCCTAGGTGAAGAGACGCCAAGTGCCAGCATCGCCAAGAGGAAGCGTCCCCAAGGTCAAGGCGTCGCCTAGTTAAGGCATCGCCCAGTTAAGGCGTCGCCCAACCAGGGCGTCGCCAAGGTCAAATGTCACAAAGGCAAGGCAATCACAGTGTGGTTCCCCGATACCCATGGGTAGGAAAGACCATGGAGGGAGCGTGGGAAGGCCTCAAATCCCGATAATCCGGGGTAGTAATAAAGAGAAGAGAAAGGTGGCTTCAAGGCCATAGTGATAGCGCCAGTGTAGGGCAGCCTTACTCGTGAAGTGCCCCTGCCTCCCCAGAGACGCCCTTGGGATAGATACGACTCAACAGGAGGGTCACGCCGAGGGTAGCCAGGTGCAGGGTACGAGAGGAAGGCAGATACGCTCTCAAAGTGAGTAACTAGATGTTTGGGGGCATGAGTTGGCACCCAAAAAGTCACCTCTAGTGCAGATGCACTCCCAGGAAAGAGGACTCACACGAAGAAATGCCCCCAGATGGGGTCACGGCGTTGTGAGGCCCTCCACGTGTACAGCAGCCAGGTCAGAATAGAAACGCCATTTGGTCAGGTACAAGGTAATTAAAGTTATTTAATACAGTTTCCGTTTCGAACGTTTAAGGTACTATAAATGCTCCCAATCGGTTCAAACGTCTTAAATGCGCTACGTTTTATAATTAAATGCGCTTTAAGGCGCTTTGAATGCGGGAGTAGCTTAAATAGCGCCTTGAATGTTGGAAACGGGGTTCGAACTTTTGGCTAATTTTCCAGAAACACTCTAGTTGTTTGCTCGAGCCTTGAGGTTACCTACAAGGGACTAGGGAAGGACTTTGGCCAGAGGGAGAAAATATACACTAGACACAGTTTCCTTTTTACCACCTTCAGAGTGTCATACACGGTGCTCCGATATGGAGGTGCATAGTTTTTGGTGTTTCTTGCTGGCTGACTTGAGCGTCGGAGTGCAAACGGCCACTAGGGCGCCCTTTTGTCCTTCTTTGCAGGAATCCACAGGTAACCAGTGGGAAGGAGTCCCTAGCTGACGGTTAAGGTCGCGCGCGAAGACGTCCTAGGTCAATCGGACGGAACATTTGGTGCCCACCGTGGGGCCGATATAAAACATTGGTCCCATCGCAAGTTTGAAAGGATCTATCAGGTCACGGTAACGATTGAGAAAACAGTGAAGAATGGCCACCACTAGACGAGGTACCGCACGCGCTGCGGGAGAAGAAATGTCCATGCAGCAGGTCCTGGAGATAAAGAGGGGGCTGCAGGATGATATGGCGGAGTCGAAGATAGAACAAGAACGCATGCAGGCGGATCTCGACGCCTCGCATGTGAGGAACGAAGAGCTCCGTCGCGTTAACGAGGAGTTGCGCCGGGGTCTGAGGAACAACCAGAGGCAACGCGAGAACGAAGAGATGGAGCATCTCACCCCACCAAGGGAGTTTTCCACTCCCTTCTCGCAGGAGATCCTAGATGCGGCGATCCCCAACACCTTTGCAGGGCCCAAGGCGATTTTCACCGGGATGGAGGACCGCGAGGTGCACCTCACGGCGTTCCACACACAAATGGTGTTAGTAGGCGGCTCTGACGCCGCAAGATGCAAGCTCTTCATGAGCACTTTGACAGGAATGGCCATGGATTGGTTTATCAGCCTTCCTAGCGGCCATATCACCTCTTTTCAGCAGCTGTCCCAGTTGTTCAGAGGGCAATACCTGGCGAACAGGGCCCCGCCGCCGGTCTCCTACGATCTGCTTGATGTGAAGCAATACCAAGGGGAGAGTTTGAAGGAGTATATCAACCGCTTCGGGTCCCAGGTGGTGAAAGTGGGCACGTCGGAGGAGCCCATGATTGTGTATGCCTTCAGGAAAGGCGTGTGTCCCGGCCCTTTTTGCGAATCTATTATTCGCCATCGCCCAAGGACTTTTGCTGAAATCCGGTGTCGGGCAGTGGAACATATCGCCTCCGAAGGAGAGGTGTGCGAGAAGCGAACCAGCGTCATGCCCTCACGCCCGAGGGCGCACACGCGGGTTCAGCCCATCAGGGTCAACGAGACAACGATGGGAAGGAAGAAGTCAGAGGGGAGACGCCCCTATGAAGCCAGAAAACCCCAACCCCGGGGTCCAGCAGGGGGCAATCGCCCGGCTAGGGAGAGGGCAAGGCCGGCGAGATACAACTTTGTAGTGGAGTTGAAGGACCTGATCGTCGTGCCTAATATAGCTGAGAGGTTGAGGTGACCGACGAAAACTGACAAGGTGTTAGGGCCACGGAAAGACTCTTGGTGCGAGTTCCACGAGGCCTTTGGTCATCACATTAACAACTGCCTCTCGTTGGGTTACCAGCTTGATGAGCTGGTGAGAAGCGCGTTTCTGAAGGATTACGTCGCAGAACCCGCCGCGATCGCCGCCCTGCCGGCGCCAACAGAGGAGCAAGCGCACGAGATGCCCGTTCTCGGCGAGGTTCACACCATTGCTGGAGGTTTTTTCGGCGGAGGACCCACCGCCTCCCAGCGAAAGAAATACGCGAGGGGGGTCAACTCGATCGAAGAAAGGATCTCGGGTGAGCCGTGGGAATCGGACCTCGTGTTCACGAGAGGGGATCTTCGAGACGTGGTGCCGCATGACAATGACCCCGTGGTCATTTCGGTTGTCACGGCTGGAAGAAAGGTGCACAGGGTTCTTGTCGACCAGGGAAGTTCAGCAGACGTCATGTTCTGGTCGACATTCAACAAGTTACGGTTGTCTCCCGACCTTTTGAGGCCCTACACAGGGTGCCTATATGGGTTTGCAGATAACCAGGTGGAAGTCCGAGGCTACCTGGAGTTGAGGACTACGTTCACGGATGGAGAGACCTCGCGTACCGAAAGCATCCGGTACTTGGTCGTAAACGCCCACTCCGCCTACAACATTTTGTTGGGCAGACCGGCGTTGAATAGGCTGAACGCAGTAGCCTCCACGCGCCATATGAAGATGAAGCTGCCGGACCTCAGCGGCAAGGTGATAGTTATCAAGTCGGATCAGAAGGAGGCGCGGAAGTGTTAAGAAAACAGCCTCAAAACGAAGAAAAGCATGTTCATGGTGTTTGAGCGTCCGCCCAGTGTGGACACATCGATGATTGAGGCGACACCCGCCGGGACAACGCCTGACGAGGCCACACCCGCGAGGGCGATGCCCGAGGTAGATACACTCATGGAGGAGGGATCTGACGATACGGCGCCCGTGGAAGAGGCGGCGCCCATTCAGGATAATAGCAGGGATCAACAGGCGGCTAACGTCGTGGAGAGGGAGATTGGCGGCAAAACGTTTAAGTTAAGGCGTTTGCTGAGCCAAGAAGAGCAGGAGGGGGTGGCAAAGGTGATTTCACGCCACTTGGATGCCTTCGCATGGTCTGCCTCGGATATGCCCGGCATCGACCCGGATTTCCTATGTCATCACCTCAGCATGGACGCCACGGTCCGCCCCGTGCGCCAAAGAAGGAGAAAGTTTAACGAAGAGAGGCAGCTGGTGGTAAAGGAGGAAACGCAGAAGCTGCTGAGTGTCGGCCACATCAGGGAGATTCAATACCATGAGTGGTTAGCCAACGTTGTCCTGGTGAAGAAAGCGAATGGGAAGTGGAGGATGTGCGTGGACTTCACGGACTTAAATAAGGCGTGCCCGAAGGACTCGTACCCACTACCCAGCATCGACGCGTTGGTGGATAGTGCATCCGGCTGCAAGGTGCTAAGCTTCCTGGATGCATTCTCGGGATACAACCAGATCAAAATGCACCCGAGAGATGAGAGCAAAACTGCATTCATGACAGAGACTTGCAGTTACTGCTACAAGGTGATGCCTTTTGGGCTGAAAAACGCGGGCGCGCCACCTACCAAAGGCTGATGGACAAGGTCCTAGCGCCCATGTTAGGAAGGAATGTATACGCCTACGTGGACGACATGGTAGTGGCGTCGCAAGATAAGGAACAGCACGTGGCAGACCTAGAGGAGTTGTTCGTCACTATATCCAAATATCGCCTCAAACTAAACCCTGAGAAGTGTGTCTTCGGGGTAGAGGCCGGTAAGTTCCTAGGTTTCATACTCACGGAGAGGGGAATAGAGGCGAACCCCAACAAATGCGTAGCGATTATCGCCATGCGAAGCCCGACGTCAGTAAAGGAAGTGCAGCAGCTGACAGGGCGGATGGCGGCACTCTCAAGGTTTATTTCTGCCGGGGGAGAGAAGGGGCATCCATATTTCCAGTGCCTTAAGAGAAATAGTCGCTTTGCATGGACTGACGAATGCGAAGCGGCTTTCATTAAGTTGAAAGAATATCTGGCGACGCCACCGGTCCTCTGCAAACCGGTAACAGGCGTGCCCCTCCGGCTGTACTTCACGGCGACAAAGCGGGCTATCAGCTCTGTGCTGGTCCAGGAGCAGGACCAGAGTCAAAAGCCCATCTATTTCGTGAGCAAGGCATTACAAGGTGCGGAGACGAGATACCAGGCGCTGGAGAAGGCAGCGTTAGCAGTGGTGTTTTCAGACAGGAGGCTCCGTCATTACTTCCACAGCTTTACGGTGGCAGTGATGACAAACCTCCCTATACAGAAGGTGCTGCAGAAGCCTGACGTGGCTGGAAGAATGGTGCGCTGGGCGGTGGAGTTGTCAGAATTCGACATCCAGTATGAGCCTAGAGGATCCATCAAAGGGCAAGTGTATGCAGATTTTGTGGCAGAGTTCTCGCCCGGAGGTGAACAAGAGGTGGAGGTGGGCTCACAGTGGTTGCTCTTAGTTGATGGCTCTTCCAACCAACAAGGGAGTGGTGCGGGAATAGTCTTAGAGGGACCCAATGACGTGCTGATTGAGCAAGCTCTGCGCTTCGCCTTTAAGGCAAGTAATAATCAGGCTGAATACGAAGCTCTGATCGCAGGATTGCTCCTGGCCAAGGAGATGGGCGCGCAGAACCTTTTGGTGAAAAGCGATTCCCAGTAGATTACTGGGCAGGTGTCGGGTGAGTTCCAGGCGAAAGACCCGCAGATGGCGGCGTATCTGAAATACGTCCAACTATTGAAGGGAGCATTTAACGCTCTTGAGCTGATACATGTCCCAAGGGAGCAGAATGCCAGAGCCGACCTGCTTGCCAAGCTGGCCAGCTCAGGCAAGGGGGGTAGACAGAGGACAATGATCCAAGAGACGCTCAAAGCTCCGCGTAAATTCGTGGAAGATAACAGGGTGGATGTCCTCCAGATCTGTACGTCAAGAGGGAGTCCAAGGAGCCATCGCTCTTTGACCCAAGATACGTTGAAGACGCCCCGCATCAGCACATACGCGGACACGCCCGAAGAAGGAAGGCTGTACCGTCCTGGAAGTCGGAAGTGATGACGTGGCACCAAGCTACAGCGTAGGTATGTTGACAAGGCGCCAGATCCGCAGAAGGGAAGGAAGTCGGGGGGGGGGGGGGCTCGTGTAGTCGCCAGTTGATAAGTTGGCATGCTCCGACCTCCAGCATACCAGGATGGGCGACCACATGATTGGCGATCGCCAGAACAAGCACATCGCCGAAGATGAAGGTGATGCAGATTTTGAAGGCGGCCGGCGAGACCACAGGGAAGGCGTACGAGAGTGCCCTAACTCGCCAATTCCAGTAGAAGATCGCACTCCCAAGTTAGCTATGCACTGGGCAGTACCATGCATAAGTAACTTAGCCAAATGAGAGTAGAATCAGCGCCCAAGTCAAGGAGCCTCCAGATGATGGCACGTGTACAGTTGGATGCGAGCCACGTGTCCAAGTCTGTAACTGCCAGGAGAGAGAAAGCCACCAGGTATATAAGAGTTCTTAACAAACTTTCTGAGGTACGCACGTTCAGATTACACTCTTTACGCTTGCGAGTTCTAGAGCACACTGTGAGAGAGATATTGCACGGATCCTTGAGATTTCTTCTTGCTCTTAGTATTTGGTGGTTCTGTCACTGACTTGGGCGTTGGAGTGCGATCGGCCGCAGCGGCGCCGCTCTGTTCTTTTGCAGGTTCTTGAGGTAGATCTTGGGGAAGGACGGAGGTTTGAAGCGGTGCACACGACGATCCTTTGACGAGGCAGTTTCTAGCGTTCTGGTCAACAGGCAAGATCAAAGGCAGATGCAGGTATGTGCCCTAGCCGAAGGATCATCAGGTGCCCACCGTGGGGCCGTGTAAAACTTGCTCCCATCCACAACGTGAGTTCTTGGAGGTTTTCGAGGTTTCTGCGTGGTTGTGTGCTGGTGCAACCATCGTTCGCTGTTTGCTTGAGATTTGTTCGGTGAATTCGCGTTCTACACCGTTCGTTTGGGTTTTCGATCGGTGAAGTGAGGTTTTCCTGCTGTTTACGCGTATTTCGTTCGGTGGAGTTTGAGTTCTTTCGCTCGTTTGGTTGTCCGTGGGAGAGAGGTGGTTTCTGGTGAAGTTGTGGTTTTCTTTGAAGGTTTACGGTGTTCTTGAGTCCTCTCGCGCCGTTTCGCACATTTTTCTCCGATTGATCGCTGAATTGATCGTGGCTGAAGTGTCATTCGCTGCACTCTGTGATTCGCTGAATTTCATGAGAAAAATGAGAAGCAATCGCTCAAGCCCGGTTGCGCCCGTCGCTGCTGAAGGCGCCGCTGCCATGACCATGGCACAGATGGCGGAGATGATGCGTTCGTTGCAGGCAACTGTGGAAGCCTCGCGCATCGAACAGGCGAGAATGCATGAGGACCTGGTCGCCTCTCGCGCCAGGAATGAGGAGCTCAGCAAGGTGACTGAGGAGCTGCGTCAAGCCCTTCAGGAGCAGCAAGGGCGTTCTACCGCTGAAGAGGTTGTGCCGTCGTCGCCACCTCGTGTTTTTCCCATGCCTTTTATTCAGGCGATCACTGACACGCCTATTCCTGCAAGCGTGGTTCCGGTTAAGGCTGTTTTCACCGGCGTGGAGGATCCTGAAGCTCATCTCACCACGTTCCATATGCAGATGATGCTGTCAGGGGGATCAGACGCCGTGTACTGCAAGATGTTCGTGAGTACGCTCCAGGGGACGGCGTTGGAGTGGTTCGTGAGCCTGCCTAACGGCCACGTAACCAATTTTCAACAGTTCTCGAAGATTTTCGTCGAGCAGTACATCGTGAATAAGGCGCCGCCCAGGGTGTCTTATGACCTGTTCGACATCAGGCAGTACCAGGGAGAGTCCCTCAGAGACTACCTGAATCGCTTTGGAGCGCAGATGGTCAGATCGCCGGCTAAAGATGAAGAAATGCTGGTCTATGCATTCAAGAAGGGCGTGCTGCCGGGACCATTCTGCGAGGCCTTGATCAGGGCTCACCCTGCGACGTTTGCTGAAGTCAGGCGACTTGCGGTGGCTCACATCGCCGACGAGAGTGAGGTCGCCGAGAAGAGAGGAAGCGTGGCTCCCGCTAGGCCACATGCCCAGACCAGGATCTAGCCGCAGAGGGTGCTGGAGACAGCGGCGGCGGCCAGGAAGGACCAGAGGACTCGCCATCCTTATGATAGGAGGAACAAGGGGAGGGGCCAGGGACGCCAGCAACCAGCACGCCGGGAATACAATCGCCCGCCTAAGCACAAGTTTGTCATGGGACTGGCGGATCTGATCGCCATTCCCAATATATCTGCTAGGTTGAAAGCGCCTGAGAAGGTGGGCGATAAGGTGCTGGGGTCAAAGCCAGACGCCTGGTGTGAGTTTCACCAAGGCTTTGGCCACACTTTGGACTCGTGTTTGTCCTTGGGATATCAGCTCGACGATCTGGTTAAGAGCGGTTTCCTAAATGACTACCTGCTGGATAGAAGGACGGGGGGCGCATCGAGCTCCCAGCCAGCGGGTGGAGAAGCCCAGCAGCACGAGATGCCTATCCACGGGGAGATCCACACCATTGCAGGAGGCTTCTCGGGTGGTGGATGCACCGCATCGCAGAGGAAGAAGTGCCAACACTATTTTCAGTGCTTGAGGCGCAACAACAAGTTTGTTTGGACGAAGGAGTGCGAGGAAGCCTTCGTCAAGCTGAAGGAATATCTGGCGAGCCCGCCGGTTTTGTGTAAACCGCTGGCGGGGATCCCTCTCAGGTTGTATTTTGCTGTAACTGAGAGGGCGGTGAGTGCGGTGCTCGCCCAAGACCAAGATCAGGCTCAGAAGCATATTTATTTTGTGAGTAAGGTGCTGCAGGGCCCAGAAATGAGATATCAGGCCCTAGAGAAAGCTGCATTGGCAGTAGTATTTTCGGCGAGGAGATTGCGCCACTACTTCCATAGCTTCACCATACTGGTGATGACTGACCTGCCCATCCAGAAGGTTTTGAAGAAGCCCGACGTTGCGGGAAAGATGGTGAAGTGGGCAGTAGAGTTGTCGGAGTTTGATATCAAATATGAGCCCCGAGGCCCGATCAAGGGGCAGATCTTCGCAGATTTCGTGGTTGAGCTTTCATCAGAGGCGACACGAGTAGAAGGGGACGACTTCCGTTGGGTGCTCTCGGTGGATGGATCGTCGAACCAGCAGGGTAGCGGTGCTGGAGTCATTTTAGAAGGACCCAACGGCGTGTTGATCGAACAATCTTTGAGGTTTGCCTTCAAAGCCAGCAACAACCAAGCGGAGTATGAGGCGCTGATCGCCGGGATTCTGCTGGCTAAGGAGATGGGGGCCAGGGTGCTAATGGCTAAGAGTGACTCGCTGCTAGTCACAGGGCAAGTAACAGGCGAGTTCCAGGCTAAAGATCCACAAATGGCGGCTTACTTGGAGTATGTGCAGGAATTGAAGAGTTCCTTTGCCTCCTTTGAAGTGGTGCATGTGCCCAGAGAGCAGAATGCCCGAGCTGACTTGCTAGCTAAGCTCGCCAGTTCAGGCAAGGGGGGTAGGCAGAGGACGATGATTCAAGAAACTCTGAAGACGCCGAGGGCATTCGTGGCAGATCACCTGGTTCTTCAGATAAGCAAGTCGACGAAGAAAGCAGCAAGAAGTCATAAGTCCCTGACGCAAGAAACTCTGAGATCGCCGAGAATTAGAGCATGTCGAGGAGAGAAGGTAAACATGGGGCAGGTCTGCGCTATCCATGAGCCAGACACCTGGATAACCCAGTACAAGCGGTGCCTGGCAGATGGCCTTCTCCCACTGGATCCGACAGAGGCTAGGAAGGTAAAGAAAAATTCTAGCAAGTACACGTTGATTGATGGCGACCTGTACAGGTTTGGGTTCACTCACCCACTCCTGGAATGCGTACATGGCGAGAAGTGCGCGAGGATCATGGCAGAGCTCCACGAAGGTATATGCGGAAGCCACGTTGGGGGTCGAGCTCTGGCCGCGAGGACTCTCCGTGCAGGCTACTACTGGCCAACGATGAGAGAAGACTGTAAGAAGTATGCCCAATGCTGCAAGCAATGCCAACAGCACGCCGATTGGCACAAGGCACCTCCCGAGGAGTTGAAGTCGATCTATAGCCCCTGGCCGTTTCATACCTGGGGAATCGACATCCTGGGACCTTTCCCGCTGGCGATCAGGCAGATGAAGTACTTGGTGGTGGCGATTGAGTATTTCACCAAGTGGATTGAAGCAGAGCCAGTGGCCCAGATCATCGCACATAAGATTGCAGGCTTCGTGTGGAGGAACATTGTGTGCCGGTTTGGAGTGCCTAAGCGCCTGGTGTCGGACAATGGGACTCAGTTTGCAAGTCACCTGTTGAAGAAGCTTTGCGAAGGGGTCGGGATTCAGCAAGTGTTTGCATCCGTTGAGCATCCTCAGACGAATGGCCAGGTGGAGTCAGCCAATCGGGTGTTGCTGAGAGGATTGAAGAGAAGGCTCGAGAAAGCCAAGGGAGGCTGGGCTGAGGAGGTACCCCGTATAGTCTGGGCGTACCACACCACCGAGTAGTCAGGAACCCATGAAACCCCGTTGAGCTTGGTCTATGGGTGTGATGCCATGATTCCAGTCGAGATCCAGGAGAGCTCGCCGAGATTCCAGAACTTTGTCGAGGAAGACTCGAATGAAGAGAGAAGGCTGAACCTGGATCTACTGGATGAGGTTAGGGAAGAGGCGAGGTTGAAGGCTGAAGCAGTGAAGAGAAGGATTGAACAAAGGTACAACTCGAAGGTGATGCCAAGGCAGTTTCGGGAAGGCGATCTGGTGATGAGGAAGGCTCACCAGTACGAGATGGAGAATAAACTGTCGCCCAAGTGGACTGGACCGTTCAGAATAACCGAGGCGCTCGGGAACGGCGCCTACCGCTTAGAGACGCTGGAAGGAGGGGCGATTCCTCGCACTTGGAACGCCACACACCTCAAGTTATATTACAGTTAAGAAGCTTTGTAAGTAAAGACAAACGTGAAGTTACATTACAATGTTTCTGTTAAAACAGGTTGAAGGGAGCACTCTTTTTTCCCTAAGGAGGGTTTTTAATGAGGCTACCCAATAAAAGAAGAGTTTTCGAAGTTCGAAGGTGTTTTAGATTGCATGCTTGCTGTTTTCCAAAAGGTTTTGAAGAAAGACCTTGTCACTTATACGTGATTTAAGGCAAGTAAAGATATATCGTATGCTTTCTAAATAAAGTTTTAAAGTCCTCATCGTTTTTCGGCGATTGGAGGCACCAGTTAAAGTCTTAAAGTCCTCATCGTTTTTCGGCGATTGGAGGCACCAGTTAAAGTCTTAAAGTCCTCATCGTTTTTCGGCGATTGGAGGCACCAGTTAAAGTTTTGAAGTCCTCATCGTTTTTCGGCGATCGGAGGCACCAGATAAAAGACCTCAACGCCCTCGCGCGTTCTGAGGCGAGATAAAGACCTCCTCGCCGTCGAGCAAGTGCAGGCGAGGAAAAGTGAAAAGTCCTCCTTGTTTCTGGGGGCGAGAAGATGTAACCCCTGGGGCAATGTAGAGGCAAGTAAAAGACCTTCTCGCCGTTGAGCGAGTTCAGGCGAGTTAAAGACCTTCTCGCCGTTGAGCAAGTTCAGGCAAGTAAAAGACCTTCTCGCCGTTGAGCGAGTTCAGGCGAGTTAAAGACCTTCTCGCCGTTGAGCAAGTTCAGGCAAGATAAAACCCTTCTCGTCTCGAACGAGTTCGGGTATGGTGTAGAGGGTGGAAGAAGTTTGGAGGGTGGCTAAGGTAGGTTCGAAGAGAACGCCTATCCACCCGGTCTTTTGTTCTGAAGTTGAGGAAGGTAGAGAAGGATCCGAAAGGTGCCTCTACCCCCAGATGAAGGAACAATGGCCAAGGCACGAAGCCAGAGAGACGCTGATATCGCCAAAGAGCCTTTGGCGACCAGGAGAAGTTCAAACAGTGGCGAGAAAGTTAAAGGCCCGTTTTGATGAAGCAGATCGGGAGAAGCAGTGTTTTGAGCCAGTAGTTGAGTTAAAGTTTGAAGAGTAATTTGCGTTAAGATTCATTGCCTTAAGATTGCGAATTGTTAAGTGTTTGTTGCTTAGGGCTGAAGTGATTCGAATCAGTTAAGTCAAAGGTCGTGCCTACAGTTTTCCTAAGTCTTTTCTTTGGAATTCAACAAGCAAGGAAAGTTGAAGCGAGTGAAGAAGTCATGAGAGGAAAAACGTAGACCTTTGTCATCAACAGTTAAACGGTAAATAACAGTTCAGAACATATGTACGAAGGGACATAAAGTCTGTTACAAGTTGTTTACAAAGGAAAGTATAAAGGGTGATGGATGGATTGAATTGGTTAGTCTTCGGCGGGCACCACTTTTCCATCCACCACTTCATTGTTCAGCGACACCATGCTGAGATCCAGGTCGGGAAACAGGCAAGCAAATTGTTCCCGCGCAGCTTCGAATCCGGCGGCCAGAATTTGGGCAGAATTCAGTTTGAGGTCTTCAATTTGCTTTTGAAGTTCCTCAATCTGTTTCTCGGTTTGTTCTTTCAGCCCCTTGTTCTGTTGCTCCAGCTCTTCAATCTGCTTCTTGAGTTGTTCGTTAGTCTCTTGAGCCTGGAGAAGGTCTTCAGCAACCTTCTTGGATTCCGCTTGTGCTTGGGCCAATTCGGCAACTGCCTTTCCTTTCTCTTTGTTGGCCTCGGCAAGATCAGCTATGGCGTCGTCCCTTGCCTTTTCCACTTGCACAAGGAGTTTCTCACGGTCGACTGACCTTTGCTCCAATTTTTGCACCTTAGCGGCGTCAGCTTTTGTAAGAGCCTCCAGGTCAGCCACCTTAACGCGATAAGGCACAATCTTGCTCTCCATTTCGACCTTTTCTTGAGCAAGTTGATGCACCCTATGGCGGAGATCAGTGGCCTCCTTGCGCGCCAATCTGAGCTCGGTGCCAATTGCGTCTTCTACTCGGGAGTGTTCAACCTCCGCGAGTGTCAGATTGGCGGACAACTTCTCCACCTCGACTCTGATGGTGCTGTTTTCGGTTTTGAGGTTGAAGAGGTCGTCTTGAAGCCTCCTGGTTGAGCTCTCCACAGCTCTGGCGATGATGGCAGGGATGTCTTCTGTTATCGTTTTTAGCTTAGCAGATAGCGGCTCCCACATCCTCGTGACCTCAAGGGGAAGGTTTGCTGCTTGTAGAGGCACTAAAGGCGCTGTGGGAGCCTGTTGCTAGTTCTCGTCGCCACCTTCCTTAGCAGGTTCTTCAGTAGGCGCTTGTTGGCGTGGCGACGGAATCGGGGATTCGGTGATCAGGATCGGAGAGGTATGAGCAACCTCATCCCCGATTGGTTCAACCTCTGCAGCTGAGGCGTTTGAAGGGGGACCCCCTCCAGCTGATACATATGGTGTGGAGGCACTCGGGGGGTCCTCCATGAAGTTTGGCTCTTGGGCCTCCACTGCAGGTGGCGCAGTGGCCAGTGGGATTGCTTGGACAGGGGAAGCGGGAGCTTGTGTAAGTGGCGATGATGGAGGAGGAGTAGGTGTAGATGGTGGCGTTGATGTGGGAAGAGGGGGTGGTGCAGGTGGTGAAGAAGGTGCCACCCTCTTCCTCTTCGTGACAAGACCATCTTCAGTGGCCTCATCGTCCTCTTCTTCCTCCTCGTGGATGACCTGAGGAGCTTTCCTCTTAGGCCGTTTTAGAACCAGTTTCTTGCGTTGGGCGGCGGGTTCCTTAGGTGGTGATCGTCCGTGGACGATGGCTTTCTCCACCACCGAGTTGGGCACTGTTTGAGAGCCCATCGCCAACCCGTGGTTTCGGGCGAGCGCCTTCAATTCGGCGAGCATGCCTTTGCCCAACATGTTATCTGCATAGAACGAAAATGCATGGGTTAACTCAAGGAGACAATGAGTGCGTAAGGCAGTATGCAAAGCAGATGAGTGATGCAGAAAGATAAAACCAAAGTCTTGTGCATAACGCACAAGACGCCCAGAAACAGCTAAACAGAAGCAGTATCAAAACAAAGTTCAAGTATCCTAACCTATTCGAATTTCTAGTTGGTCCTCGTAGAATTCGAAGAGTATCAGGGTGGTGGTGAGGAAAGTTATGTTGGCATCCGCCACCCTCTTCCAGAAGAGATAGAGGTCTCTGTCTAGTGCTCCCATGCTGTCAGGACTCCTGGGTCTCCTGAAGCAGCTCTTGGACTCTTTTTTCCCCTTGTCCACCCAGTACAAGGGGAAGCCGTCAAGTAAGGAGGCGTCCTTATCATTAGGGCGCACTTGGACGACCCTCCCTTTCCAGTCCTTATAGGATTGCTGGAAGATGGAGAAGATCGACCTCCCAGCAATCCCATTCAAGCTGATCCACAGGCGGTCTCCTGGGTGCTTGGCTTCGAAGAGGAACAGGAACACGTCCACCGATGCGGGCAACCCCAGATGGTCGCACATCACTTGAAACGCTCGGATAAACGCCCAGCTGTTGGGATGGAGCTGGGCGGCGGCGACGTTGAGCTCGGTGAGGAGCTCCCTTTCGAAACGAGTGAAAGGGAACTTGAGCTTCACCTTCTTGAATAGGGTTGTGTAAACGAAGCAGAAGGGCCCGTCAGCACTCGCCTTATCATCAGCGCAAACGGGCAGATCGGGGGGGCAAGGTAGCACTATCATTTTCTCATCGTGCTCCTTATGAAACGTCTGGTTGGGCTCATCCCCCTTTGTCAGCCGTAAAACTGCTCCAGCAGTGTTAACAGAAGATGTCTCCCTCAAGAGGGTCGAGTTGGCCCAGGGATACAGGGTTTTGAAGTCTGGTGGGGGAACGGGGGCTCCTCCGCTGGTAGGTGGAGTCGCCTGGGCCAGGTTCGGGCGAGAGGGTGCAGGCCTCTCAGCCTGGGAAGATGAAGCACCGCGCGCTCGCGGTTGCGGGTTGAATGCTTGAGAAGAAGGGTTTCGCGATGAAGGAGGAGGATTCGGGGTGATCTTTTGGCGAGTCATTCTCGAAGCTGCAAGGGAAGAAGAAAAGGAGAAATGATCAGGGTTCGCAAAGGCTGACTCGATCATAGGAGGAGGGTGAAAAACGAACGAACGAAGGTTCGTTGTAACGATGGACGAAACCCTAAGTAACGAGAAAGGAGAAATGAAAAACAACCCACAGCGTATGCACCAGGCAGTTACAGGATGATGCGAATCGGTCAAAATGCAAGAAAACCCAGCAGAAGAAGGAAAGTAGGTACCTTTTGACGATCAGGGAGACGATGAAGGACGATGATGGTTCAGGATGTTGAAGAGCGCTGAGAGTTTTTGCAGAAGGAAGTTAGAGCGTTTGTGAATACGAAGAAGAGCGATGGAACAGTAGAGTGAAAATGGGTTTAAGAGTTTTTTCGAAATGGGTTTAGGAAGCGCAAACGGCAACTGAAGAGAGCCGTTGATGAGGCCACGTGTCGAGTGATGGCTGAGGGGTTTGGTGGAGCGTCAGAGAAGCAGAAGGTACAACCGCTTGGAATTCTGCGACAGTGCCACGTAGACCGGTGTGGGCATGACTCTTTCAGTCTTTTCGCTGGACAAGTCTTCGCTTAAGACTGGGGGGCTTGTGTACCGTCCTGGAAGTCGGAAGTGATGACGTGGCACCAAGCTACAGCGTAGGTATGTTGACAAGGCGCCAGATCCGCAGAAGGGAAGGAAGTCGAGGGGGGGGGGGGGCTCGTGTAGTCGCCAGTTGATAAGTTGGCGTGCTCCGACCTCCAGCATACCAGGATGGGCGACCACATGATTGGCGATCGCCAGAACAAGCACATCGCCGAAGATGAAGGTGATGCAGATTATGAAGGCGGCCGGCGAGACCACAGGGAAGGTGTACGAGAGTGCCCTAACTCGCCAATTCCAGTAGAAGATCGCACTCCCAAGTTAGCTATGCACTGGGCAGTACCATGCATAAGTAACTTAGCCAAATGAGAGTAGAAGCAGCGCTCAAGTCAAGGAGCCTCCAGATGATGGCACGTGTACAGTTGGATGCGAGCCACGTGTCCAAGTCTGTAACTGCCAGGAGAGAGAAAGCCACCAGGTATATAAGAGTTCTTAACAAACTTTCTGAGGTACGCACGTTCAGATTACACTCTTTACGCTTGCGAGTTCTAGAGCACACTGTGAGAGAGATATTGCACGGATCCTTGAGATTTCTTCTTGCTCTTAGTATTTGGTGGTTCTGTCACTGACTTGGGCGTTGGAGTGCGATCGGCCGCAGCGGCGCCGCTCTGTTCTTTTGCAGGTTCTTGAGGTAGATCTTGGGGAAGGACGGAGGTTTGAAGCGGTGCGCACGACGATCCTTTGACGAGGCAGTTTCTAGCGTTCTGGTCAACAGGCAGGATCAAAGGCAGATGCAGGTATGTGCCCTAGCCGAAGGAGACACCTGAATGACGCCATACAGACGGTACCTGGCGGGTGAGGCTCTCCCAGTGGAGCCTGAAGAGGGTAAGAAGGTCAAGAAAAATGCCGCAAGATACACTCTGGTGGACGGAGTGTTGTTCAGGCACGGTTTCACTCACCATATCTTAACGTGTGTAAGTGGCGACGAGTGTACCAGAATAATGGCGGAGCTCCACGAAGGAATTTGCGGGAGCCACGTAGGGGGAAGGTCCTTAGCCTCCAAGGTGATACGCACAGGCTTCTTCTGGCCAACGGTAAAAGAGGATTGCGCGCGACACGCCCAGCGCTGCAAGCAATGTCAAAAACACGCTGACTGGCACAAGGCGCCGCCAGAAGAGCTGCGATCCATATACAGCCTGTGGCCTTTTCATACCTGGGGGATTGACATCCTAGGTCCGTTCCCACTGGCGATAAGGCAGATGAAGTACTTGATTGTTGCCATCGAGTACTTCACCAAGTGGATAGAGGCGGAGCCCGTGGCCCAGATCAATGCGCACAAGGTGCAACACTTTGTGTGGAAGAACATTGTGTGCCGTTTTGGCGTACCTAGGCGGTTGATATCCGATAATGGAACCCAGTTTGCCAGTTAGTAGTTGAGAAACCTGTGTGCTGAGGTAGGCATCAAGCAAGTGTTCGCATCAGTCGAACACCCTCAGACTAACGGGCAAGTAGAGTCAGCAAACAGAGTTTTGCTGAGGGGACTAAAGAGAAGGCTAGAGAAGGCCAAAGGGGCGTGGGCGGAGGAAGTACCAAGGATCGTATGGGCATACCATACCACGCCCCAATCTTCTACCATGGAGACGCCTTTCAGTTTGGTGTATGGGTCGGATGCGATGATCCCGGTAGAAATACACGAAAGTTCGCCACGTTTCCAAAACTTTGTGGTTGAGGAATCCAACGAAGAAAGGCGGGTGAACCTGGATCTACTAGACGAAGCCAGGGAGGAAGCCAGAATAAAAGCCCAAGCGGTAAAGAGAAGAGTAGAGCGACAATATAGCTCTAAGGTAAAGCCACGACAGTTTCAGATTGACGACCTAGTTATGAGGAAAGCCCACCCATACGAGCTGGAGAATAAGCTGTCTCCCAAGTGGACCGGACCCTTCAGAGTTACTGAGGCTAAGGGAAACGGTTCGTACAACCTACAAACCTTGGAGGGGGGTCCCAGCCCGCGCAGTTGGAATGCAGCCAACTTGAAGTTTTATTTTAGTTGATTTATGTAAGCAGCGATGTAACAGTCTTGTAAAAGGGGACACTCTTTTTCCCTTTCGGGGGTTTTTTAATGAGGTCACCCAAATAAAAGAAAAAACAAGTAAGTTCTCGCAAGCGTAAAAGAAGTATTCTAAAACGCGCGTACCTCAGAAGTTCGTTAGAATCTCTTATATTGTGCACTTTCTCTCTCCTGACAGTTACACATCTGGAGACGTGGCTCGCATCCAGCTGTACACGTGTCACCATCTGGAGCATCCTTGACTTGGGCGTCACCTCTTACTCTTCAGGCTTTATTCGACTAAGTTATCCACGTGAGGAGTAACCCGGTGTATAGCTGCCTTGGAGCGCAATCTTTTCTGTGTGGCGAGTACGGTTGTTTCAACTTAGTTTGAAAAACATTTTACTTTGATAAAGATTGAGATGCTAATTGCTTGAGATTTAATCTAAGGGTGGATTACAACATTAAACTACCCCAGAACAAAGCTTAAACCAGCACAGCAACAGCAAGCAAAGCAGAGGCTTCAACATCCTTCAAAGGATTTGGATTCTTCAAAACATTGAACACCACTTGGTTCAACAAGGAGGACCGGTCACCTATTACAAAAGAAGCTTACAAGAGAAGCTTTACAAGGTAGCCTTCTAACTTTTCCAATTCTACCGCCTAAATGGAGAGTGAAGAGGCACCTTCTAGATTTTTCCTAAAACTAACGCCTATAGGTGCTATACAAAAGAGGTGTCTTAGGTTTCCCTCTTTAGCACCTTCCTAAACACTACTATATGTGTTTTAAATTTTATACAAAAGAAACTACAAAAAAGAGAAAACATTTAAAGCCTACTTCCTAACTCTTTAGCTTTGCTCCTTGTAATCCTTTGAGGTAAAAAGGATGATGAGCTAATGTGTCTTTGAGCATCTTCAACTTCAACCTCATTCTCTTCTTCTTCTTGATCTCCATCACCTTTATTCTCGGGTGCTCTCCACTTATTTAACAACTTTATATATTCAACGAACAACTTTATGCATATGTTTATTTAACTAACAACTATGTGTGTATTCACATATATCCTATTCTAACAGCTTAATATATATCGACATATATATTTAACTAATAAGCTTTTGTACCGACCCGTCCACGGGCGTTGACCAAAGTCAACACTTGGTAGGACCCATTGAGGGCACAGGGAGACGGGAAGGAAGATGGTCAGGCCTCGGGCGTTGACTAGGTCCGAGTCAAGGGGTTCTTACATCCGATGGGCGCCACCTTCCGATACCCACGAGTTGGAGAGACCGTGGAGGAGGCGGCACCATAGGATGCGCCCATAGATAGGGAGCACCACCTCCCGATACCCATGGGTAGGGGAGACCGTGGAGGGGGCGGCACGGTAAGAGGCCACGGAAAGGGCGTGGAGGCCTCGGGCCTCGGTACCTCAGAAGAGTAATAAAGAGAAGAGAAAGGTGGCTTCAAAGCCATACTCCCAGTACCCGCAGGGAGAGACCTGACTCGTGAAGTACCCATGCATAAGGTGTAGAGACACGGCAGTGCACGCCACCTTTGGAGAACCGCTGGGACAGATACGGCCCGGGAGAGGGCCACGTCCCAGGGGGTATTCTGCATGCATGGTACGAGAAGAAGGTAGAGATATTCCCAGGGCACATGACTAGAGGCTGGGGCGCATGAGTTGGCACCCAGGTAGTCACCCCCTGCGCCGGATGCACTTCGAGAAAGGGAGACTTGCGCGCTGGGATTTCCCTAAGTTGGGTTACAGCGTCGTAAAGCCTCCACCCAAAGTTGCGCTTAAGTCATAAGTGGCACGTGGCAAAAGCACTGAAACCCAAGGTATATAAGCCTCTCTGAAAGCTTAGTGAGGTACGTTTTTGAATCATTTGCACGCTTACACACTGTACGCACGAGTGATTCGAGCACGAGAGAGAAGTTAGTTAGGAAATAGTTACACACCTTCAGAACACTACAGTTGTTGTGTTCCGATACGGAGGTGCACGGTGCTTTACTGCCATACTGACTTGAGCGTCAGAGTGCAAACAACCGCAAGGGCGCCCTTTGTTCTCTATGTTTCAGGTACCCCTGGCGGCGAAGGGTGGAGATTTGGAACAAAGACGAAGGAGTCCTTGATACGCGAGTCTTAGTTACGCACGAAGCATAATTTTGTCAACCGGCAGGAACAACTTTATATTAATATATGACCAAACTTATTATTTTTCTATTTTAATTATTCTCCATCGGGCTTACCAACGAAATTGGGTCGAGTCCATGACCTGCTTTTGGGCCAAAGCCGAGCTGACCATACCTAAATACTTGGACCGAGGTCCCGAGCACTCCTTTCCAGTACAAACTGAAACTGATTACTTAGTTTTGTATGCTCTCACTGCCTTGATCATCAAAGTCTGATCAACAGGTAGAGCCCCATCTGTCCCAACGGAGCCACATTCAAGTGCAACCAAAGGAGACAAAACAGAAGCGGAACTCTCCATCCAAGTCAACCAAGGTCAACCAGCGACAAATCGTTAATATATATTCAACTAACAACTTTATATTCGTTGATATATATTCAACTAACAGCTTTATATTCGTTGATATATATTCAACTAACAGCTTTATATTCATATATATATTTAACTAAGTATGCCTTATAATATCATATAACCAAACTTAATAGTTTATGTTCTTTTACAGAGCGTACCTTTAAAAGTGGGCTAAGCCCATGACCCACTTTAAGACCCAAAGTTAAGGTGACCACAACCAAATGCTTGGACCGAGGTCCCGAGCATTCTTGTCCAGTACAATTAAATAAAACTAAAAACATCCTAAATATTTATTTTAATTATAATATTACTTTTCAGTAATTTTCTAAATTTTTACTTTATATATTTTAAGTTTTGTTGAATTAAATAGTTAATATTTAGACATGAATAATACAATTTGAAAGTGTTCTCGCCAATTGACTCTAGTGACAAGCTCTAGCTCCGGTCTGCCTCTTCTGGAATCTGTTCTACGTCTTGTTGCACTGGAACATGGCTTCGTTTGAAACAAATGGGAGTCCAACTGTTGATCACACTCCGACGATCAAGTTAGTAAGAGCTTACTAAAATTAAAGAAGTATTCAGTTTCAGAGTCAGAAACAACGTACCTTTACATGGGGTGTCAAGTTCCTTTTATAGCTTATCTCTTGTAACAACTTTCCCTCATGATAATCTAATCTCAACCGAAAGCATACGTAATAGTAAACATTTTGTTTATGGGCACCTCTACTCAGGGTGCTACAATAGAAAAGAATCTTATCTCTAGAATAAAATAACAATAAAAAAAATCACATGCTAACGGGGCACCACTTATCTTCAGGTGCTAACTGCAGGAAAACATTTTGTTTACATGGGCACCCTTACTCAAGGTGCAACATTATCTTTCACTATGCATGCAACTTAACCACTACGTGCCCTAAACGCACACTTAGGTTAAAATATATTTATGTGACTTAACCACTACGTGCACTAATATGCACCCTTAGGTTAAGAAATATCTTTTACTAATAACCTTATATTTGTATGTAAAAATATTATTTTAATTATTCCTCAACGGGCTTACTAGTATAACTGGACCAAACTCATGACCCACTTTATAGGTCCAACAGCCGAGGTGACATACTCACACCGTGCACCGAGCTCCGATCATTGATCATTAAACACTTTGTCCATTACAGAGAGCATAACTAATTAATTATATATTTTTAATCTACAAAATTAAAATAAAATGAAATTTTATTTTTATATTATCAACTAATTTAATAAATAACTCCATCTGGCATTTCTAATTAAATTTACCAAACAAAACCACATTTACCTAAACAACATAACTAAATAATAAACAAAATCTGAAGGATATTTTCAAGATATTAATTCATAGAACGTAAATCGTAAATCATGTAAAGCATATTGCATATAAAGTAGTTGTCCCCGCAAATGAAGAATAATGCTCCAATGTTCCTGTAAAATGTTTTTTTTTTTGCCTTTTCCTTTTCCTTATGTTATACCAAATTTTGTATTGCTATCAATCTAGAGAATATGATTCCTCAATCCACTATCAACAATGTTGTTGCCTATCCTTCATTTTCCCTAAATTGCACACAAATTAACTAGCACTTTGAGAACTTTCCCAAGCTTAATCTGCAAGAACTAATGGTCTCTGAAATTTGTAAAACAAATACCACTCAACTGTATCAGATTCTATAATATGCCCCTTTCATAAAGGAATGATAATTGTAATATAAGAGTGTAGTTGCTTTAAACATATGCAGAATGTGAATTTGGAAATGTTTGGTAGAAGTCATAAAAGAACATTTATATATGTATTTTAGGAATTTATAGCACATAGTTTATGTTTTATTTATTTATTTTAGAGAAAAAAGAGTAAGAGTTTAATATTTTATGGGATTAAATTTATTTTCTAATGAAACTTTTCACTTTCATTTTATTTTATCTTTTTAAATGAAACAATAGATCAATTATATTTTTAGTTCTTTAAATTTAGAGTGAATTAGATTTCAATCGTACAAATTTTTAAAAAATATTTTAATCTTTTATTTAGCCCCTTAAATTTATTGTTTAGACACTAAATAGTTTTGAAAAATAATTTTGTCTCTTGAATTTCGTACTTATAAACTAAAACGTTTTTTTTAAAAGAAATTAAAAGCTAAAATATTTTTTTAAAAAAATAGAAGATAAACTGAATTCGTTCTATATTTCAAAAATTAAATATATAATTAAACTTCAAATTTAACGAGATATCTTTAAAGAGAATAATCTTTCCCATCATAGTACTTACAAGAATATCATTCTCAAAATTGTAACTTTTTCCATGGAAGAAATGCTCAAAATCTTTGCGAGAAAAATAACTTGAATATCTTGGACTTTTAAAATGTTTTGTCACATATGTCATTTAACTAGTACCACTACATCCAAATTCCATCACAACAAATTCTCACATTTCATTATCCCTTTTAGGTTAAAAAAATAGTGAAAGACAGAAACCATGTTCAATAATTCAATTAAAGTCGATACGATATATGAAAGGTACACCTATGCAATGTGAAGATGAAGAGTTGTATGGAAAGATTGCATGAATATAATTATGAAGATGTGTCTTTAATACTTTATAGCAAAGCTACTTGTTTATATTTAGTTGTAGTTGGTAAGCTGTCTGTTATATACACAAAATAAATGACCCTATCACTAACCAAGACCCACGTGTAAAGACGAATTCCGTATTCTAGAGCATCACTGTCAGATAAGGAATGTGTCAATTCAAAATTGTATACCTAAAATTATTAAATTAATTTTTATTATTTAAACTATTTACCTAAAGAAATTATTGAATATAAAATAATTTTAAAAAAAAATTACTACATTAATTAAATTAAATATTATTTTATAAACTAAAAAATTATTAATATTTAAAATAATTTTTATTATAAAAAAATTATAAATTATTTTTTAAATTAATATTTAATTAATTATTAATATTTTAGCTCTCAATTACTTTTAAAATTCATAATTATAACTTTAATAATTAATTAATAAAAAATATTTTTAATATCAATAATTTTTAGTTTGTAAAAGAGTATCTAATTTAATTTAATTTTTTAAATTAATTTTTATTTAATGATTTTTTTATAGTATTAATTTGTATTTTATGTAATTTTTTTACTGAATTATATTTTTGCAATTTAGTTTAGGTTTAAGATCTATTTTTCTTCTTGTCGGCTGACTTCGATCGGTCTCCTTGTTGAGCTCCACTTTAACTGGTCTTCACTTGGTGTTCCGAAATGCTACTCCACTGGGACAAAAGGGGCTCTACTTGTTGATCACACTCTGGCGATCAAGTCAGTGAGAACATTCAAGCTATAAAGTTGCTTCAGTCTAGAATATTCAGAAAATCGTACCTTTACCTAGGATCTCAAACCCCTTTTATAAACATTATTTCAAAAAATTTCATCCATGAGAATATAATCTCAACATCCAGAATATAATATTCATCAATAATCTTTTCACCATTTACATGTTACTTTCAAGTACTAACATTCTTAACTGCTTTTACTTGTATTTAATATATACTTCAACCAATTCAGTTATTCATGTATACCTCATACAATTCAATTATTTCTTTTGTTATTTTTATTTATCTTTGGGGGAAAAGAGCATCACCTCAAAAAGCATGATTATTCAAAGGAACAGAATAAAAATTCAAATGTCTTAACTCAAACAAAACTTGAGGTTGGACGCATTCCACGTTCGTGGGATGGCTCTGCGTTCAGAGTTTCCAAGTTATATACACCGTTTCCCAGTACCTCGACTATGCGGAAAGGGCTAGTCCACTTCGGAGACAGATTGTTCTCAATCAGGTAGGGGTGGGCCTTCCACATTACCAAGTTAGAAAACTTGAACTGCCGAGGCTTCGTTTTAGTCTTGTGCCTTAACTCCACCCTTCTCATCAAAGCTTCTGAGTTTATACGGGCATGATCACGTACCTCGTCCAACAAATCCAAATTCACCTTTCTTCCCTCGTTGGATTCTTCAACAACAAAACCTTGAAACCTCGGAGAACTCTCTTGTATTTCAATTGGTATCATGGCATCTGACCCATACACCAAGTTGAACGGTATCAACTTGGTTGTTGACTACGGGGTAGTGTGGTAAGACCACAGTATTCTCGGGATTTCCTCTAACCAATTTCCCTTTGCCTTTTCCAACCTACTCTTCAGTCCCTCAAAAGGACCATGTTCGCCGACTCTACCTGCCCATTTGTTTGTGGGTGCTCTACCGAGGCAAATACCTGCTTTATTCTGAGCTTTATGCACAACTTTCCCAATTCTTGACTAGCGAATTGGGTTCTATTTTCAGACACTAAATGCCTCGAAATCTTGAAACGACACACAATATTCTTCCACACAAAATGCTAGACTTTGTGAGCAGTTATCTGCGCAATCGGCTCAGCTTCAATCCACTTGGTAAAGTACTTAATGGTAATGATGAGGTACTTAATTTGATGTACAACTAGAGGGAAAGGACCCAAAATATCTATTCCCCATGTTTGGAAAGGCCATGGGCGATAAATAGATCGCAACTCTTCAGCTCGCGCATGGCACCAATCAACATGCTTCTAATACTGCCCATAATGCTGAACATATCTCCCACAATCCTCCTTAATGGGCCAATAGTATTCTGCTCGGATGACGTTCAGCGAGAGAACCCATCTTTCTATGTGGCTACTACAAATACCCTCATGGAGCTCGTACATGGTCTGAGTGCACTGGTCCCCACTCACACAAGTGAGGAGCGGATGATTATAGCCGTAACGAAATAAGTTCCCATATACAGAGTGTACCTTCCCAAGTTTCTCTTTATAATTTTGGCCTTTGAGGGCTCAGAGGAGAGTAACCCATCAGTGAGGTATCGCTTATAAGGTGTCAACAAGGTCTCCTCAACTCTGACCTGCATGACTTCAAAATGTTTATCTTCAAGGAACTCGCATGTAGTTATCCTCGGGGGCCTTTAACTTTTCCTGGACCATCGAGCGATGTCTTTTCCCTTGCTCGGGCTAACCTGCAAAATCTTCAGGTGACCCACCATCGACAACTCCTATGTAGCTATCCTGGGTTTTTTAAGGTTTCTTGGATTACCGAGCTTTATCTACCTCCCTTTCTCGAGCTAGCTAGCTTAGACAACAGGTCTGCTCGCGAGTTCTACTCTCTGGGAACTAGAACAAGGTCGAACGTAGAAAAAGCTACTCTTAAGATCTTTACATACCTGAGGTACAAGGCTAGTTGCGGGTCTTTGGCTTGATATTCGCCTATGACTTGCCCAGTCACAAGCAATGAGTCTTGAGCTCCCAACTTCTTGGCCAACAACATTTATTCTATCAAGGCATCATACTCGGCTTGAATGTTGCTCGCTTTAAATGCAAATCTTAGGGCTTGCTCGATTAAGAGCTCGTTCGGTCCTTCTAAAATGACCCCAACTCCGCTCCCTTGCTGGTTGGAGGACCCATCGACCGACAAGACCCATTGGAAATCATTGGGATCAGGCTGAGAGTCTTTGGATGTAAGCTCCACCATAAAGTCTGCATACACCTGGCCTTTGATTGACCCTCGTGGTTCATACTGTATGTCAAACTCGGAAAGCTCAATCGCCCCGTGGACCATCCGACCTGCTATATCAAGCTTTTAGAAGACCTTTCGGATGGGTAGGTCGGTCATTATGATAACAATGAAGCTCTAGAAGTAATGGCGAAGTCACCGAGCTGTGAACACCACAAGTAGGGAAACCTTCTCGATAGCTTGGTACCAAGTCTCCGGCCCCAACAACACTTTTTTCACGAAGTAGATTGGCTTTTGGATCTTCTCTTGATCTTGTAAAATGACCAAGCTAATAGCCTGATTTGTTACTAAGAAATACACTCGAATGGGAACTCCTAGAATTGGCTTACCAAGAACTGGTGGACTGGCCAAATACTCCTTGAGCATAATGAAAGCCCTCACAATCATCGGTCCACGCAAAACAATTATTCTTTTTTAGGCATTAAAAGTAAGGATATTTGTTATCTCCACTGGCTGACAGAAAACGAGACAGGGCGACATGCGCCCGATCAGCTATTGCACTTCTTTCACACTGGTTGAGCTTCTCATGTGTTATAATTGTTGTGCATTTATCTGGGTTTGCCTCTATTCTTCTCTCGGTTAAACAAAAAGTTGAGAAACTTCCCTGCTTCAACACTAAACACATATTTCTCAGGGTTTAACTTCAAATTATACCTCGCTACGTAGCAAATAGCTCTTCCATGTTGGAAACATGTTGATCTTCCTTCTCCGAGGTGACGGCCATGTCATCCACATACGCTTGGACGTTACGCCCGAGCATTAGTGAAAGAATTCGATCCACGAGCCTTTGATAGGTCGCTCCAACATTTTTTAGACCAAAGGGCATGACCTTATAGCAGCAACTGGTGACCTCAGCCATAAAAGTTGTCTTGCACTCATCCTTCGGGTGCATACGAATCCAGTTATACCCTCAAAACGTATCCAGAAAACTCAACAATCGACATCCTGAAGCGCTATCCACCAAGGAATCTATACTTTGTAGATGGTAAGAATCCTTAGGGCAGGCTTTATTCAGGTCAGTAAAGTCAACACACATCCTTTACTTCCCATTTTTGATATGATTCCGCTAGCACAATTAGAATGATTCTTCACATTCTTAGGAATCATCTTGAGTTGGTTATGAGATAGGCACTTTATCATAGAATTGGATCAAGGTTCTATGAACAAGAACTCACCAAAACTAGTGCCAAAACACAAACTCATATGGAAGTTCCAATTATTGTCAAATTGAACCGATTAAAATGAGAGGAAAAGCAATTGCACCGAATAGAATTGACATAGAACTGAAATGAACCGATCAAAATGAAATAAAAGGCAAGAATTCTGAAAAGAAGTGCTGGAAATGTAAAAGCACCAAACCAAAACACAAAACAAAGAAGAACAACTTGCTGAAAAGTGAAATAGCCGAACGAAAAGACAAGAACACAAGCTAAGACATGAATATCAAAAGAGAAGGAAGGAAGGAAAAGAGAAAGCTCATGAAGATGGAAGAATGGTTGGATGATCACGCCACTAGGAGGATGGAGACTCCAAGATAAGTGTGCAAGCCGCCACTTGAGGTAACCATGGAACCATCAAGATAAGACTAGTGAAGAAGGCCCAAAGCTCTCCAATGCTCTCTCAAAAATTGAGTATAGTTTCTCTAAATAAAATTCAAATCTGAAATGTACAAGGGCAGCACCTTAATTTATAGCCTAGAGGTGCTGAAATGCAAGCTAAATAAATTCAAAAACTCCCCCCAAATTCAAATGAAAGTGGCGCCTAAACCAAGTCATGAGGAAGGTGTGATCTCTTCTCTCACTTTGGCACCTCCTTATTTACTCCTACACCTATCTACTAACGCACCCCCCTTCCTAAGACTCCTAACTAAAGACTAAAAGATGCTTTAACAATATAGGTTTCTAATGTTTCCCTCAAAGCACCTTCAACCAAAGAAATTACAAAAAGAGAAAATAAACGTCCCCTAGCTCCTAAAGCTTTGAACATGCTTCTTGTAAGCCTTTGAGGTGGGTTTTGACCTCCATGGCCGTCCTCAATCTCTTCTTCTTCACCAATACGACATTCACCAACCAGTCAGGGTACTGGATCTCCCGAATTTCGCCAGCTGCCATAAGTTTCCTTGTTTCTTCTCGGATGACGAGATGTTTCTCTTCATTGAGCATCCTTCTTCAATGGACCACGGGCCTAACCTTTTCATCTATGGTAAGCCGATGACACAAAATGTCTGGGTCTATTCCGGGCATGTCGGCGGACGACCATGCAAAAACGTTCATGTTCACCGAGATAACATTGGCTATTCTATCTTTTAATTCTTTGCCCAACGTAGTACCGAGCTTGAATTTCTTCCCCTTTATCTCCCTCTTATGAACCTCTCCAACAGGTCTAAGTCGTCTTTCATTGCTAATTCATGCCTCTGCTATCCATCCTGGCACTCCGGGCTGGATAGTAACTGTGTAAGCTCCTCTACGATTCTTCAAGCTGCTCTCATAACACTTTCGTGATATCTTCTGGTTGGCCTTCATAACGATCACCCCTCCTTCTGATGAGGGTAACTGTTGAACCAAGTGTGTTCAAGCTTTGAAGAATGTAAACCCTTTGAAGGTTGATGAAAGACTAGATGTGTTTGTTGTTGCTGAGCTGTCTTTTAGATAGGATCTGGGGTAGATTTTATGTATAATCCACTCTTGATTGAATCCAAAGCATAAGCATTCTATATCCTTTTAAAAGAAAAGTGTTTTTCAAACTAAGTGAAAAACAACCTGTTGTTTTGTCAAAACAACCGATTGTTTTATACTTAAGTGTTTTTAGAAAGGTTGAAAACTGTTTTTCAATGGTTGACTTGCTGTCAAACCAAAAAAATCGATTGTTTGTTTTGGGACCATAACAGAAAACTGTTTTGTGCTTTGACTGAGCATTAAATGATTTTCTAACTATTTACGCTCCAGTTTTTAATGCTTTGACCAATCTTTAAATGCAATGAATAGTTTGTTAAGATTTTGTAACAAACAACAACTTTGAATATATATAGAAAAACAGATTTTGATTTTTTCAACTGATTTGAGATTTTGAAAAGTTGAGAATTGCTTAGAGATTGCTTTTGATCAAAGTGTGTGAGATAGGATTTTCATCTTGTATTGATTTCAGATTTGTTTTGTAACAAGTGTAATCCTTTGTATTCTTTGAAAGAAACCTTGTGTTTTTGCTGAGAAGTGTTGTGTGTTCTTGAGGGGATCAAGATCAGCATTCTTAGTGTTGTTGTGCTTGACCAAAGGAAGTGTGTGTCTTGAGGGGATCAAGGTCACTTCTTTGTTTGTGTTGTAAGTAATCTAGGGTTGATTGCTTAGTGGATTCCCCAGTGATTTCTGGGAAGACTGGATGTAGCTTTGGGTTTAGAGTGAACCAGTATAAATCTCTGTGTGCATTCTCTCTATCCTTAATCTCTTTAAATTCAGTTTTTATATTTGTGAACTGGTATAAACAACCGATTGTTTTTCTGGTGCTGTGCTTATTTTCTTTGTGTTTTGGCAAACTGAATTCTGATTTAAGTGTTTCTCGAAGTAATTTCATTCTTGACTTAAAAGTTTGCGAAAACCCTCTTTAAACCATTCACCCCCCCTCCCTCTAGTTTAAAGCCATACATTCTAACAATTGGCATCAAGAGCTTGGTTCTTGAAATTTATTCAAGTGTGATCCTAAAACTGTTTTTTAAATGGCTGATAGACTACCTTTTGGGGAAGGTGCTTCAATCAACAGACCACCTCCGTTTTGTGGTTTGAACTACCAATTTTGGAAAGTCAAAATGAAAATCTTTGTGGAATCACATGACAAAGGTATTTGGGATGCAATTGAAAATGGTCCTTTTGTCCCAAAATTTGAAAAAGATGGATCTTCCATTAAAAAACCTTGGTCTCAATGGACTAATTCTGAAAGCAAGAAGCCCAAATTTGATTGCATTGCTAAAAACATAATAACCTCTGCTTTAAATTCAGATGAGTTTTCAAGGGTCTCTCAATGCAAATCAGCAAAGGAGATGTGGGACACCTTGTTGGTAACTCATGAAGGTACCAATGAGGTGAAGAGAGTTAGAAAGCATATTGTAATCCAAGAGTATGAGATGTTCAGAATGCTCAAGGGTGAAACAATTGCTAAAGTGCAGAAAAGATTCACGCACATTATCAATCATCTCATGAGCCTTGACAAGACCTTTGAAAAGGAAGAGCTAAACATCAAGATTTTGAAATTTCTTGATAGAGCATGGCAACCTAAGGTAACTGCAATATCTGAATCTAAAGATTTAACATCATTCAGTATAGCTCATAAAGGCAGATTTCCCAAACAAAGAAGGCAAGGAGAAAAGCCTAGCTACAAGGAAAATAAGGGCAAGAGAAAAAGAGCCTACATAGCTTGGGATGAGAATGAGATATCCTCTTCAAGTTCATCATCAAGTGAAGATGAAAGAGCAAACATTTGTTTGATTGCTGAAGAAGATGATAAATCTTGCAGGTCAAGTGAAGTAAGTTCTTGTGCTTCTTTAAATGAATAAAATTATAGTGAATTGCTTGAAGCTTTTCAAGAAACTCATGATGAAGCTAATCGATTGGTTCTTTCAAACAACCGATTGAAAGAACTTAACAGCTGGCTTGAAAAGAGAGTTGTACCGTCCCGTCCACGGGCGTTGACCAAAGTCAAAGTCAACGTCGGGGTCAAGGTCAACATATGGTGGACCACACGAAGGGCCCCAAAGAAAGGAAGTCAACAGAGTGATTACATAAGGCGTCGCCAAGACAAGGCGTTGCCGAGAAAGGGCGTTGCCTAAACAAGGCATCGCCAAGAAAGGGTGTCGCCTAAACAAGGCGTCGCCAAGCAAGCCACCAGCAGGGTTACTCCCCGACACCCATGGGTAGGAAAGACCATGGAGGGAGTGACGCCACAGAGGCTTCAGGCCCGCCTAGCGCAGAAACAATAATAAAGAAAAGAGAAAGGTGGCTTCAAGGCCATAGTACTAGCGCCAGTAGAGAGCAACTTGACTCGTGAAGTGCCCATGCCACCCTAGGGAGACCCTTGGGATAGATACGACTCATTAGAGGGTCATGCCCAGGGGTAACCAGGTGCAGCGTGCGAGAGGAAGGTAGATACGTTCTCAGAGCGAGTGACTAGAGGTTGGGGGGCATGAGTTGGCACCCACGAAGTCACCCCTTGCGCCAGATGCACTCCCCGGGATGAGGACTCACGCGAGGAAATACCCCTAAGCTGGGTCACAGTGTTGTGAGGCCCTCCACGTATATTAACGGCCAAGTCATGAGGACACAGGAGGACACGCGGCAGGGAGAATAGAAACATCAATGGTTTCCAAAGGGTTTGTCCGGTATGAGGTAATTAAAGCTATTTAAAAGTAATTAAAGTTTACGTTTCGAGAGTTTTAAGGTACTTTAAATGCTTTAAGTGGTTTAAACGCCTTAAAGGCGCTGAACGTTTCATAACCTTAAATGCGCTTTTAAGACGCTTTAAATGCGAGAGACGTTTAAAGGGAACCTGGGACGTTGGAAACAGGGATCAAACTTCTGGCAAATTTTCCCGAAAACACACTCTAGTTGCTTGTTCGAGCTCTTATGCTACGCACAAGGGACTAGAGAAGGATCGTTTGCCAGAACCAGAAACAGCACACAATACACAGTTCCTTTTACCACCTTCAGAGTGCCATCCACGGTGCTCCGATACGGAGGTGTAGAGTTTTGGTGTTTCTTGTTAGCTGACTTGAGCATCGGAGTGCAAACGACCGCTAGGGTGCCCATTTGTCCACTTCTTTGCAGGTGCTCACAGATTACCAAAAGGAAGGTGTCCCTAGCTGACGGGAAAGGTCGCGCACAAAGACGTACCCAGGTCAACCGGCAAGAACATTTGGCGCCCACCGTGGGGCCGATTTAAAACATCAGTCCCATCACAAGTTTCAGAGAGTTTATCAGAGCTACCATAACGACAGGAGGAATTCAGAGGAAAACGTTGAAGAATGAGGGCCACGAGACAAGGTTCCGCACGCGCTGCGAGTGAGGAAATGACCATGCAACAGGTCATGGATATGATGCAAGGGCTGCAGGAGGAAATGGCGGAATCGAGGGCGGAGCAAGAACGTATGCAGGCAGATCTCGCGGCCTCCCACTTGAGAAACGAAGAGCTCCATCGTATGAATGAGGAGTTGCGCCGTGGTTTGGGCAATAACCAAGGGCAACGTGACCTAGATGAGACCGAACGTCTCACCCCACCAAGGGAGTTTTCCACGCCATTCTCGCAGGAGATTCTAGAAGCAGTGATCCCCAACACGTTCACAGGGCCCAAGGTGATCTTCACCGGGATGAAAGATCCTGAGGCACATCTCACTGCATTCCACACGCAGATGGTGCTAGTAGGCGACTCCGATGCCGTGAGGTGCAAGCTCTTTATGAGCACCTTGACGGGAATGGCCATGGATTGGTTCATCAATCTTCCAGATGGCCATATCACTTCCTTCCCGCAGCTATCGCGGTTATTTAGGGAGCAATACCTAGCGAACAGGGCCCCACCGCCCGTTTCGTATGATCTGTTCGACGTAAAGCAGTACCAGGGCGAGACTTTGAAAGAGTACATCAACCGTTTCAGGGCCCAAGTAGTAAAGGTTGGTACTACGGAAGAGCCCATGATCGTGTACGCGTTCAGAAAAGGCGTGTGTCCCGGCCCCTTTTGCGAATCCATCATTCGCAATCGCCCCAGGACCTTCGCTGAAATAAGGCGTCGCACGGTGGAGCATATTGCCTCTGAGGGAGAGGTGTGTGAGAAGCGCACGAGCGTCGCATCCTCACGCCCGAGGGCACAGACACCCATAAAAGAGGATAGCAGAGATCAACCGGCGGCTAATGTGGTGGAGATACAGATCGATGACAAGACGTTCAAACTGGGGCGTTTGTTGAGCCAAGAAGAACGGGACGAAATGGCAGAGGTGATTTCACGCCACTTAGATGCTTTTGCGTGGTCCGCCTCAGACATGCCAGGCATCGACCCTGACTTTCTATGCCACCATCTTAGCATGGACGCCACGGTTCGCCCCGTGCGACAAAGGAGGAGAAAGTTTAACGAGGAAAGGCACCTCGTGGTGAAGGAAGAGACACAGAAGTTGCTAAGTGCTGGACACATCCGGGAAATACAATACCCCGAGTGGCTGGCCAACGTCGTTCTAGTGATGAAAGCGAATGGGAAGTGAAGGATGTGTGTAGACTTCACAGACTTGAACAAGGCGTGCCCCAAGGATTCATACCCACTACCCAACATTGACGCCCTGGTGGATAGTGCCTCGGGTTGCGAGATGCTGAGCTTCTTGGACGCTTTTTCAGGCTACAATCAGATCAAGATGCACCCGAAGGACGAGGGTAAAACAACATTCATGACGGAGACATGTAGCTACTGCTACAAGGTGATGCCGTTTGAGTTAAAGAATGCAAGCGCCATCTACCAGAGGTTAATGGACAAAGTCTTGGCGCCTATGTTAGGCAGGAATGTACAAGCCTACGTGGATGACATGGTGGTAGCTTCGCACGATAGAAGGCGACATACAGCCGACCTGGAAGAGTTGTTCGCCACCATCTCAAAATATCGCCTCAAGCTGAACCCTGAGAAGTGTGTCTTTGGGGTTGAGGCAGGAAAATTTTTAGGCTTCATGCTTACAGAAAGAGGAATTGAGGCAAACCCTGATAAGTGCGCAGCCATCATTGCTATGAGGAGCCCGACATCAGTGAAGGAAGTGCAACAACTGACAGGGCGAATGGCAGCATTATCAAGGTTCATTTCTGCAGGAGGAGAGAAGGGACACCCCTATTTCCAGTGCCTCAAAAGAAATAGTCGCTTTGCGTGGACCGACGAGTGTGAAGCAGCTTTCATCAAGTTGAAAGAGTACTTGGCGACGCCACCCGTCCTTTGCAAACCAGTGGTAGGCGTGCCCCTCCGACTATACTTTTCGGTAACAAAACGGGCCATCAGTTCTGTGCTAGTCCAGGAGCAGGACCAAGTACAGAAGCCCATCTATTTCGTGAGTAAGGCCTTACAAGGCCCAGAGACGAGGTATCAGTCGCTGGAAAAGGCAACATTGGTCGTGGTATTCTCGGCCAGGAGGCTCCACCACTACTTTCACAGTTTTACGGTGGTGGTGATGACGAACCTCCCCATCTAGAAGGTACTGCAGAAGCTTGATGTTGCTGGAAGGATGGTTCGCTGGGCGGTGGAGCTGTTGGAGTTTGACATCCAGTACGAGCCCAGAGGATATATCAAAGGACAGGTATATGCGGATTTCGTTGCAGAGCTCTCACCCGGAGGCGACCAAGAGGTGGAGTCAGGATCGCTGTGGTCGCTCTCAGTCGATGGCTTCTCCAATCAACAAGGAAGTGGAGCAAGGATAGTCTTGGAGGAACCCAATGGTGTGCTAATTGAGCAAGCTTTGCGTTTCGCTTTTAAAGCGAGCAATAACCAGGCTGAGTACGAGGCACTGATCGCGGGGATGCTCCTGGCCAAGGAGATGGGTGTGCAGAACCTCCTGGTGAAGAGTGATTCACAACTGATCACAGGGCAAGTCTCGGGAGAATTTCAAGCCAAGGACCCACAAATGGCGACGTATTTAAGGTACGTCCAGCTGCTAAAGGGAGCATTTAGCGCTCTTGAGCTAGTACATGTCCCAAGAGAGCAGAATGCCAGAGCTGACCTGCTTGCCAAGCTGGCCAGCTCAGACAAGGGGGGCAGACAGAGGACAGTAATCCAAGAGACGCTCAAAGCTACGCAAAAGTTCGTGGAAGATAACAGGGTGGACGTCCTCCATATTTGTACAGCGAGAGGGAGACCAAGGAGTCATCGTTCCTTGACTCAAGATACAATGAAGACGCCCCGCATCAGCACATACGCGGACGCAACCAAGGAAGGAAAGCATAAGTAGATATATGCTTTAGCCGAATGAGACACTTGGATGACGCCATACAGACGATACCTGGCGGATGGGATTCTCCTAGCGGAACCAGAGGAGGGCAAGAAGATTAATGGGAACGCTGCAAGATATACCCAGGTAGACGGGGTATTGTTCAGACACGGGTTTACACACCCTATCCTGACGTGCGTAAGTGGCAACGAGTGCATCAGGATAATGGCGGAACTCCACGAAGGTATCTGTGGGAGCCACGTGGGAGGAAGGTCTTTAGCTTCTAAAGTGGTACGCGCAGGTTTCTACTGGCCAACAGTGAAAGAGGATTGCGTGCGGCACGCCCAGCGTTGCAAGCAGTGTCAGAGGCACGCTGATTGGCACAAGGCGCTGCCAGAGGAGCTGAGATCCAAATATAGTCCATGGCCTTTTCATACGTGGGGAATCGACATCCTAGGCCCGTTCCCCCTGGCGATAAGGCAGATGAAGTACTTGATCGTCGCCATTGAATACTTCACCAAGTGGATAGAGGTGGAGCCCGTGGCCCAGATCACTGCACCCAAGGTGCAACACCTTGTTTGGAAGAACATCGTGTGTCGCTTCGGCGTGCCTAGGCGGCTGGTATCCGAAAATGGCACCCAGTTTGCAAGCCAACAGCTGAGAAACCTGTGCGCAGAGGTAGGCATCAAGCAGGGGTTCGTATCAGTCGAACACCCCCAGACAAATGGGCAAGTAGAGTCAGCGAATAGAGTTTTGCTGAGAGGGCTGAAGAGAAGACTAGAGAAAGCTAAAGGGGCGTGGGCAGAAGAAATGCCAAGGATTGTATGGGCATACCACACCACGCCCCAATCTTCCACCATGGAGACGCATTTCAGTCTAGTATATGGGTCAGACGCATTCCACCATGGAGAGCTCGCCACGTTACCAGAATTTTGTGGCTGAAGAATCCAACGAAGAGAGGCGAGTGAATCTGGACTTATTGGACGAAGCCAGGGAAGAAGCAAGAATAAAGGCTGAGGCAGTGAAGAGAAGAGTGGAGCGACAGTATAGCTCCAAGGTCAAGCCCCGGCAATTCCAGGTTGGTGACTTAGTCATGAGGAAAGCTCACCCATATGAGCTAGAGAACAAATTGTCTCCCAAATGGACCGGACCCTTCAGAATCACCGAAGCCAAGGGGAATGGTTCATACCATCTAGAGACTTTGGAAAGAGGTCCCATTCCGCGCAGTTGGATTGCGGCCAATTTGAAATTTTATTTCAGTTGAGTTATGTTAGTGGAGAGTAATGTAATACGATTTGTAAAGGGGACACTCTTTTTTCTTCTCGGGGGTTTTTTAATGAGGTCACCCAAGTAAAAAAAGAAGTTCGAGAAAACTTTGTCTTAGTTTTTCTCTTCTCGCTCGAAGTGTAAGACCAAAGGTTAAGGAGATAAAAGACAAAGACTCAAAGCAGCGTTAGGCGTTGCCAAGATAAGGCATCGCCAAGACAAGGCGTCGCCGAGATCAAGCGTCGCCAAGGTTAGGTGTCGCAAAGATCAGGCGTCACCAAGAAGAGGCGTCGCCAAATGACATGTCGCCAAAAGAAACGCCACCAAGGTGGGGTGTCGCCAGAATGTAGGCATCGCCAAGACGAGGCGCCGCCGAGATCAAGCGTCGCCAAGGTTAGGCGTCGCAAAGATCAGGCGTCACCAAGAAGGGGCGTCGCCAAATGACATGTCGCCAAAGGAAACGCCGCCAAGGTGGGGTGTCGCCAGAATGTAGGCATCGCTAAATGGGGAGACGACAGCGGAATTCGAAGCAAGTAGTAAGAGCGCATGCATGCGTCTAGAGATCAAGATAACAGGTAAGTCCAACACGAGACAAAATCCGGGAGCTTAGTCCCTGGGCAGGGGTTAAAGGATTCCTTCGGGACGCCCCCTCCTCAGGTATGAATAGCTAGCCCCGGTATCAAATGTTTGATAAGGTAAAATCTGGGAGTCTTAGTCCTTGAGCAGGGGTTGAGGATTTCCTTCGGGACGCCCCCTCCTCAAGTATGAATAACTAGCCCCGGTGTCGGACGGGAGTCTTCGCCTTGGTGTTTTGAGGACGATACGACGCTGCTGTAATAAGCCTCTCCTCAGGCGTGGGCACCAAGCACCAAAGAGATAAGGGACCAGTCGCCTTGGTGTTTGAGACACTCCATGGACGATGCGGCGCTATTATACCGGCCCTCCATGGGCGTGGGCACCAAAGCGCGACTTTGTCCCTAGTGTTAGACACGCTAAGGGCACCCAGAGCAGGCCTCCCCTTAAGCGTGGACACTCAGTACAGGTAAAATAAACCCTCCTAAAAACAATGGAGGGGAGTGCCGGAGGTAACGCACGCAGCATGGCAGAGGAAGCAGAAGTAAACGCAAAAACACATAAATGATGAGTGCAAGTACGAGATTTCAAAGACCCAAACATTACAGTTGAGGCGCCAAAGGACACGAAAGGGGGCATCGTGCGATTGAGCCACGTGTCAGGAGATGTGAGGATGACTCTTAGCGTCACTTTTTCTCGCTCAGAGAACGTCGTGTCGACAGCGTCCCCAAGGGTACAACGCACCGGCGAAGAAGAGAACATCGTGTCAAAAGCTCAGAAAATGTCAAGATCAAATCGAGCAGGGGAACGTCCCCTCAGTAATATGGAAAATGCCACGTAGATGGCGTGGGCGAGACCTTAGTCCTTTTGCTAAGGCAAACGTCCCGCCCTAGGGCATTGACCGGAGTCAAAGTCAAAGTCAACGTCAAGGCCGAAGTCGACGGAACACACCAGGCGTCGCCAAGATAGATGTCGCCAAGAAAGTCATCAGTCATCAGCAATGTTACTCCCCGATACCCTTGGGTAGGAAAGACCATGGAGGGAGCGACTCCGCGGGAGGCTTCAGGCCCGCCTAGTGCTTGGTGTTTTCAGACACCCTGAGGACGATACGGCGCTGCTGTAATAGGCCTCTCCTCAGGCGTGGGCACCAAGCACCAAGGGTTAAGGGACAAATTATCTTGGTGTTTGAGACGCCCCCATGGACGAGACGGCGCTGTTAGACAGGCCTCTCCATGGCCGTGGGCACTGAAGCGCGACTTTGTCCCAAGTGTTTAGGCCCAGAGCAGGTCTCTTCTTGAGCGTGGACACTCAGTACAGTAGACAGATGAGCCTCCACACCCTCGAGCAATGACGAAGCCGGAAGAGATCAAGTTCAAATTTTGCATTTGAGCAATGGCGGAGCAGCCAGCGCCTTCACGAGGCAGAGCCCTCGCAGATACGAAGGCTGAGCAGGTTTCGAGGTGAAAGTTAGAAGTGATGGGTAAAAGAAAGAGAAGAGAAGGTTACGTGCTACCTGAGCGCCATAGATACAAGTTCGCCCAATATAGCGAAAGAAACAGATAGAAGTACAGGCGAAGCAGTTGAAGCATACAAGAATGAAGAACAAAGGTAAAGATAGCAGTCAAACAACACTTAATTCCTCAGAAACATGCAAGTGTTAAAGTGAAGATTAAGGACAAGGATAATGTCAATTAATACCCACTGTTCCAACAAAATACAAATAGTTCAAAGTAGTTACGAAGTTATGAAGTGCAGAAAAAACGTAAAGAGCAAAGATGGAGGCTGAGGGTTTGCAGTTTAATCGCCCAGTTCAAGAGGCACAACTTTCCCATCGACGACGTTGATCCCTGGGTTCTCGCAAGACGCTTGAACCAGAGCCTCCTTGAAGCCTTCGTCGAACACGCCCACCATCTTGCCGGTGAGCTCCTGGTTTTCCCTCTCCAGCTCGTCGATCCTGGAATCCTTGGATGCCAGCTGTTTGTCCAAGAATTCGTTCCCCACCTGGAGCTTGTTCGCCTCGGTATGGAGTCTATTATATTCAACTTGGAGAAGGTCGAAGGCCTCGACCTTTGCCGCCAGGGCGCCCTCAGTCTCAGCCAGCTTCCGCCCCCGAGCAACATATAGTTCTTCAAGTTTTTTCTGCTGCATTTCGGAGGCACGAGCCACCTCTTGGAGGCCAATATTCTGGATTTGGTGGGAGGTGAGGTGGGCTAGCAGGTCTACATACGCTTGTTCAACCTCATGCGCGTATGCTTCAGCCCCCTCCTTACCTTCTTGGGCCAGCTTCACTGAAGCTTGGTGGGCTTCCTCCCTAAGCCCCCAAGCTTGCTTCTCCTTTTTCAGCGCCCCCATCTCTTGCTTTAGTTTTCGGAGGGCCTCCCTCCCCTTGGCAACACTCTGGGCCTCCCTCCCCTTGCAGGTCTCCTCTTTTTGAAGACCAGGACGCCACCTGAATCTTCACTATCATAGTTTATCTCCAGCACCCTTTTCCCTTTGTCTGGGCGTGCTAGAGCATGTCTTGATGCCGCGGCCAGTGGGACCGCAGCAATGAGAGGAGGAGAGGCAGGTGTTTGGCATGTTTGGGGATAAGATGGTGGAGTCGGTAGGGAAGTGACAAGAGCTGGGGGAGTAGTGGGCGGCACGTCGAGGGCGACGGAGTCCCCGCCTCCTTTGTGGACTTTGCTTTCTTCAAGAACTTGGCAAGTGCGAGGCGCCTTGAAGAAGCCATTACCGAACCTGCGACAGTCAGAATAACCAAGCAAAGACTAATTCAGATGAGCAGAATGGGAGCAGCAGTCAAGCACATGCAGGCAACCACAATGGTTCAAGCAATACAAGTAAGTTCATATAACCACAACGGTTCATACAATACAAGTACATTCAAATGAGACCAAGAAAAATACAAGCAAGTACCAAAATAGGTGGAGAGGCCGTGAGCATTGAACTCGTTAGCGATGAGCTTGGCGGTGTCGAAGACCACCCCGAGCCCAGCCATGGCCTTGCATACCTCCCTGTCAGCGGAGGCAAGCTCATCCAAAGCCTTGGGCTTAGTCGATACAGGGGAAAGCCCTCCAGTGCGGTGGGGTCGTGTTTAAAGGCGCGCACCTTGAAGAACTTTCCCTTCCACCCCTTGAACGAGTTTTAGAAAAGAGTGAGGATGATGCGGCCAGCGACGCCAGAGAAGCTCATCCAGAGGCTCTTGCCCTGTTTCTTCACCTCGAAAAACTGAAGAAAGACGTCCACAGAGGAAGGGATGCCCAGATACCCACAGAGAATTTGGAAACCCCTCACGAAGGCCCAGCTGTTGGGGTGAAGCTGGGCAGGGGCAGTGTTGATTTCAGTAAGCAACTCGCTTTCGAAGGGAGTGAGAGGAAGGCATAGGCCCACTCGTTTAAATACCATTTGGTAGACGAAGAAGAAAGGGCTTCCCCCGGTGGCCCTTTCATCTACACAAACGGGCTCCCCCGGCCTTGCACGACAAACGAAGATGCGGGAGTCATGGGTCTTGTGGAAGGCGTTGAAGTTATAGAGAGTGGGGTCCCCCCTATGGGCTTCAACGTCTTCGACGGAGGTCAAGGTGGAGCACTCCGCAAGAAGCTCATCGGAGGCCTAGCGGTATTCCTCCTTGTAGTGGGACCTGGGGGGTGGCGGATCGGCAGTGGCCTTGTTTCGTGCCATCGGATCAAGAGCTGAAGAATGAAGAAAAAGAAAGGGTTCAGCGAAAGGGGGTTTGAGGAAAGAAAAGGGGGAAAAAGAGAAACCCTACCCACGCGAGAAAAAGAAGAATGAGGGGAAAATAGAGAGGCACAAGAACAACACGAGAATATAAGAAAGTAAACAGTCTCAGGCAGTTCATCCATACATCACAGTAATGCAGTAAAGAGGGAGAGTCAGCAGGGGTGGAAAAAACTGTACCTTTGAGTATCGGAGTAGGTGAGGAGTGGAAGTGCGAAGGAGAGAACAGAGACCGCAGAGAAAGAACTCGAAGAAGATGAACAGTGCGAGAATGCGAAGAGAGTGGATGAAACAGTGGTTTCGAGCGCGGGGTTTTGGGTAACTTAAACGTTACGAGGAGCGCGAGAGGCAACAGATGGTGACCGTTTGATGATGCCACGTGTCGCAGGATTAGGCGCTCGCTGGGAGCGCAAGAGGCTTTGGATGATGACCGCGTGATGGGCCACGTGGTGAGCGATTAAGCGTGACCCAAAAAGCGTTACTTTTCCTGATTCAGGGGATGTCCCATCAGCCATTAAGAACATTTCAACTGCTCAGGGAATGTCACGTCAATGGTTCGGGGAATGTCGCGTCAGTAAGAATGACACGCCACCAGGGTGCCACGTGGATAGCGTGGGGCGAGGCCTTAGTCTTTTCGCTGAAGACAAGTCATCAGCTCAAGATTGGGGGGCTTGTGTACCGTCCCGTCCCCGGGCGTTGACCAAAGTCAAAGTCAACGTCGGGGTCAAGGTCAACATATGGTGGGACCACACGAAGGGCCCCAAAGAAAGGAAGTCAACAGAGTGACTACATAAGGCGTCGCCAAGACAAGGCGTCGCCGAGAAAGGGCGTTGCCTAAACAAGGCGTCGCCAAGAAAGGGCGTCGCCTAAACAAGGCGTCGCCAAGATGAGGCGTCGCCAAGCAAGCCACCAGCAGGGTGACCCCCCGACACCCATGGGTAGGAAAGACCATGGAGGGAGTGATGCCACGGAGGCTTCAGGCCCTCCTAGCGCAAAAACGATAATAAAGAAAAGAGAAAGGTGGCTTCAAGGCCATAGTACTAGCGCCAGTAGAGAGCAACCTGACTCGTGAAGTGCCCATGCCACCCCAGGGAGACCCTTGGGATAGATACGACTCATGAGAGGGTCATGCCCAGGGGTAACCAGGTGCAGGGTGCGAGAGGAAGGTAGATACGGTCTCAAAGTGAGTGACTAGATGTTGGGGGGGCATGAGTTGGCACCTAAGAAGTCACCCCTTGCGCCATACGCACTCCCCGGGACGAGGACTCACGCGAGGAAATACACCTAAGCTGGGTCACAGTGCTGTGAGGCCCTCCACGTATAATAACGGCCAAGTCAGGAGGACACGCGGCAGGGAGAACAGAAACATCAATGATTTCCAAAGGGTTTGTCCGGTATGAGGTAATTAAAGCTATTTAAAAGTAATTAAAGTTTACGTTTCGAGCGTTTTAAGGTACTTTAAATGCTTTAAGTGGTTTAAACGTCTTAAAGGTGCTGAATGTTTCTGTACCGTCCCGTATCCGGGCGTTGACAAAGTCAAGGTCAAAGTTAACGTCGGGGTCAAAGTCAGCATAAGGCGTCGCCTAGGTGAAGAGACGCCAAGTGCCAGCGTCGCCAAGAGGAAGCGTCGCCAAGGTAAGGCGTCGCCTAGGTGAAGGCATCGCCCAGTTAAGGCGTCGCCCAACTAGGGCGTCGCCCAGGTCAAGTTCCACAAAGGCAAGGCAATGACAGTGTGGCTTCCCGATACCCTTGGGTAGGAAAGACCATGGAGGGAGCGACGCCGTGGGAAGGCCTCAAATCCCGACGATCCGGGGTAGTAATAAAGAGAAGAGAAACCTGACTCGTGAAGTGCCCCTGCCGCCCAAGAGACGCCTTTGGGATAGATACGACTCATGAGGAGGGTCACGCCCAGGGTAGACCGGTGCGGGGTACGAGAGGAAGGTAGATACGCTCTCATAGTGAGTGACTAGATGTTGGGGGCATGAGTTGGCACCCAAAGGGTCACCCCTAGCGCAGACGCACTCCCAGGTAGGAGGACTCACACGAGGAGATACCCTCAGATGGGGTCACGGCGTTGTGAGGCCCTCCACGTGTACAGCAGCCAGGTCAGATTAGAAACACCATTTTGTCAGGTACAAGGTAATTAAGGTTATTTAATACAGTTTCCGTTTCGAGCGTTTAAGGTACTATAAATGCTCCCAATCGGTTTAAACATCTTAAATGCACTACGTTTTATAATTAAATGCGCTTTAAGGCGCTTTGAATGCGGGAATAGCTTAAATAGCGCTTTGAATGTTGGAAACGGGGTTTGAACTTTTGGCTAATTTTCCAGAAACACTCTAGTTGCTTGCTCGAGCCTTGAGGTTACGCACAAGGGACTAGGGAAGGATTTTGGCCAGAACGAGAAAATATACACTAGACACAGTTCCTTTTTACCACCTTTAAAGTGCCATACACGGTGCTCCGATACGGAGGTGCAGAGTTTTTGGTGTTTCTTGCTGGCTGACTTGAGCGTCGGAGTGCAAATGGCCACTAGGGCGCCCTTTTGTCCCTCTTTGCAGGAATCCACAAGATAATCAGTGGGAAGGAGTCCCTAGCTGACGGTTGAGGCCGCACACGAAGACGTCCCAGGTCAACCGGACGGAACAGTTTCATAACATTAAATGCGCTTTTAAGACGCTTTAAATGCGAGAGACGTTTAAAGGGAACCTGGAACGTTGGAAACAGGGATCGAACTTCTGGCGAATTTTCCCGAAAACACACTCTAGTTGCTTGCTCGAGCTCTTATGCTACGCACAAGGGACTAAAGAAGGATCGTTTGCCAGAACCAGAAACAACACACAATACACAGTTCCTTTTACCACCTTCAGAGTGCCATCCACGGTGCTCCGATACGAAGGTGTAGAGTTTTGGTGTTTCTTGTTAGCTGACTTGAGCGTCGGAGTGCAAACGGCCGCTAGGGCGCCCATTTGTCCACTTCTTTGCAGGTGCTCACAGATTACCAAAAGGAAGGTGTCCCTAGCTGACGGGCAAGGTCGCGCACAAAGACGTACTTAGGTCAACCGGCAAGAACAAGAGTGAAGGCAGTTGAAGAAGAGCTGGAAAAATCAAAGAGGTATTTTAAAAATCTGGAAGATCATTTCAAAAGCTCTTCTTGCAAGTGTGACACTCTCATTTGTGAAAATTGTGAAAACCTTGAAAAGAAAGTGCATTATCTTGTAAGTACTGTGGATAAGCTTTCTAAAGGAAAATCTAACTTTGAGAATGTCTTGGCATTTCAAAACTATGTTTTTTGGAAAGGCTGGTTTAGGTTTTAATCCACAAAACAAACAAGATAAGTTTTCAAAAAAAAATTAAAGAAAGCCAGTAAAACAACCGATTGTTAAGTCGAAACAACTCGTTGTTACATGCTTTTACTGCATGAAAAAGAGCCATTTGGTTAGCTTCTGCAAAATAAGGAAATTTTATGTTCCCAGAGGCTTCATGAAATGGATTCCTAAAGGATGTATGATTTCAAATGAGAAAAAGAAATCAAATGGACCCACATTTGTAAAGGGACCAAATCTTGTTGCTTGAACTCATGTTTGTGCAGGAAATCTAAAGAAGTGTGAGGGATTGAGTCATCTGATAAAGTTCTTGGAAGAAAAAGGTTAACATTGAAGTTGAATCAATGTTTTGTATCTGTCCAAAGGATCTCAATGGTCAAAAAGAGGCGTCTTGATCAAAAGCATATGGCTCAATGAAGGATCATCACAAAGGATAAGACCTTCCTTATCTCTATCTTTTATTCCTGTTCAAGTTTATAATCATGTTTAAATATCCTTTTTAAAATGTTCAATTTCATCTGCTTTGAATCCCTTATGCTCATTATCAAAAATTCAAAATTTGTTTTACTGCTGCAGAAAAACAACCGATTGTTTCCTCGAAACAACCGATTGTTTTGTGTCTGACAGCACTGTGAAGGAATCAATTTAATTTCTTTTTTGAATTTCTATCTGTTGCAGATCACATTAAAGAAAGAATCCTTGGTCAATGAACCTGTGTTGAAAGCTGATCACGTTCAGAAAGATGTTACAACAGTCATAAAGGAATATATTCCAAAATCTTGAAAATTTAAGAGCTTTTATGACTAGTCAAAGATCACATGTGATGACCATGTGATTTTCTGCTTTTTCTAACGTTTTTTGTGCAAGGCTTGGTCAAGTCTTTTCTCTCTGAAAATCTGGTACCCACTCATATCATTGAATGCAGTATGGTTCTGTTCTTGCTTTAAAATCTGTTGCAGCTGATCTCTTTCACAAGAACAACCAATTGAGCCATCTCTTTCAACATCTCTTGATCTTTTTGTGTGAGTTCTATCCACATCATCAAGGAACACATGCAAAAAGCCATGAGGTTAAGTGACTATCACTATCCATATGCTATTTTGATTTCTAAATTTTTGCTGTATTTTGAAGTGAATCTAGAACATGAGTTATTTGAGTTCGTTAAGTCAACTCAAGAGATGAACAATAAATCTCTTAGCAAGATGGGATTCACCAAAATAGGTGGCAAATGGATAAGCAAAGATGGTGACTGTTCCGGCCGGTTGACCGGGATCGTCTTTGCGCGCGGTTTGTCCTTGCGAGCTAGGGCACCTTCGTTTGGCTCCGTCTGCAATACCTGAAAAGAAGTGAACAAAGGGGCGCCCTCGCGGCCTTTGCACTCCGACGATCAAGTCAGCTAGTGAGAAACATCAAAGGTGACGCACCTTCTGAAGGTGGTCAGCAATAACTGAGTGACTAAAACTGTGTTGCCCTAATTGCCTTGTGCTCACAGTGGGTGCACAGCGAGAACAACTAGGGTTAGTGCTCTATGTAAAACTTGCGAGAATTAGGTTAAAACTTAGGTTAAAACTCGGATCCCCCTCAAATGCTCCCAAGGTCCCTTCTTATACATCTCTCATCATTAGAGCGCATTTAAGTGCATTGAAAGCGTATAAAAATGTCCCTTGGAATATACGAATCTTAACTTACTCAACGCGTACCTTGGCAAACTTTCCCTGAAACCTTTAATGAGCACGTGGGTATTGCCACGTGCCCCGTTTGACTTGACCGTTATTCTGTGTAGAGGGCCCCACAGTGCCGCTACCCAACTTAGGGTTTTTCCATCGTGTGAGCCCTCTTCTCTACGAAGTGCTTTGTCACGTGGGTTGACTTTTTGGGCGCTAACTCATGTGCCCTAATCACTAGTCACTTCCCCTGGGGGTGTATCTGCCTTTCTCTCGTATCATACACGTGGTTCTCCCCTGGTCATGGCCCTCTCATGGGTCGTATCTGTCCCAGGGTCTCCCAACAGTGGTGTGGATACTTCACAGGTCAGGTTTTACCCTCTGCTGGTACTAGAACTTATGGCCTTGGAGCCACCTTTCTTTGTTACTGTTCTGAACCGTTGAGGCCCGATGTCTTTCTTGGGCGATGTTCTCTTCTTGGGCGATGTCTTACTTCAGGCGATGTCTCTACTCGACGATGTCTCTTCTTGTGCGATGCCTCGAGCGGTCAACCTGTTGGCTTTCCTTCCCTGGGTCCCTTGAGGAATCCCACCATGTGTTTGACTTTGACTTCTAGTCAATCGTCCGGGGACGGGACGGTACAGTGACCATGGTGCCTCATCAAGTGCTGTTGTTGATCTTGATGAAGAGGAGCATGTTGTTGATATGGATTTTCAACATGAAGATCAACCTGAAACAAATCAAGATGCTGGACCCAGTGCTGGAAGTCAGGAAGATGGAATGCCAACCATGTCTTCTTTTGAGAGATACATGGTCAATAGGCTTGATGGATTTGTGGAGAATAAAAGAAATCTGCATGATCTGTGTGTAAGCAACTTCCAGAGCATTGATAACAGGTTCAACAGCATGGATTCACGCTTCATGACTTTGGATGAACAGATTGAAGTTGTTCAGAATCAGATTTTTGATCTACAATATGCCAAAGATGACTAAAGAAGAAAAACAATTGGTTGATATCTCGGAACAACCGATTGTTTTTGGTGTTATATTAGTTTTTCTGTTTCTGCTCTTTAATTCTGCTTTATCAAGAACAATTATCTTTATATCTCTTCATTTTGTCTATTTGTGAAGACAAATAGGGGGAGATTTATGCTGTGTGTTGTTTTCGTTATTATTTCTACAAAACAAATTATGGTTGGTTAAAGAAAGCCTTATAGGTTTTTCTGCTCTGATATTTTTTGCTCTGATATACTGTTTTTGTTTTTGTGCTAACCATATATTAGAAGTTCTTTGCTTTGCTTAAACTGTGTCTTGCAAGAACTGCTTCAGATTCAATCAAATCCAACACAAGCAATCACGGATTTGTCTTCATCAAATAGGGGGAGATTTTTGAACCAAGTGTGTTCAAGCTTTGAAGAATCCAAACCCTTTGAAGGTTGATGAAAGGCTAGATGTGCTTGTTGTTGTTGAGCTGTCTTTTTGATAGGATCTAGGGTAGATTTTACGTATAATCCACTCTTGATTGAATCCAAAGCATAAGCATTCTCAATCCTTTTAAAAGAAAAGTGTTTTTCAAACTAAGTGAAAAACAACATGTTGTTTTGTCAAAACAACCGATTGTTTTATACTTAGGTGTTTTTAGTTGAAAACTGGTTTTTAATGGTTGACTTGCTGTCAAACCAAAACAACCGATTGAATCGTGGAAACAACCGATTGTTTGTTTTGGGACCATAACAGAAAATTGTTTTTTGCTTTGACTGAGCAATAAATGATTTTCTAACTATTTACGCTCCAGTTTTTAATGCTTTGACCAATCTTTAAATGAAATGAATAGTTTGTTAAGATTTTGTAACAAACAACTACTTTGAATATATACAGAAAAACAGATTTGAGTTTTTCAAATCATTTGAGATTTTGAAAAGTTGAGAATTGCTTAGAGATTGTGATGTGATTCCAATAGCCACATAGAACAAGATTCTTGACACTTTGAGGAATCACCTTGAGCTGGAAAATGTAGAGGCACTTTCTTAGAAGTTGGATCATAGTTCTAAGATCAAGAACTCACCAAAACAAGTACCAAATCCCAAACTCATTTGGATGAACCAAATATTGTCAAATTGAATCAACAAAGGAGAAGGAAAAGAACAAACCGAACAGAATTGAACTTCAAAACAAAAGAACCGAACAGAATTTAAAAACTAAACAGAAAATAGGTGCTGGAAAATTAAAGGAACCGAAACAAAAACAACTCAAAACTCAAGGCAATAAGAACAAATTGAAGAAGAAGAAAGGAAGGAGAAGAGAATGCTCATGAAGATGGAGGAATGGTTGGATGATCACGCCACTAGAAGAATGGATGCTCCTAGATGAGTGTGGAAGCCGCCACTTGAGGAAACCATGGTCCTTCAAGATAAGACTAGAGAAGAAGCTCAAAGCTCTCCAAATGCTCACTCCAATTTTGAGTATAGTTTCTTTAGATAAAATTCAAATCTGAATTTTACAAAGGAAGCACCTCTATTTATAGCCTAAGGTGCTGAAAAATAGGTGGGAAATTTCAAATAAACTCATTTGAAATTCCCACCAAAAACAAGTCACATGGGAGGTGTGACCTTTTTCTACTATGACACCTCCCAAAAACTACACCTACACCTATCTACTAATACACCCCCCTAAAGGTCCTATTTAAAACCTAAAAGATGCTATAACAAAAGAGGTTTCTAAGGTTTCCCTCTAAGCACCTTCAACTAAAGACACTACAAAAAGAGAAAATAAATGTCCTCTTGCTCCCAAGGCTTTGAACATGCTTCTTGTAATCCTTTGAGGTGGACTTTGACCTCCATGGGCATCCTCCATTTGTGCCTCCACCTCTTCTTGAGCTTGATGAGTGGCCTCCATGTTCTCTTGGGCTTGATCTCCATCAGATTGCTTTTGATCAAAGTGTGTGAGATAGGATTTTCATCTTGTATTGATTTCAAATTTGTTCTGTAACAAGAGTAATCCTTTGTATTCTTTGAAAGAAATTGCTGAGAAGTGTTGTGTGTTCTTGAGGGGATCAAGATCAACATTCTTAGTGTTGTTGTGCTTGACCAAAGGAAGTGTGTGTCTTGAGGGGATCAAGGTCACTTCTGTGGTTGTGTTGTAAGTAATGTAGGGTTGATTGCTTAGTGGATTCCCCAGTGGTTTATGGGAAGACTGGATGTAGCTCTGGGTTTAGATTGAACCAGTATAAATCTCTATGTGCATTCTCTCTATCCTTAATCTCTTTAAATTCAATTTTTATATTTGTGAACTGGTATAAACAACCGATTGTTTTTGCGAAACAACCGATTGTTTTTCTAGTGTTGGGCTTATTTGCTTTGTGTTTTGGCAAACTAAATTCTGATTCAAGTGTTTCTCGAAGTAATTTCATTCTTGACTTAAAAGTTTGAGAACCCCTCTTTAAATCATTCACCCCCCTCTAGTTTAAAGCCATACATTCTAACAGTAACTTCATTTTAATATGGGCAGTTGCGGCTACTGCACATAACTTGTTCAAAGAAGGTCGTCCCAAAAGTAGTAATCGTTTTGGCCGCGTTTTCATATGAGAAAGTAGTCATCAACTTCACACATCCTCGCACCTCCACCTAGTCTCCTACAAAGCCAACCAGACATCCCTTATAAGGCCTCAACTGATCAGGGTATATTTGTTAACTCGTAAACGTCCTCTGAACATCACATCGGCTGAACTTCCTTGGTCGATCATAACTGTATGCACCTTTCATTCTACCATCACAATAGATATCACGATCGGATCATCCTCATGGGGAAACAGAGGGAAGGATCCGCAAGATAGCCAAACCTCCTCGTATCCAAGGACATTACTGGTCGTGCATTCTGTTTCCATTCGGAAGCTAAGTTTCCTCCTCCAAAAAAACCTCTTGCGATAGTGTTCATCTCACATCGATCGAACTTCACATCGTAAATGTCCCAAGAACATCACATCGGTCGAACTTCCTTGGTCGATCATGACTTTATGCATCTTTTGTCCTACCATCACAATAGATATCACTATCGGATCATCCTCATGGGGAAACAAAGGGAAGGCTTCGCAGGATAGTTAGACCTCCTTGTACCCAAGGACATTATTGTTCGTGCATAACATTTCCAATTGGAAGCTGAGTTTCCTCCTCCAGAAAACCATCTTGCGATAGTGTTCAGCTCCCCATCGATTGGAGCTTCATGTGTTTAGCCTCCGGTTGCAACTTCTCCTCTTAGCTTCTCTTGGCTAGCCTCAATATACTCCTTGAAGAAACCTTCTTTGACCAAACTAGCCAGTTGGTAACTTAAGGCTATGCATCGTCTGACGTTATGCCCAAATGCTCTGTGAAACTCGCATCAGACATCTTTTCATGATCTCAAATAATGATTTCTCTTTGGGGAACTTCAGCTTATTCGCCACCCCTGGAATGCTTAAAAGCTCTTTGCATGATACTCGGAATCTGGGCCTGATCGCCACCTCCTTTATAGCCCTTGTATAGGGCTCCTCCTTCTTAGTAACATATGGAACATACCTTATACACCGAGAACTTCTCCTTAAACATTCTGAAAAATAGGGAAAGGAAGTGCTATGACCATCCGGAATTCCGCTAAACCACCGCAGGGTTGTGATGGAAGAGGGCCAAGCACCAACCCAAAGGAGAGCCAAACATCAAGACATATTGGCCCAACTACAAGGGCCATGGCTAAGAGGCTTGATGAGGATTGGAACACTGCCACTGATGGCAGAGAAACTTACCTCTACATGTTCCAAGAGGTCCAAAATCAAGTGTAGCATAGTCTTTAAATTCTTGTCAAAGTAGCATAGGAATTTTCTTTTGTAAAATTGTTTAATTTGTAATTAGGGTGAATTTTGGTTCCTAAAAACCAACCTAAGTTAGATTAAGGTTTCTAGAAATTCCTAATCTAACTAAGGCCGGTCACTTTAGGCCTAATGGCATCACATGAGACACTCATTGTCACGCTTGCCATGTGTGCTTCCATTAGGCTCCAACTTTCATTTCATTAGGATTTGAATTTCCTATCAATTTGGCTCTTCATTTCCGGTCCTCCTTGGCTATAAAAGGAGGAGCCTACCTCATGTTTTCACAAGATTAATTCATTAGTGAAATGTTGCCAATTTTGTGCCATTCTCACTCTTTGCCTAAACTCTCTTCGGATTAAGCCATTAATCTTCTGAAACTTCACCTTCAAGAAGAGTAGGCCTCACCTCTCTCAAACCACACTTCTCATGCACCTCCAAGGCTATCATCACTCCTAGGAGATCCTTGTTTCGCCAACAATTCATGGAGCTTCCGCATTCATCAACAAAAACCGCAAGAAAGGAGACACAAATCCATCATTTGGTATCATGAGCTATGGTTCTACAAGAACTAAGTGTCTTCTTTCAATTTTATGTTTGTGTTTGTTGATCCTTTGGTGCATTTTTCTTTTAGTTTGAGTTCATATTTGTATGCTAGTTCCATACAAATTCATATACATCTACTTCATTGTGTTTTTGAAGTTTCTTAATCTGTTTTTAAATTCCAGAATTAGGACTCCTCTGCTTTTCAAATTCTGTACTGCCTGTTTTTTGTTATGAATTTTAAATACGTTGGAGAAAAATTCTGAAAATCTGGATTAATACAGTTTGATGTGTTAGAAAATCAAGAAAAAAAAGAATCAGATGAAAAGACAAAATAGAGAAAAAATGATAAATAAAACAAAAAAAAGAGTGCATCCTGGCGCCAAAATATACGGTAGTTGGACAGTGATTTTGAAAACTTTATCACAATTATTTGGTACATGTTTTTGGTGTGATTCCAGCGCCAAAAGTTTGCTAAGACATTGAATCGTTTGCGGTTAAAATTTCAGAAGCAAATTCAAAATAGCCAGCTCAGCATAAATATTTTAAGTCACGCTTTGTGAACCTGAAATTTTCCAGTAGTGTTGTTTTGGTTTTTCTAATCAATTCTAGTGCCTTTCTTTAGGTTCCTTTTGTGTGCTATCCTTTGTTCAGTGCCTATTTTTATTTGCTTGTAAAATTTTATTCAAAACTCTTTCTAATTTGTGTCATATAATTCAAATCCATTTGCTGTGGTCATGTTTTAAAATTTAAATTGTTTCTTACTTTCATTTCTTGACCTCTAAATTGTTGGTGGATTAAATTCAATTGGTGCTTAATACATGGAATTGACTTTGTGGTGATTCTATCTCTACTTAGTAGGTACTGTTTTGTATTTTTTAATTGTCTAATCATAAGAGGTTAAGGCAAGGAGCAGCAGCTAACACAAATACAAATACAAACACATACACATACACTTTGGAGAACACAACAAAGAAGAGCATTTACAAGCCAAGGAGTGCATAGTATAGAAATCTGAATTTTAATTTGCGTAATTCAATTTCTTTGTATTTCTTTGAGTTGTAATAACATTCAACCTTTGTTTAATTAGTGGATTAATCACGTGTAGACGGTGAGTGTGTCTTCAAAGGCTCCAAGTGTCTAGAAGCCTCACCTTAGGATTTGCCTAGTTTAAAGCTTTGTAGATTAGCAATCTTTAATTGTGCTTAGCTAGTTTGCTTTACGTTAATTACTTGTTTAGCATTGCTTATTTGCTTTGTTTGTTAATTGCTTTGCATTGTTTTCCTTTGCATAAAATTTGACTTTTCATTCCTCATTGTGATCTAAGTAATTTACTTAGAAAAAGAATTGTGTGAAGTTTTTGAGGGATAGGTTTTGGCAAGGAAAGACTTGGTACTTAAGAAGTCCTAGTGACTCACCTCTCTTTTCTAGAAAGCTACCTTCACTACTTTCCTCTTCTTTCTTGAAGTAAAATACTTTTAAACACAAATCTTTAGTCATGTCAACTCACTCTTCTAAATCTAATGAAAGTGATATAAAATCCATCAAATCTCTTATAAAACAATTAGCCAAGGACTTTCAATTACTTTCATATAGACAATTGGAGCATGAGGCCCAAATCAAGGAGTTGAGAATGACTAAAGAAAAGGATGAAAATTCTAAAAAAAAAAATACGTTCTCAAAATCATGATTCTTTTGGGGAGGAAAGCCTTAGGATAAATGAGTAAAAAAAATAAATAAATAAAAAAATAAAAAATGAGTATTATCAACCACCCCCTAGGAGAACTAGAAGAGATAGAAGAGAACAAGAGAGCCCAAGAGAGGTTAGGGTAGACCTACCCCATTTCCATGGAAAAGAAAATGTAGAAGTCTATTTAGATTGGGAAATGAAGGTAGAACAATTATTTGCTTGCCATAGAGTAAGAGAGGAGAGAAAAGTACCCCTAGCCACTCTTAGTTTCCAAGGGAATGCTATGTATTGGTGGACGGCTTTAGAAAGAGATAGGCCCCTTCATAGGGAACCTCCCATAGAGTACTGGAATGACCTTAGGGGAGCCCTAAGGCGGTACCATATACCCTCCTATTATCATAGGGAGTTGATGGACAAGTTCCAAACACTCCAACAAAGAAAAATGAGTGTAGAGGAGTATAGGCAAAAGATGGAGCTATACATGATGAAAGCCTCCATTAGGGAGAATGAGTCCACCACCATAGCTAGATTCTTAAGTGGGTTAAATCTTGAGATAAGAGATAGGGTTGAACTTTTACCTTATCAAGACTTGAATGACTTGGTTCAACTTTGTATCAAAGTTGAAAAACAAAATTTAAGGAAAAATTCAAGTCGAAAGGAAGGTTCATACCCTAACTCCTATCCAAAAAGAGATTTTAAAAGGGAGGGTAGTACATCCAAGGAAAAACCAAAAGAGACTCCCAAACCCATAGGCAAAGATATGCTCACTCCACCCCTTCGTACTAGGGATGTCAAATGTTTTAAATGCTTTGGAAGAGGACATGTGCAAGCACAATGTCCAAACCAAATAACCTTGTTTTTGAAAGGAATAGATGAATATACTAGTTATGAAGAAGAACCTAGTGAGAAAGAAGAAGGGGGAGAAGATGAGAGAGTATATCCTTTAGAGGGGGAATTATTGATGATTAGAAGAACCCTCAACAACCAAACTAGAGTAACCATGGAAACACAAAGAGAGAACATCTTTCACACAAGATGGCAAGTTTTAGAAAACATATGTTCTCTCATTGTGGATAGTGGTTCGTGTTGCAATTGTTGTAGCACTAGGTTGGTTGAAAAGTTAAATCTACAAGTAGTCTCTCATCCTAAACCTTACAAACTTCAATGGATAAATGAAGATGGGGAACTAACTATAGATAAACAAGTGAAGGTTGAGTTTTCTATAGGTAACTACCAAGACAATGTTTTATGTGATGTAGTACCTATGGAAGCTTGCCACATTTTATTGGGTAGACCATGGAAATTTGATAAGAAAACCTTGCACATTGGTCTAACCAACGAAATTTCCTTCACCCACAAGAAAAAGAAGTTTGTACTTAATCCTTTACCACATTCCCAAGTGGTAAGAGATCAAATACAAATGAAACAAAAGAGGGATAAGGAAAAAAATAGAAAAAGAGAAAATCCATAGGGATCAAAAGGCGTGGGAGAAGAGTGTTCCTTCCCACAAGGTCATTCAACAAGACAAAACAATTGAAAATACATTTGAAAATATGCTTCTTGTTGAACAACCTAGCCTTATCTTTTGTAAAGGAACACTTACATGCACTGCCACAAATCTTGAGACTATGATTCTACCTCCTCAAGTTAAAAATCTTTTAAATGAATTTGATGATATATTCTCTAAAGAGGGACCCATAGGACTTCCTCATTTTAGAGGTATAGAACATCAAATTGATTTGATTCCGGGGGCAAGTCTTCCAAATAGACCAGCATATAGAACTAACCCCGAGGAAACAAAGGAGATAGAGTCCCAAGTGCAAGATTTGTTGGAGAAGGGTTGGGTGCAAAAGAGCCTAAGCCCTTGTGTTGGACCTGTCTTGTTAGTGCCCAAAAAGGATGGCAAATGGAGAATATGCTGTGATTGTAGAGCCATCAACAACATCACCATCAAGTATAGGCATCCAATCCCAAGACTTGATGATATGCTTGATGAACTACATGGGTCAATCATATATTCCAAAATTGATCTTAAAAGTGGATATCACCAAATTAGAATCAAGGACCACCTAAGACACCAAATTATTATCACAAAATTGATGTATAGGTAAATATGTAGTAGTTTATTTTGATGATATCTTATTTTATAGTCAAAACCTAGAGGACCACCTAAGACACCTTAGGGAAGTTTTTCTAGTGCTTAGAAATAATAATTTGTTTGCAAATAGTGATAAGTGTACTTTTTGTGTTGATAGCATAGTTTTTCTTGGTTTTGTAGTAAACAAAAAGGGGGTACATGTTGACCCCGAAAAAATCAAAGCCATCCAAGAATGGCCAACTCCACAAAATGTAGGAGATGTTAGGAGTTTTCATGGTTTGGCTAGCTTCTATAGGCATTTTGTGCCTAATTTCTCAAGTCTAGCTTCACTACTCAATGAGTTAGTGAAGAAAGACACTACATTTTGTTGGTGTGAAAAGCATGAACAAGCCTTTCAAAGGCTAAAGGCTCAACTTACTAATGCACCCATTCTAGCTCTACCAAATTTTGCTAAAACTTAAGAGCTAGAGTGTGATGCATCGGGGGTTGGCATGGGTGCGGTCTTGTTACAAGGGGGGCATCTAATTGCTTATTTTAGTGAAAAACTTCATGGAGCCACCCTTAACTACCCCACCTATGACAAAGAGCTCTATGCACTTGTGAGGGCCTTAAAGACTTGGGAGCACTATCTTGTTTCAAAAGAATTTGTTATACATAGTGACCATGAGTCTTTAAAGTATTTGAAAGGCCAACACAAGCTCAATAAAAGACATGCAAAATGGATGGAATTTCTTGAACAATTTCCTTATGTAATCAAATAAAAGAAGGGAAGCACAAATATAGTGGTGGATGCTCTCTCAAGGAGACATGTTCACTTTTCAAAACTTGGTGCTCAAATTCTTGAATTTGACAACATAAAAGAACTTTATCAAGAAGACCAGGACTTTGCATCCATCTTTGCTAAATGTGAACATAGAGCACAAGAAGGTTACTATGTGTCCGAGGGGTATCTTTTTAAAGAAGGTAAACTTTGTATTCCCCGAGGTACACATAGAAAACTTCTTGTAAAGGAATCACATGAAGGGGTCTCATGGGCCATTTTGGAGTTGACAAAACTCTTGATCTTTTAAAAGGAAAATTTTATTGGCCACACATGAGAAGAGATGTCCAAAGACATTGTTTTAGATGTATTTCATGTTTAAAAGACAAATCTAAAATAATGCCTCATGGACTCTATACCCCTCTACCGATTGCAAATGCTCCTTGGGAAGATATTAGCATGGATTTCATCTTAGGACTTCCTAGGACTGCAAGAGGTCATGACTCCATCTTTCTGGTAGTGGATCGTTTTAGTAAAATGGCACATTTTATTCCTTGGCACAAAGTGGATGATGCTCAAAATATTTCTAAACTCTTCTTTAGAGATGTGGTAAGACTTCATGGTTTACCAAGGAGTATAGTATCCGATACAGATCCAAAGTTTATAAGCCATTTTTGGAAAACCCTTTGGGAAAAACTTGGCACTAGACTACAATTCTCAACATCATGTCATCCTCAAACAAATGGACAAACCGAGGTAGTCAATAGATCTCTTGGTACTATGCTTAGGGCAATCATGAAGGGCAACCACAAATCTTGGGATGAGTACCTTCCCCATATTGAATTTGCTTACAATAGAGTAGTTCATAAGACTACTAATGCTTATCCTTTTGAAGTTGTATATGGTTTTAACCCTCTTACTCCTTTGGATTTGTTACCCCTTCCTAATCCACAAGAATTTGTGCATAAGGAAGGAGCTATCAAAGCTGAATTTGTTAAGAAAATGCATGAGAAGGTTAAAATGCAAATACAACAACAAACTGAGAAGTATGCCAAATACAACAATAAGGGGAAGAGAGAAATCATTTTTGAGGAAGGGACTTAGTTTGGCTTCATCTTAGGAAGGATAGGTTTCCAACTAAGAGGAAGTCCAAACTTAGTCCCCGTGGTGATGGACCTTTCCAAATCCTCAAGAAAGTCAATAACAATGCATATAAATTAGATTTACCTACCGAATATGGAGTACATGATACCTTTAATGTCATTGACTTGTCTCCTTTTGTAGGTACTAATGAAGAAGATGACGTCTTGGATTTGAGGACAAATCCTTTCCAAGGAGGAGGGGACGATGGAAGAGGGCCAAGCACCAACCCAAAGGAGAGCCAAACATCAAGACATATTGGCCCAACTACAAGGGCCATGGCTAAGAGGCTTGATGAAGATTGGAACACTACCACTGATGGCAGAGAAACTTACCTTTACATTTTCCAAGAGGTCCAAAATCAAGCGTAGCATAGTCTTTAAATTCTTGTCTAGCATAGGAATTTTCTTTTGTAAAATTGTTTAATTTGTAATTAGGGTGAATTTCGGTTCCTAAAAACTAACCTAAGTTAGATTAAGGTTTCTAGAAATTCCTAATCTAACTAAGGCCGGTCACTTTAGGCCTAATGGCATCACATGAGACACTCATTGTCACGCTTGCCATGTGTGCTTCCATTAGGCTCCAACTTTCATTTCATTAGGATTTGAATTTCCTATCAATTTGGCTCTTCATTTCCGGTCCTCCTTGGCTATAAAAGGAGGAGCCTACCTCATGTTTTCACAAGATTAATTCATTAGTGAAATGCTACCAATTTTGTGCCATTCTCACTCTTTGCCTAAACTCTCTTCGGATTAAGCCATTAATCTTCTGAAACTTCACCTTCAAGAAGAGTAGGCCTCACCTCTCTCAAACCACACTTCTCATGCACCTCCAAGGCTATCATCACTCCTAGGATATCCTTGTTTTGCCAACAATTCATGGAGCTTCCGCATTCATCAACAAAAACCGCAAGAAAGGAGACACAAATCCATCATTTGGTATCATGAGCTATGGTTCTACAAGAACTAAGTGTCTTCTTCCAATTTTATGTTTGTGTTTGTTGGTTCTTTGGTGCATTTTTCTTTTAGTTTGAGTTCATATTTGTATGCTAGTTCCATACAAATTCATATACATCTACTTTATTGTGTTTTTGAAGTTTCTTAATCTGTTTTTAAATTCCAGAATTAGGACTCCTCTGTTTTTCAAATTCTGTACTGCCTGTTTTTTGTTATGAATTTTAAATAATCTTAGGATTAGGCTATTAATCTTCCAAAACTTCACCTTCAAGAAGAGTAGGCCTCACCTCTCTCAAACCACACTTCTCATGCACCTCCAAGGCTATCATCACTCCTATGAGAGCCTTGTTCCGCCAACAATTCATGGAGCTTCCGCATTCATCAACAAAAACCGCAAGAAAGGAGACACAAATCCATCAGGTTGTTCCCATGAACGTACTCATGAACACCTTACATCGAGCTACATTAGACCCCCCATCATGTGAGCCCTGAACGCCTTTAGGTGATTCTCAAGATCTTTTGCACCAGTGAACAAGGTGATCTTGGCTGCTATGTAATGGGGTGGAACCAGCTTGTCCATAATTTGTTGGGAAAACGGCTTGGGGAACATTCTCAATCAGGACACCGACCCTGTTGGCGTAAGCTTCTTCGCAGCTCCATATTAGTCCTGCGCAACTCCTCATTGGCCTTCGTATGCTCTTCCATAGTCATTTAGGAGGCTGCAATCTCTGCCATAAGGCGTGTCTGAAGGCACTCTTGGTCGGCTCAAGCCTCCTCTCATAGTCGCTTTTTCAATGCCTGGGCTTCTTCTCGGGCTTGCTCCTACTCTTGACGATATTCCTCGTTTGCCTCTTGGAGAGCCCTCTTGGTCTCCATAATTTGTTGCAAGGCTGGGGCCTCACCTCCTTCAGATCCCAACGGTCATTGCCTTGTGTTTCTCATCTCATAGTGTGCTCAGTTGCAAATGTGGATGGGATAAAGTTTTATCGAGCCCCACGGTGGGCGCCAAATGTTCTCGTCGGTTGACTTCGATTGGTTTTCGAGTTGAGCTCCGCTTTGACTAGTCTCCACTTGGTGCTCCGAAATGTCGTTCCGCTGGGACAAAGGGGGCTTTACCTGTTGATCACACTCCAACGATCAAGTCAGTGAGAGCATTGAAACTATAAAATTACTTCAGTCTAGAGTATTCAGAAAAGTGTACCTTTACCTAGGGTATCAAACTCCTTTTATAGACATTCTTTCAACAATTTTCCTCCATGAGAATATAATCTCAACATCGAGAATATAATATTCAACAATAATATCATTCAACAATAATCTGTTCACTATTTACTTCTTACTTTCATGTTTAACATTCTTAACTGCTCTTACTTGCATTTAATATATACTTTTACCAATTTAGTTATTCCTTTATATCTCAAACAATTCAATTATTTCTTCTGTTATTTTTAATTATCTTTTTCACGTAAATTTACTAGAAAATCTGGACTGATCTCGTGACACACTATTGGACCCATACTCGGTCCAGATCGAGTTAGGCGTAACTCCCACAACAGAGTTGACCATACCTAAACGCTTGGACCAAAGTCCCACCCTGACGAGTACAATTTTAGTTCTTTATTTTAAAAAATGGTTTATTGCCTTTTAAAGTTTATGTCAATTTGATTCTTCTGAAAGAATGATTATTTTCGATTTTAAGACATAACTTATAATCATTTTTAATTGATTTATGACATGAAATAGATTGTTCCATAAGATTGCCTTGCATGAAAATTATAAAATTCAATTCATGTTTGATCCTGCCTGTTGACCAAAATGCTGGAGCTTTGCCTCGTCAAACTTGGATCGACGTATGCGCCGCGTTTGCCTCCGTCCTTCGCCGCGATCCACCTCGAGAACCTGCAAAAGACGAAACGGCGCCGCTGCGGCCGATCGCACTCCAACGCCCAAGTCAGTGACCGAACCACCAATTACTAAGAGTAACACTCAAGAACTCTCAAGGAACCGTGAACCAGTTCTCTCTCATTATACTCAAGAACTCGCAAGCGTAAAGAAGACAATCTGAACGTGCGTACCTCAGAAGTTCGTTGGGAAACTCTTATATACCTGGACACTTTCTCTCTCCTGGCAGTTACACACCTGGACACGTGGCTCGCATCCAACTGTACACGTGCCATCATCTAGAGCCTCCTTGACTTGGGCGCTGCTTCTGACTCTCTTTTGGCTAAGTTACTTATGCATGATACTACTCAGTGCATAGTTGCCTTGGAGCGCGATCTCTTTTGGATTGGCGAGTTCGGGTGCCTTCGTACACACCTTCCCTGTGGTCTCGTCGGCCGCCTTCATGATCTGCACCACCTGTTCCACCGTGTATGATCGAGCAAGCTGTCCCCCGACCTCACCCTCTGGCCAGCTGGGAAATGTCTATCCGCCTTCATCTCTGGCGATGTCCTTTCTTCGGCGATCTCTAATCACTTGGTCGCCTGGGTTTACATCTGGCGACTTCATCTTTAACCCGGTGACCGCCGGTTCTGGTGTGCTGGAGATCGGAGCACGCCAACTTAATAACTGGCGACTACACGAGCCCCCCGACTTCCTTCCCTTCTGCCAGCCAGGCGTCCCATCAACACGCCTATACACTAGCTTGATGTCACGTCATCATTTCCGACTACCAGGGCGGTACAATGTTGAAATAATTTTTTTTTTCTTTGAACAACATTTGATTGAAAACCTGAGTCTTGTGAGAAAAAAAATACTGATACTACACATTTTCAATTTTCTGATGGCATGTGATTATCACCATGTTGATTATTTTATATAGCTTAATCTAGAGATAAATGTTTCTCGTCTTAAATCGTATTGTCATAAATTAAATATTATCACCATTTCTTGACCCAAATTTAAAAGATAAATTGTTAAAATAAATTTAAAAAAAGAAAAGGATTAAAAAAAATCTTAATAATAAGACAAAGGGCGATTTTTCTTTTTTCTTTTTTCAATTAAAAAATCTATGAATATTTCTTATAATAATTTATATTATCATGTTTGTCAATGATATGCTTACGTGGATCTCCATCCTTAGACAACTCTGTATGGCAGAGACCCTATCGGTATTTCACAAAAGTACAAAACAACGTCAGCATATCTTGTTTCTTACTAGACAGAACAAAATATTCAGATATTTGTGCACCCTCATGCTAATCATGAGTTGTAAAATTAATCACAATTAATTAACCTTATCAATTATATTAGTATGTAGGCTATCACGGAGTGCATCATCACTCTATATGAGAAGTAATAGTGTTAGAGCTAAGCCTAAAACTTTAATTAGAAAGGAGTTTTATTTTCCTAGTGTAAAACTTTTACTCCTACAAAAAGAAATAGTTTAGACATGTTTGGTTTTTGTAAGTATTTTTTTGTTAAAACTAGATTATGAGCATATATAATCTAAATCACTAAAAGTTTTGTTTATTTAAAAGTTATTTACGATTTCTAATATAATTATTATTAAATTAATAAATTTATTGATTGTGATTCAATCAACATGTACAAATTTTACACTTATGGGTACATATCAATTATATACGTAAAAAAATGGTTGTTATCCCTAAAGTTTCAGGAAAATATTATCCGAACCTTAATTTACCTTATTTGACACTTAAAAAATATACCCACGTGGATAAAAGATAACGTGGGTTTGCTATCGATGTGGGACCAAGTGATATATGATTTTTGTAGGTATCTCTTTTGAATATCATATTTTCAATTTACAATAACTTGTGGAAGTAATCGAATTCAACCTAATGAGTAGGGTGGTTGACTAATATGGGATCATTACACAAATTAGTTTTTATAATATTATATTATAAAATAGAATAGGGATGAATAAAAGATAACAAAGATGAACAAAAAAAAGTAAAAGAAAAACAAAGGATATGAGAATGAATATCTCTTCTATTATTTCATGAAATCAAAATAAAATAGTATGAATATATACAAACAGTACAGTCATTCTAGATCTAGCTAAAGATAGAAAGAATCAATCAATAAATACTAAAATCATAACAGACAAAGACAAAATAAAGGTTATTCACCTCTATAAAGAGAAACAACTATGAATTAGAAAAGACACAATTAATATTAGCATCCTTCTATAACTCTTGTATCCATGTCCTTTAATACTCCAAGTTGACGAGCAAATATTGATGTGACCCATCTTGGAACAAATACTGTTGAAAGATTGAAGACTTAAAGCTTTGGTATAAATGTCAACTAGTTGCTCTGTGGTGGAAATGGGAAGCAAATGAATGAGACCCTTCTTTAATTTTTCCCTAACAACGTGACAATCTATTTCTATATGCACTGATGCAGAAAAGCAAAACTACGACGACTATTTTAAATTTAAAACGACAACTATATAGCCACATTTGATTTACACGTAGTCTTAAATCCAACACATAAGAAGACAACTATTTAGTCGCATTCGTAAATGCGAATTATAAATGCGGGTATGGTAAATAGCCATCGTTGTATATGGTTGTTTTTTTTTTAGTACAATCTGTTTAATGCTTATACCCATCTAGACAAATACATAAATTTAGAGAATCAATTTTTATATATTGATAAAAATGTATTACAAACACTAATAATATATCTTTATTTATTTAATTCCTAATTATTCATCAACTAACTTATAGTTATAAATATTTAGGAAATATGTGGACCAAGAATGTCTTAGATATGATATGGCTTCTGAAAACTGATCCTGCCTGTTGACCAGAACGCTGGAAATTGCCTCGTCAAAGGATCGACGTGTGCACCGCTTCAAGCTTCCGTTCTTCTTCGAGATTCACCTCAAGAACCTGCAAAAGAACAGAGCGGCGCCGCTGCGGCCGATCGCACTCCAACGCCCAAGTCAGTGACAGCACCACCAAATACTAAGAGCAAGAACACTCAAGAAATCTCAAGGAACCGTGCAAGCGTAAAGAGTATATTCTGAACGTGCGTACCTCAGAAAGTTCGTTGAGAACTCTTATATACCTGGTCACTTTCTCTCTCCTGGCAGTTACAGACCTGGACACGTGGCTCACATCCAGTCGTACACGTGCCATCATCTGGAGCCTCCTTGACTTGGGCACTGCTTCTGACTCTCCTTTTGGCTAAGTTACTTATGCATGGTTCTGCCCAGTGCATAGCTAACTTGAGAGTGCGATCTCTACTGGATCGGGCGAGTTAGGGTGCTCTCGTACACCTTCCCTGTGGTCTCGCCGGCCACCTTCATAATCTGCACCACCTTCACCTTCGGCGATGTGCTTTGTTCTGGCGATCTCCAATCACTTGGTCGCCTGAGTTCACATCTGGCGACTTCATCTTCAACTGGGCGATCACCTGGCATGCTGAAGATCGGAACACGCCAACTTAAATAACCGGTGATTACACGAACCACCCGACTTCCTTCCCTTCTGCCACTCTGGCGCCTTATCCACACGCCTACTCTGTAGCTTGGTGCCACGTCATCACTTCCGACTTCCAGGGCGGTACACAAGCCCCCCAGTCTTAAGCGAAGACTTGTCCAGCGAAAAGACTGAAAGAGTCACGTCAACACCGGTCTAACGTCAGCACTGACGCAGAATTCCAAGCGGTTGTACCTTCTGCTTCTCTGACGCTCCACCAAACCCCTCGTCCATCACTCGACACGTGGCTTCATCAACGGTTACCTTCAGCTACCGTTTGCGCTTCCCAAACCCATTTCGAAAAAACTCTTAAACCCATTTTCACTCTACTATTCCATCACTTTTCTTCGTATCTCCAAACGCTCTCATCTTCTCCTGCAAAAAACTCTCTCAGCGCTCTTCAAAATTCTGACCCACCATCATCCTTCATCGTCTTCCTGATCATCAAAAGGTACCTACTTTCCTTCTTATGCTGGTTTTCCTTGCATTTTAACCGATTCGCATCATCCTGTAACTGTCTGGTGCATACGTTGTGGGTTGTTTTTCCATTTCTCCTTTCTCGTTCCTTAGGGCTTCGTCTATCGTTACAACGAACCTTCGTTCGTTCGCCTTTCACCCTCCTCCCATGATCGAGTCAGCCTTTGCGAACCCTGATCGTTTCTCCTTTTCTTCTTCCTTTGTAGCTTCGAGAATGACTCGCTCAAAGATCACCCCGAATCCTCCTCCTTCATCGCGAAACCCTTCTTCTCAAGCACTCAACCCGTAACCGCGAGCGCGCGGTGCTTCATCTTCCCAGGCTGAGAGGCCTGCACCCTCCCGCCCGAACCTGGCCCAGGCGACTCCACCTACCACCGGAGGAGCCCCCGTTCCCCCACCAGACTTCAAAAAACTCTACCCCTGGGCCAACTCGACCCTGTTGAAGGAAACGTCTTCCGTGAACACTGCTGGGGCAGTTTTGCGACTGACTAAGGGGGATGAACCTAACCAAACGTTTCATAAGGAGCACGATGAGAAGATGATAGTGCTACCTTGCCCCCCCGATCTGCCCGTTTGTGCTGATGACAAGGTGAGTGCTGACGGGCCCTTCTGCTTCGTCTACACAACGCTATTCAAGAAGGTGAAACTAAAGTTTCCCTTTACCCGATTCGAGAGGGAACTCCTTACCGAGCTCAACATTGCCGCCGCCCAGCTTCACCCCAACAGCTGGGCGTTTGTGCGAGCATTCCAAGTGATGTGCGACCACCTGGGTTGCCCGCATCCGTAGACGTGTTTTTATTTCTCTTCGAAGCCAAGCACCCGGGAGACCGCCTATGGGTTAGCTTGAATGGGATTGCTGGGAGATCGATCTTCTCCATCTTCCAGCAATCCTATAAAGATTGGAAAGGGAGGTTCATCCAAGTGCGCTCCAACGACAAGGACGCCACCCTACTTGACGGCTTCCCCTTGTACTGGGTGGACAAGGGGAAGAAAGAGTCCAAGAGCTGCTTCAGGAGGCCCAGAAGTCCTGACAGCATGGGTGCATTGGACAGAGACCTCTGTCTCTTTTGGAAGAGTGTGGCGGAGGCCAACATCACTTTCCTCACCACTACCCTGATATGCTTCGAATTCTACGAGGACCAACTAGAAATTCGAATAGGTTAGAACATTTAAACTGTTGTTTCAATACCGCTTTTGTCAACTTGTTTCTGGGCGTCTTGTGCGTTGCGCGCAAGACTTTGGTTTTATTTTTTCTGCATTCTTTATCTGCTTCGCTGTTTCATACTGCCTTGTGCATTGACTTCTTCTTTGAACTAACTCCTGCATTTTTACTCTATGCAGATAACATGTTGGGCCAAGGCAAGCTCGCGGAGTTGAGGGCGCTCGCCCGAAACCACGGGTTGGCGACGGGCTCTCAAACAGTGCCCAACTCGGTGGTGGAGAAAGCCATCGCCCACGGACGATCGCCACCTAAGGGCCCGGCTCCCTCTGATGTCCAACCCGCCGCCCAGCGTAAAAAACTCGTCCTCAAAAGGCCTAAGAGGAAAACTCCTCAAGTGATCCACGAAGAGGAAGAGGAGGACGACGAGGCCACTGAAGATGGCCTTGTCACGAAGAGGAAGAGGGTGGCACCTTCTTCACCACTTGCACCACCCCCTCTTCCCACGTCGACGCCACCATCCACGTCTGCTCCTCCTCCATCATCGCCACCCCCACAAGCTCCTGTTTCACCAGTCCAAGCGATCCCGCTGGTCACTGCGCCACCTGCGGTTGAGGCCCAAGAGCCAAATTTCATGGAGGACCCCCCGAGTGCCTCCACACCATATGTATCAGCTGGAGGGGGTCCCCCTTCAACTGCCTCAGCCGCAGAGGTTGCTCCAATCGGGGATGAGGTTGCTCATACCTCGCCGATTCTGATCACTGAATCCCCGATGCCGTCACCACGCCAAGAGGCGCCTACTGAAGAACCTGCTAAGGAAGGTGGTGACGAGAACCAACAACAGGCTCCCACAGTGCCTCTTCAAGCAGCAAACCTCCCTCTCGAGGTTACAAGGATGTGGGAGCCTCTATCTGCTAAGCTGAAGATGATAGCAGAAGACATCCCTGCCATCATAACCAGAGCGGTGGAGAGCTCCACCAGGAGGCTCCAAGACGACCTCTTCAACCTCAAAACCGAGAATAGCACCATCAGGGTCGAGGTGGAGAAGTTGTCTACCAATCTGACACTTGCGGAGATTGAGCACTCCCGAGTAGAAGACGCGATGAGCACCGAGCTCAGGTTGGCGCGCAAGGAGGCCACTGATCTCCGCCACAAGGTTCAACAACTTGCTCAAGAAAAGATCGAACTGGAGAGCAAGATTGTGCCTTACCGCGTCAGGGTGGCTGACCTGGAGGCTCTCATAAAGGCCGACGCCGCCAAGGTGAAGAAATTGGAGAAAAGGTCAGCCGACCGAGAGACCCTCCTTGGGCAGGTGGAAAAGGCAAGGGACGACGCCATAGCTGATCTCGCCGAGGCCAACAAAGAGAAGGGAAAGATAGCTGCTGAATTGGGCCAAGTGCAAGCGAAATCCAAGAAGGTTGCTGAGGACCTTCTCCAAGCTCAAGAACTCAACGAGCAACTCAAGAAGCAAGTTGAGGAGCTGGAGCAGCATAATAAGGGACTGAAAGAACAAGCTGAAAAACTCGAGAAACAGATTGAAGAGCTCAAGAAGCAAATTGAAGATCTCAATCTGAGTTCCGCCCAAATTCTGGCTGCCGGATTCGAGGCTGCACGGGAACAGTTCGCCTGCTTGTTCCCTGATCTGGATCTCGGCATGGTGTCGCTGAACAATGAAGTGGTGGATGGAAAAGTGGTGCCCGCCGAAGACTGATCAATTTAATCCACCCACTGCTTTTACATTTTCCCTTGTATATAACTTGTAACAAACTTTATGTCTTTTCGTACATATGTTTTAACCTGATATTTGCTGTTAATGACAAAAGTCTTCGTTTTTCCTCTTATAACTTCTTCAATTGCTTCAACTTTCCTTGCGTGTTTAATTCCAAAGAAATGACTTAGCAAAACTGTAGGCACGATCTTTGACTTTAACTGCTTCGAACCACCTCAACCTTAAGCAACAATCACTTTAACAACTCGCAAACTTAAGGCAATTAACCTTATCGTAAAAATACTCCTCGAGCAACAAACTTTAAATCAGCTACTGGCTTAAACACTGCTTCACCCGATCTGCTTCATCAAAACGGGTCTTTTACCTTTCTCGCCACTGTTTGAACTTTTCCTGGTTGCCAGAGACTCTTGGCGATCAGCTTCTTTCTGGCTTTACGCCTTGGCCATTGTTCTTTGATCTGGGGGTAGAGGCGCCTTTCGGATCCTCCTCTACCTTTCTGAACCTCAGGACCACAGGCCGGGTGGCTAGGCGCTCTCTTCGAACCTGCCTTAGCCACCCTCCAAACTTCGTCCACCCTTAACACCGTACCTGAACTCGTTCGAGACGAGAAGGATTTTATCTTGCCTGAGCTCGCTCATAGGCGAGAAGGTCTTTAACTCGCCTGAACTCGCTCATAGGCGAGAAGGTCTTTTACTTGCCTGAACTCGCTCCTAGGCGAGAAGGTCTTTTACTTGCCTCTACATTGCCCCAGGGGTTACATCTTCTCGCCCCCAGAAACACTGAGGACTTTTTACTGGTGCCTCTACATTGCCCCAGGGGTTACATCTTCTCGCCCCCAGAAACACTGAGGACTTTTCACTGGTGCCTCTACATTGCCCCAGGGGTTACATCTTCTCGCCCCCAGAAACACTGAGGACTTTTCACTGGTGCCTCTACATTGCCCCAGGGGTTACATCTTCTCGCCCCCAGAAGCACTGAGGACTTTTCACTGGTGCCTCTACATTGCCCCAGGGGTTACATCTTCTCGCCCCCAGAAGCACTGAGGACTTTTCACTCTTCCTTGCCTGCACTCGCTCGACGACGAGGAGGTCTTTAACTTGCCTCAGGACGCGCGAGGGCGTTGAGGTCTTTTAACTGGTGCCTCCGATCGCCGAAAAACGATGAGGACTTAAAAAACTTTAACTGATGCCTCCAATCGCCGAAAAACGATGAGGACTTAAAAACTTTAACTGATGCCTCCAATCGCCGAAAAACGATGAGGACTTAAAAACTTTAGCTGATGCCTCCAATCGCCGAAAAACGATGAGGACTTAAAAACTTTAACTGATGCCTCCAATCGCCGAAAAACGATGAGGACTTGAAACTTTAACTGATGCCTCCAATCGCTGAAAAACGATGAGGACTTGAAACTTTTTAGAAAGCATGCTATATTTCTTTAACTTGCCTTGAGTCGCATATAAGTGACAAGGTCTTTCTTCAAAACTTTCTAAAAACAACAGGCACGCAATCTAGAACAACTTGTATTTTGAAAACTCTTCTTTTATTGGGTGGCCTCATTAAAAACCCTCCTTAGGGAAAAAAGAGTGCCCCCTTCAACTGTTTTAACAGAGACATTGTAATGTAACTCGTGTTTATCTTTACTTACAAAGTTCTCAACTGTAATACAACTTCAAGTGCGTGGCGTTCCAAGTGCAAGGAATCGCCCCTCCTTCCAATGTCTCTAAGCGATAGGCGCCGTTCCCGAGCGCCTCGATTATTCTGAACGGTCCAGTCCACTTGGGCGACAGTTTATTCTCCATCTCGTACTGGTGGGCCTTTCTCATCACCAGGTCGCCTTCTCTAAACTGCCTTGGCATCACCTTCGAGTTATATCTTCGTTCAATCCTCCTCTTCACCGCCTCAGCCTTCAATCTCGCCTCTTCTCTGACCTCATCCAGTAGATCCAGGTTCAGCCTTCTCTCTTAATTCGAGTCTTCCTCTACAAAGTTCTGGAATCTCGGCGAGCTTTCCTGAATCTCTACTGGAATCATCGCATCACACCCATAGACTAAGCTGAACGGGGTCTCATGGGTTCCTGACTGCTCGGTGGTGTGGTATGCCCAAACTATACGGGGCACCTCCTCAGCCCAGCTTCCCTTGGTTTTTTCTAGCCTTCTCTTCAAACCTCTCAACAACACCCGATTAGCTGACTCCACCTGGCCATTTGTCTGAGGGTGCTCGACGGATGCAAACACTTGTTGAATTCCCACCCCTTCGCAAAGCTTCTTCAACAGGTGGCTTGCAAACTGAGTCCCATTGTCCGACACCAGGCGTTTAGGCACTCCAAACCGGCACACGATGTTCTTCCACACGAAACCTTCGATCTTGTGTGCGGTGATCTGGGCCACTGGTTCTGCTTCGATCCACTTGGTGAAATATTCAATTGCCACCACCAAGTACTTCATCTGCCTGATCGCCAGCGGGAAAGGTCCCAGGATGTCGATTCCCCACGTATGAAACGGCCAAGGGCTATAGATCGACTTCAACTCCTCGGGAGGCACCTTATGCCAATCGGCGTGCTGTTGGCATTGTTTGCAACATTGGGCATACTTCTTGCAATCTTCTCTCATCGATGGCCAGTAATATCCTGCACGGAGAGTCCTCGCGGCCAGAGCTCGACCCCCGACGTGGCTTCCGCATATACCTTCGTGGAGCTCTGCCATGATTCTCGTGCACTTCTCGCCATGTACACATTCCAGGAGTGGATGAGTGAACCCAAACCTGTACAGATCGCCATCAATCAACGTGTACTTGCTAGAATTTTTCTTTACCTTCCTAGCATCTGTCGGATCCAGTGGGAGAAGGCCATCTGCCAGGCACCGCTTGTACTGTGTTATCCAGGTGTCTGGCTCATGGATAGCGCAAACCTGCGTCATCTTCACCTTCTCACCTCGACATGCTCTAATTCTCGGCGATCTCAGCGTTTCTTGCGTCAGGGACTTATGACTTCTCGCTGCTTTCTCCGTCGACTTGCTTATCTGCAGAACCAGGTGATCTGCTACAAATGCTCTTGGCGTCTTCAGAGTTTCTTGAATCACCGTCCTCTGTCTACCCCCCTTACCTGAACTGGCGAGCTTGGCTAGCAAGTCAGCTCGGGCATTCTGCAATCTGGGCACATGCACTACTTCAAAGGAGGCAAAGGAACTCTTCAATTCCTGCACATACTCCAAGTAAGCCGCCATTTGTGGATCTTTAGCCTGGAACTCGCCTGTTACTTGCCCCGTGACCAGCAGCGAGTCACTCTTCGCCATCAGCACCCTGACTCCCATCTCTTTAGCCAGCAAAATCCCGGCGATCAGCGCCTCATATTCTGCTTGATTGTTACTGGCTTTGAAGGCAAACCTCAGAGATTGTTCGATCAGCACGCCGTTGGGTCCTTCCAATATGACTCCAGCACCGCTGCCCTGCTGGTTCGACGATCCATCCACCGAGAGTACCCAACGGAAATCGTCCCCTTCAACTCGCGTTGCCTCAGATGAGAGCTCGACCACGAAATCTGCAAAGATTTGCCCCTTAATCGGGCCTCGGGGCTCATATTTGATATCAAACTCTGACAATTCTACTGCCCACTTCACCATCCTTCCTGCAACGTCAGGCTTCTTCAAGACCTTCTGGATGGGCAGGTCAGTCATCACCAGTATTGTGAAGCTATGGAAGTAGTGGCGCAACCTCCTCGCCGAAAATACCACAGCCAGCGCAGCCTTTTCGAGGGCCTGATACCTCGCCTCGGGCCCCTGCAACACCTTACTCACAAAATAAATAGGCTTCTGAGCCTGATCTTGATCCTGGGCGAGCACCGCACTCACCGCCCTCTCAGTTACAGCAAAATACAACCTGAGAGGGGTTCCCACCAGCGGTTTGCACAGAACCGGCGGGCTCGCCAGATACTCCTTCAGCTTGACGAAGGCTTCCTCGCACTCCTTCGTCCAAACAAACTTATTGTTGCGCCTCAGACACTGAAAATAGGGATGGCCCTTTTCTCCGCTAGCTGACACGAAGCGAGACAGGGCCGCCATCCGACCTGTTAGCTGCTGAACTTCTTTCACCGTAGCTGGGCTCCTCATCGCCAAGATGGCGGCACACTTATCGGGGTTGGCCTCTATGCCTCTTTCAGTCAAGAGGAAACCCAAAAACTTTCCAGCCTCCACGCCGAAAATGCATTTCTCTGGATTGAGCTTTAATCTGAACTTGGCGATCGTTGTGAACAATTCTTCCAAGTCTGCAACGTGCTTGCTCTTTTCCGGCGAGGTCACGACCATGTCATCGACGTACGCTTGCACGTTCCTTCCCAGCATTGGTGCAAGTACTCGATCCATCAGCCTCTGGTACGTGGCCCCCGCGTTCTTCAGCCCAAACGGCATCACTATATAGCAATAGCACGATCTCTCCGTCATGAAGGCTGTCTTCTCTTCATCCATGGGATGCATCTTGATCTGATTATATCCCGAGAAGGCATCCAGGAAGCTCAGCAACTTACACCCTGCAGCACTATCTACCAGGGCGTCTATGCTTGGTAAAGGATACGAATCCTTTGGGCAAGCTTTGTTCAGGTCGGTGAAATCGACGCACATGCGCCATTTCCCGTTACTCTTCTTCACCAGCACGACATTTGCCAGCCATTCAGGGTACTGGACTTCCCTGATGTGGCCTGCAGCAAGGAGTTTCTGTGTTTCATCTTTAATCGCCTGCCTCCTCTCCTCGTTGAACTTTCTTCTTCTTTGTCGCACTGGTCTCACCAAGTTGTCCATCGCCAGATGATGGCACAAGAAGTCGGGATCAATCCCGGGCATGTCCGAAGCGGACCATGCAAACGCGTCCAGATGCCGCTCAATCACCTTGGCGATCTGGTCCTGGAGCTCGACCTCCAGAGATCTTCCCAGCTTGAAGATCTTTCCCCCGATCTCTTTCTCGAGCCACTGCTCGACAGGTTTTGGCTTGGATTCTCTGGCGATCACCGCCCTGGCGATTCCCTGCTCTCTCGCTTCCTCAGGGCGATTTCGCGCCTCTTCCCCCTCCAGCTCAGCGTCCACCATCTCCACCTCCCTCCCGACGGTCTCTTCTGTTACCGTTGATCTGGGCTTCACACCGGGAGGTGGGGTGGTTGTTACATAACTCACTGATCTCTTGTTTTTCAGGCTATTCTCATAGCACTTTTTTTGCTTCTTTCTGATCAGACTTGATCGTGATCACCACCCCTTCCATAGACGGCAACTTCACCTTCATGTGCCGAGTCGACGGTATAGCGCCTATCCTGTTAAGCGTGGGCCTTCCCAACAGGATGTTGTATGCTGAAGGAGCGTTTACAATGAGGTACTTGATTTTCTCTGTCCTCGAACCAGCCTCATCTGTAAACGTGGTTCTCAACTCAATGTACCCCCTGACCTCCACCTGGTCACCAGCGAACCCATACAGGCACCCTCCATAGGGCCTTAGCTGGTCAAGGGGCAACTCCAGCTGCGTGAAAGTCGGCCAGAACATCACGTCTGCCGAGCTTCCCTGGTCCACCAGAACTCTGTGGACCTTCCTTCCCGCCGTAATCAACGAAATGACTATGGGGTCGTTGTCATGGGGCACAACGTTCCGAAGATCCTGCTTAGTGAACGTAATGTCTACCTCCGGCGAGTGATCTTCAAACATATCCACTGTCATCACCGACCGCGCATACTTCTTCCTCTGCGATGCGGTGCATCCACCACCCGAGAAGCCTCCTGCAATGGTGTGGATTTCCCCGTGGATAGGCATCTCGTGTTGCTGGGCTTCTCCACCCGCTGGCTGGGAACTCGACGCTCCCCCCGCCCTCCTGTCCAGCAGATAGTCATTTAGGAACCCGCTCTTAACCAGATCATCGAGCTGATATCCTAAGGACAAACACGAGTCCAAAGTGTGGCCAAAGCCCTGGTGAAACTCACACCAGGCGTCTGGCTTTGGTCCCAGCACCTTGTCGCCCACCTTCTCAGGCGCTTTCAACCTAGCAGATATATTGGGAATGGCGATCAGGTCCGCCAATCCCATAACAAACTTGTGCTTAGGCGGGCGATTGTATTCCCGGCGTGCTGGTTGCTGGCGTCCCTGGCCCCTCCCCTTGTTCCTCCTATCATAAGGATGGCGAGTCCTCTGGTCCTTCCTGGCCGCCGCCGCTGTCTCCAGCACCCTTTGCGGCTGGATCCTGGTCTGGGCGCGTGGCCTAGCGGGAGCCACGCTCCCTCTCTTCTCGGCGACCTCACTCTCGTCGGCGATGTGAGCCACCGCAAGTCGCCTAACCTCAGCAAACGTGGCGGGGTGTGCCCTGATCAACGCCTCGCAGAATGGTCCCGGCAGCACGCCCTTCTTGAATGCATAGACCAGCATTTCTTCATCTTTGGCCGGCGATCTGACCATCTACGCCCCAAAGCGATTTAGGTAGTCTCTGAGGGACTCTCCCTGATATTGCCTTATATCGAACAAATCATAAGACACCCTGGGCGGTGCCTTATTCACGATGTACTGCTCGACGAAAATCTTCGAGAACTGTTGAAAACTGGTTACGTGACCGTTAGGCAGGCTCACAAACCATTCCAGCGCCGTTCCCTGGAGCGTGCTCACGAACATCTTGCAATACACGGCGTCTGATCCCCCTGACAGCATCATCTGTGTATGGAACGTGGCGAGGTGAGCTTCAGGATCCTCCACGCCGGTGAAAACAGCCTTAACCGGAACCACGCTTGCAGGAATAGGTGTGTCAGTAATCGCCTGAACAAAAGGCATAGGAAAAACACGAGGTGGTGACGACGGCGCCACCTCTTCAGCAGAAGAGCGCCCTTGCTGCTCCTGAAGAGCTTGACGCAGCTCCTCAGTCACCTTGCTGAGCTCCTCATTCCTGGCGCGAGAGGCGACCAGGTCCTCATGCATTCTCGCCTGTTCTATGCGCGAGGCTTCCACAGTTGCCTGCAACGAACGCATCATTTCTGCCATCTGTGCCATGGTCATGGCGGCGGCGCCTTCAGCAGCGACGGGCACGACTGGACTTGAACGATTGCTTCTCATTTTTCTCATGAAACTCAGCGAATCACAGAATGCAGCGAACGACACTTACTTCAGTTAGGATCGACTCAGCGATCAATCGGAAAAAACTGTGCGAAACTCCGCAAGAAAACTCAGAAACACCGCAAACCTTCAAACAAACTTGCAACTTCACCAGAAACCACCGCTTTTCCCGCGGATAACCAAACGATCAAAAGAACTCAACTCCACCGAACAAATCGCGCGTAAACAGCAGAAAAACCTCACTCCACCGATCAAAAACCCAAACGGACAGTGTAAAACGCGAATTCACCGAACGAATCTCAAGCAAACAGCGAACGATGGTTGCACTAGCACACAACCACGCAGAAAACTTCAAAAACCTCCAAGAACTCACGCTGTGGATGGGAGCAAGTTTTACACGGCCCCACGGTGGGCGCCTGATGATCCTGCCTGTTGACCAGAACGCTGGAAACTGCCTCGTCAAAGGATCGACGTGTGCACCGCTTCAAGCTTCCGTTCTTCTTCGAGATTCACCTCAAGAACCTGCAAAAGAACAGAGCGGCACCGCTGCGGCCGATCGCACTCCAACGCCCAAGTCAGTGACAGCACCACCAAATACTAAGAGCAAGAACACTCAAGAAATCTCAAGGAACCGTGCAATGTTCTCTCTCACAGTGTGCTCTCGAACTCGCAAGCGTAAAGAGTATATTCTGAACGTGCGTACCTCAGAAAGTTCGTTGAGAACTCTTATATACCTGGTCACTTTCTCTCTCCTGGCAGTTACAGACCTGGACACGTGGCTCGCATCCAGTCGTACACGTGCCATCATCTGGAGCCTCCTTGACTTGGGCGTTGCTTCTGACTCTCCTTTTGGCTAAGTTACTTATGCATGGTTCTGCCCAGTGCATAGCTAACTTGAGAGTGCAATCTCTACTGGAACGGGCGAGTTAGGGTGCTCTCGTACACCTTCCCTGTGGTCTCGCCGGCCGCCTTCATAATCTGCACCACCTTCACCTTCGGCGATGTGCTTTGTTCTGGCGATCTCCAATCACTTGGTCGCCTAAGTTCACATCTGGCGACTTCATCTTCAACTGGGCGATCACCTGGCATGCTGAAGATCGGAACACGCCAACTTAAATAACCGGTGATTACACGAACCACCCGACTTCCTTCCCTTCTGCCACTCTGGCGCCTTATCCACACGCCTACTTTGTAGCTTGGTGCCACGTCATCACTTCCGACTTCCAGGGCGGTACAAAAACATTGGTAGCTCATTCGTGAAGAACTGCATTTCAAAATATGGTTGACATAAATTAGTTTTAAGATACATATATGGTAAAGAATAATAAAAATAATTGACCATCATGTTACCTCATGCCAATCACTTTAAGGACTAGTCTTACAATGCTAACCATCCATTGCATAATGTAATATCCACACTCATAGCTCCCTAGTTGTTTATTACATTATAATTTAATAATAAGTATAAGCTAATATTCATAAACAATGAAAATAGAAAGAAAAAAATTACAAACCTTTAACTTGAACTGGATCGACCTTTTAGGATGTTATATCCATGCTATGAACTGATTAATACAAAAAACCGCGTTAGTAGATGCTTAATTAGTAACATACAGAGTTAAGTTTATAGAGTACTTACCTATCAATGATATTTTTAAAACTTGTGGATGGCTTCTTGTGTAGGGAACAAAACCACACAACAGTCTTATCAACCGTTGATAAGACAAGTAATTGCCAATGACCCTTATTCATCCATGAAAAGAGTTAGTAAATATTTAAAACATGAAATAATAATAATTGACGACATATAATTCCTCTTTTTCTTGGGTGTTAGTGATGTATGATTGAGTTTCATTTTCCTTTGTTCAAGTGGGATTAGTATATGCGGGATTTAAGAATTCATACACATTTTCCTTCCCCTCAGTGATACAGATGTTAGGATTGATGGCTAGAACAAGAGGGAGGGGTGAATTGTTTCTAGAACCTTTTCGCAAATGTATGATTAACAATGAATCTTTAACAATCAATTCAGATAAGCAATTCAGAGAGACAATTAAACAAAGATTCAGAAAACTCTTTCAGTATTTTAATCGGTTAAAAACACGATATAACCGGTTGTTTATGTTACATAGACAAAAGCAGTTTGTAAGGCAGGAATATCAACCGGTTGAAAAAATGAAATAACATGTTGTTTATGACAACATATCAAATACAAACAGATTATAATAGAGAGATAAGAGATAGAGAAATTCACACACAAGGATTATACTGGTTCACTCAATCCCAGAGCTACATCCAGTCCTCAGTCAAACCACTGAGTATTCCACTATGTAATCAATCACAGATTACAACAACACACCACAAAGATGTGACTTTAAATCCCATAAAGCCTACTCACCCCTTTGCACCAACACACACCTCAAGCCAGAATCACATTGACTTTACAAGATTTTACATACACGTTTACATAATGTAATTTGAACAATTACAAGAAACTAAGAAATGGTAGAAAACACCTGGATTACAAAAGACCAGAAACCCTATGATCAGTTCTTGAATCACAATAGAGCTCAAAGGCAATCTTGCTAAACTTGGAAAAACACTTTTCACAAACAGTTGGTAATCTCTCAAATCAGAGTGTAAGAACTTCTCTTTTCCATCATTCAAACACTTGAAGGAAGGCTATATTTATATTCCTTGAGAAACTACCGTTGTGCCTGATACTTATCTTGGTAGTAATTCTTTCAATATCACTAATCTAACTCCCTTTGCTGCAGGTTTTCAAAATTCGTGGACGAATTCTCTCCAACCCGGGGAGTATGATGGAAACCAAGTAGAGGAAGCCCAAGCCCAAAGGATCACTAGGAGCATGGCTAGAGTGTTGGGAAAAGAGCATCAAATGATGACTCTTCTTATTACTCTTGTATAGTTGTAGGTGGTGTGGATATTAAATAAATAGGTGTGAATGTATAAAATAAAGTCACATTGTCCATGTGACTTAGGGGTGGTGTAGGCATATTATAGGAGGTGCAAAGAAAAGAGGTCACACCTTCTTCATGTTCTAATTGGCGCCGAATTTGAGTGTCATTTAGAGGGAAATTTGAATTTGATTAGCTTTTCATTTCAGCACATCTAAGGCTATAAATAAAGGTGTGTGCTCTTGTAAAATTCAGATTTGGATAATTGATATAGAGAAACTCTACTCAATTTGAGAGAGCATTTGTGAGATTTTGATCTCCTTACCATAGTCTCATCCTGTGTGCTATTGGAGAGTTACAAGTGGCGACATTCCTTCACTCATCTTGGAATTCCATCACCAAGTGGTGTTATCATTCTCCAATTCCATTCCAGTCGGTCTTCAACCATCTAAGTCACATTCCTTTCATCTCCTTTGCTGTTTTCAATCGGTAGTCTAGAATTCTTCAAATGTTCTTCATCTTTTCACCGATTATTTTGTGTTCATATGTTGTTTCTAGCTTCTAATCGGTTCATTATGTTCTTTGGCTAATTTCAATTAGTGCATTCTATTTCTTTGATCAATTCATTGGTAGAATATATTTTGTATTCAATTCTCTTCAGTTTTAAGCAATTACATGTTTTTCAATTGTGTTCTATTCATGTTCTTGAAGTTGTTCTTGTTTTCCTTTCAATTTCGCCATATGTTTGTGTTAAGGACATGGTACTCATTGTTCAAATGAGTTTGGCTTTTCATTTGGATGGCATTATCCTCCATTGAATTGTCCTTAAGCCTCCTTAAATGTTGTGTATCTTGTTTAGTGTCAATCCAACTCATATCAAAGGCAGATTTTGAACAACCAAATCAGTTAAAACAGATTTTCAAAAAACCGTTATGAAAACTTACATTTAATCGGTTAAAATTGCGATTTAACCGGTTGAATAGTTTTGATAGTTATAACTGATTAAAAAAAAACAGTTTCAAAAACTCCTTTGCCAGCTAAGTGACAAACAGCCGATTGTCTCGAAACTTTAATCGGTTGTTTTTCCTTTGCATGGAAAAACACTTAGTTCTTTAAAACAAATTAAAACAGGCTTTGTGTAGGAATCAAGACTGATCTTACATAAATTATTAACACTCTAAACTACACCCAAACCAAAAGCAACAAGGCTTCAAACTTCATCTTGGATTTGAAACATCAAAGCTCTCATTCTCTACATCTCCCCCTATTTGATGGAGACAAATCCTTGGTTGCTTTGAGGAGTTGTGTTTAGAATTTAATCATCACCTGCAATCACAAAAAGAAGCAGAAAAACACAGAATATTCTTTGCCAAAGGTTAGAGCACCATAAAACAGTTTTCATAGCCAAACCAGAGTGAAAAACAAACTATAGGTGCAACAACAAAAGAACAACCAATTAAAACGCAGGATTAACCGGTTAAAGTTATCAGAGCAACAAACAAGCTTCTATCTAATGCAGTGATTAAAAGCAATTAAAAAGTGCATATTATAAACGATTACATCCAAAGCACCAACTAATTATCCCCCTATTTGTCTTATCGAATAGACAAAAAGAAAGGATTTAACAACAACACATAAAAAACAAAGATAAAGCGTTCATGAAAGAAAGCTAGTACACATAAAAAGAAGGACTATGGTCCTTGCCAAACTGTAGATCTGAAATCTGGTTTTGTATAACCTCAATATGTTCATCCAGATTTCCAAAATGTGTATCTAGACCCTGGAAGTTCTGATCGAATTACTGAAATCGATTTTGGAACATCTCATAGAGATTGTTTTGTTGTTTAGCAAAGCTATCCATCCAGTTGAGCATAAGCCTTTTAAAGGATGTCATTGAGGTGATTCTTTCTCTCCCAATATCAGTGTTATGTTCAACATAATCAGTAGCAGCAGGTTTAGTAGCTTCATCTTCATCATTGATTCCACTTGGGCCAGCTTGATCACCATCCTTGCTCACCCATCTCCCACCAATTTTGGTAAATCCCATTTTGCTTAGGGATCCATTATTGATCTCACTTGAGGGCTTGATGATTTCAGCTAGTTCTTCCTCAACATCTTCACCAAATCTGGATATATGTTTCCAGTGAGCTCAAGGAATTTCTTCAATCTTTTCTCCTTGAGGAGACTTCGCACAGTGCACAGATTCTGTTGATTCATCCATATGAAGGAGACAAGCTTGGGTGTGTTGATAGTTTTCCTACTTGTTTCAAGTAGAAATTTGTTGATGTGTTCTGATTCTCCTGAGAACCACCCTTCAATCTTTCCACCACTTCTAACAGCCCTGGTTTTCATTCTTTTTGCGGATGGAGGAGTTCTAGCCATTGCTCAAATCAGTGAGGGACTTTGGCATACTGTAGAGAAAACTTAAAGCAGAGAAAAAGAAGAACAATAGGTTGTTTATGAAAAACAGCAGGTTAAAATCTTTATTAATATAGCCAAAACCCTTGGTCAAAGATGACACAACATGGGTTGTTTTCAATACTGAAAAACGGATCAAATCAGAGCCATAAAGCTGTTTGTGTCAGTCAAAACAGAAAATGCAGAAAATCACATGTTAATTTGACCAAGCTTTAAAAGCAGCTTTGATTTCCAAGATTTGAAGCAATTTGAATTGTAAAGAGCAGATACAACAGGTGTGAATTGTATTCAAACAAGCAATCAATGCAATATTGACCACAAATATCAATGGGTTTGAATAGAAACACAAATCAGATCTCAGAGATTAAATGCAGATTTTCCCAGTGCTAACAGAGAGCAAATAGTCGGTTATTTCGAGGAAATAACCGGTTAAAATTCTAGGACAGCAAGGAACAGCCAAACATCTTTCAGAAAGATAAGAAGTGCTAAAAAAATTCATACCTTTTCCTTACCTCAACATTTCTAGAAGCTCACGAGGCCAAACAAAGCCAAAACGTAGAATGATCATGTACTACTTACTTTCCATAGGGCATGAGCTTTAGTAAGGTGGATGTTTTTGAACCATAGACATTGCTTTGATCAGTTTTCAACATAACATCTATTATTTTAAAAGATCCTGCAAAACAGTATTTATGCATGTACAAGACAAGTATAGCAGCAGGATAACAAGTTACACGTAAACCAGTGAAATCAGTGTTGTAAACCAGTGTAGAGATGTTACAAATCAGTGTGTGCACAAATTATGATAACAACAGATTTAATCAGAGAAGAGCGTCATTTTTAAAGTTATTAAGATAACCAAAACACATATAAACTCTTTCTCTAAATGACCAAAAGCATGATTGAAAGGAAAATAGGTTTAACCATGCATAAGCAAACTTGACAACATTATACAAAAACGTCATAGGAAAAACAATCGGTTGTTTCGCAAAAAATAATCGATTGTTTCGAAGAAACAATCGGTTAAAATTCTGTGACAGCAAATAGAACATAGAAAACCCAAATCCTTCACCAAAATCTGAGAAACACATATACATGTTAAGGCACATATCATTTGAATGATAATTGAACAGATATTAACCAGAGATCCTTTATGGACATACATAATTGAACTCAAGAAAGATTCTCCAAGCAAAGAAGAAAGATAAGAACATATCTTGTTAAGAACATATGAGTAGATTTGATAAACAGTTCTACAATTCATAAATCCAGTTCTAATACAAGAACCTGCATCCATGAAAGTCAGTTTCAACATATTCTTCATTATGAAAACAAAGTCTCTTGTTGTTTTTCCTTTAGCAATCATTCTTTAAGCACAAAAGTAATTTTTGGCTGCCAACGATACCTATAAGAAAATATTAAGAAGCAAGATTTGGTCCCCTTATGAATTTGGGTCCAATGATGTTAGTAGCGACCTTAGGAACCTTCAAAATCTTAGGCACCCATTTTAAAATACCTTTGGAAACACAAACTTTTCTTATTTTACAAAATCTAACAGAGTGACCCTTTTTCATGTAGTAGAAACAACAAACAACCGGTTGTTTCGTACTTTTAACCGATTGATTTTTCAAAAGGTTTGAAAAAGATTTTGAAAAGCTAAAGTTTTTCTTTGTGGGTTAAAACCCAAACCTGATTTCCCAAAAACACACTGTTGAGAATCTAAAACATTCTCAAAATTTGATTTCCCTTTAGAAATAATATCAATAGTTTTCACAGGATATAAAACTTTTTCTTGAAGGGGTTTACAATTTTTACAGCAACATGAATCACAATTGCAAGAAGAGTTTTTATAAATCAGTTCAAGATTTTTGAAATCAACATTTGTATTACTCAAATCATTTTCCAAAGCTGTGATTTTCTCTTTCAACTTGTTGTTTTCACTTTTCAATCGGTTATTTAAAAGGGCTAATCTTTTAGCTTTTTCATGAGTTTCTTGAAAAGCATTTAGAAGTTGAGAATAATTTTCACAATTGTTCGAAGAAGATGCACTTACTTGGTTTGATCCAAATTCTTCTTTTGTCATAAGACACACCTCCTTTTTGGATTTTGAAGAGAAAGATTCAGCAGTAGATTCTCCTTTGTCCATCAAGACTCTCCTTGGATTCTTGTGATACTCTTCAAGGGTATTCCACATTTCTTTGGCAGAGCTGCATTTTGAAATCTTGAGCAATTCATTAGAATCAAGTGCAGATACAATAATGTTCACAACTACACAATTAAGATGTTCTCTTTCAAAAGAAAAAGTTTCAAATATAGGCATGAGATAGCTATTTGTAATCACATTCCAGATTTTCTTATCTATAGAATTAACAAAGAATTTCATTCTTATGCACCACAGTTCATAATTCAAACCACAGAACAAAGGTGGTTTGTTTAAACAAGCACCTTCCCTAAAAGAAAACTTTTCAGCCATTTAAAAAATATTTAGGATCAAAACTTGAATAACTTTCAAGAACCTTGCTCCGATACCAATTGTTAGGATTGATGGCTAGAACAAGAGGGGTGGTGAATTGTTTCTAGAAACTTTTCAAAAAGGTGCGTGATCACGTGTCTTGCACGTGCCTAGGTGGGGGCGTGCTCAGTGGAACACGTAGGCCAGAAAAGATTGATGGTTCAGAGGTGAACGTGGTCGCCGGTTCATGGAACTGGCGTTCTGCGATGAACATGCCCGGTTGTCGCCGGGTTAGCTCGTCATCAACGTATTTGGCGATTGGCGATCGTGTAGCTCGACGTCGCCGCAGGAAGCACGTCGCTAGATCTTCCGACAAGCTCAAATTGAAGCTGGTGAAGGCCTAGAGGTGTAAGTTCAAGTGTACAACTCCAGTGAGGCGATTGTTGCGCGTGGAGGGTGTTTGGGTTGAGGGGACAGCTCGCCTATCAGCGACGGGATTCCCAGAGTGGACATTCGTTGATGGCAAGGTTTCCTCAGCCAGAACACGCATGGCGCAGCGGTAAGGAGGGTGCCATTAGAGACAAGCGATATCACAGAGATGGTGCACTTTGCTGCACTTGATACTCGCCTTGTCGGGTGGTGCTCTAGAGCATGTCGCGTGTTAGTTTACTCCTTGAGTTGAGGACTTAGCCGCGCGACTGGCTACTATGCAAAAGTGACGTTCAGGTTGCTCCAACCCAGGTGATGACACGTGTAGGGCTGGGAGAAATAAAGAAGTGACGCTCGAGTTATCCTAGCTCAGATGATGACACGTGTAGGGCTGGGTGCTACCTGCCATCCCAGCCCAAATGGCGACACGTGCAGGGCTGGATGCGAGCCACGCGTCCAAAAGCATAACGGCTTGGAGAGAGAGAAAAACCTAGCTATAAAGGTAACCTTAACAGAATTTGCAGAGGTACGTTTTCATAACGGCTTGTACTGCCCAGGTAGTCGGAAGTGATGACGTGCAGCAAGCAATAATATAGGCGTGTTGAACGGAACACCTGGCTGACAGAAGGGAAGGAAGTCGGGGAGCTCGTGTATTCGCCAATTGTTAAGTTGGCGTGCTCCGATCTCTAGCATATCTAAACCGGCGGTCACCAGGTTTGTGTCATAGTCGCCGGATGCGAACCCAGGCGACCAAATGATCATAGATCGCCGAGAGGAGGACATCGCCGAAAGATCAGGAAAGCTTGTTCAAAGCTTTCAAAGGGCACGAGTGCGAAGGATGAAGTTATCAGATGATCATTCCCTAGCTAGCCAGAGGTTGAGGCCAGGGAACAGCTTACCAGGACATGCACGGTGAAGCAAGTGAAGCAGATTATGATGGCGGCCGGCGAGACCACAGGGAAGGTGTGCATGGTGACACCCCGTACTCGCCACACAGAAGATATCGCGCTCCAAGGCAGCTATACACCGAGTTACTTCTTGCATGGGTAATGATGTGATTCCACTAGCCATATGGAGAATGATTCTTGACATTCTTAGGAATCACCTTGAGTTGGACATTATAGAGGCACTTTTCTTAGAGTTGGATCATTGTTCTAAGACAAGAACTCACCAAAAACTAGTACCAAATCCCAAACTCATTTGGATGTTCCACATATTGTCAAATTGAACCAACAAAAGGAGGTAAAACTAAGAAGTACCGAACAGAATTGCATAAGAACACATTTCAACCGAACAAAATGAAATTAAAAGGCAAAGAACAGAACATAGGTGCTGGAAAACTAGAATAGCCGAACCAAACATCAAGAAAACAAGCTAGAACAAAGAATTAACAAAGAAGAAAGGAAGGAGAGAAGAAATGCTCATGAAGATGGAAGAATGGTTGGATGATCACGCCACTAGAAGTATGGATGCTCCTAGATGAGTGTGCAAGCCGCCACTTGAGGAAACCATGATCCTTCAAGATAAGACTAGAGAAGAAGGCTCAAAAGCTCTCCAATGCTCACTCCAATTTTGAGTATAGTTTCTTTAGATAAATTCAAATCTGCATTTTACAAAGGAAGCACCTCTATTTATAGCCTAAGGTGCTGAAAAATAGGTGGGAAATTTCAAATAAACTCATTTGAAATTCCCACCAAAAACAAGTCACATGGGAGGTGTGACCTTTTTCTACTATGACACCTCCCAAAAACTACACCTACACCACTCTCCTAAGTCACATGGGTAATGTGACTTTATTTTACATTTTCACACTCCTTTATTTAATAACCACACCTCCTAAAACTATACAAGAGTATTTCAAAGCTTGGCCTTGCCCCTCATGGGATGGACTTGGGCTCTTTGGGCTTCGGCCTTCTTGGGCTTGGGCTTGGGCTTTGGGCTTGGGCCTCATCTTTATTTTATGTCTTCTTTTAATTTTGAGAAGACTAGAAGGAAGAACTTCAAATGTGAGGGTGGATGTCCTCTTCCTCCATTAATAAAAGCCTCCTTTATTTGATTCTCATCAGGTAACTTAGTCGAACAGCCTGAAGAGTAAGAAGTGACGCTCAAGCAGAGGACGCTCCAGATGGTGACACGTGTACAGCTGGATGCGAGCCACGTGTTCATATGTGCAACCGTCAGGAGAGAGAAAGTGCACAGGTATATAAGAGATTCTAACGAACTTCTGAGGTACGCGCGTTTAGAACACTACTTTACGCTTGGAGAATACTTGAGTGACGGAGAGAGTTTTTGAACGGTTCCTTGAGTTCTTAGTTTTCTCTCTTAGAGTTTTAGTGGTCCCGTCACTGACTTGAGCGTCGGAGCGCGACCGGCCGCAGCGGCGCCACTCTGTCTTTTGCAGGTTCTTGAGGTGAATCGAGGTGTGAAGGACGGAAGCTAGCGTGGTGCAAAGCCGATCCAGAGGAAGAATACCTTCGACGTGGCAAGGCACTTGCGTTCTGGTCAACCGGCAGGATCATCAGGCGCCCACCGTGGGGCCGTGTAAAACCTGTCCCCATCCACAGCGTGAGTTCTTGAAGTTTCTGTAGTTTCTGTGTGGTTGTGTGCTGGTGCAACCATTTTCCACCGTTCGTTCGAGTTTGTTCGGTGAATTCAAGTTTTCTGTCGTTCGTTTGGGTTTTAATCGGTAGTTTGAAGTTTCCACCATTTGTTCGAGCTTTCGATCGCTTTTCTTGAAGTTTCTTGCTGTTTGCGCGGTTTCCAATCGGTTGGTTCGGAGTTTTAGTGTTCGTTCGCGTTTTTAGTTGGTGAATTGGGAGTTTTGTTGGAAGAGTGGTAGTTTTGTGGTGAAGTCCTGTTGTGGTTGCGTTTTTGGAAGTTCTTGGGAGTTTGGGAGTTTCTGACCGATTGATTGCTAGATCGATCGTTTGCTGGATTGATTGCGTTTTCGTTCGTTGAAGTTTGGTCTGCTGAGTTTTCATGAGAAAGATGAGAAGCAACCGTTCAAGTCCCATTGTGCCAGTTGCTACAGAAGGCGCCATGACCATGGCGCAGATGATGGAGATCATGCGTGCGCTGCAGGCGAATGTGGAGGCCTCACGCATAGAGCAAGCGAAGATGCATGAAGACCTGGTCGCCTCTCAGGCCAGGAATGAAGAGCTTAGCAAAGTGACTGAGGAGTTGCGTCAAGCTCTTCAGGAGCAGAGAGGACGCCCAGTTGCTGAAGAGGTCGCACCGTCGTCGCCACCTCGCGTTTTCCCTATGCCGTTTGCTCAGGTGATTACAGACACGCCTATTCTTGCGAGCGTGGTACCTGTGAAGGATTCTTTCACCCGCGTGGAGGACCCTTTGGCACATCTCACCACGTTCCACACGCAGATGATGCTGTCAGGGGGCTCGGATGCTGTATATTGCAAGATGTTTGTGAGCACGCTCCAAGGAACAGCGCTGGAATGGTTTGTGAGCTTGCCTACAGGTCACATAGCCAATTTCCAGCAGTTTTCGAAGCTTTTCGTCGAGCAGTACATTGTGAACAAGGCGCCACCTAGGGTGTCTTATGACCTGTTCGACATAAGGCAGTACCAGGGAGAGTCCCTCAGGGACTACTTGAATCGCTTTGGAGCACAGATGGTCTGCTCGCCTGCCAAAGACGAGGAGATGCTGGTATACGCCTTCAAAAAGGGCGTGCTGCCGGGACCTTTCTGTGAGGCGCTGATTAGGGCTCACCCCGCCACGTTTGCTGAAGTTAGGCGACTTGCGATGGCCCACATCGCCGACGAGAGTGAGGTTGCCGAGAAGAGAGGAAGCATGGCCCCTGCTAGGCCACGAGCCCAAACTAGAATCCAGCCGCAGAGGGTGCTGGAGATGATGGCGGCCAAGAAGGATCAAAGGACCCGCCATCCTTATGATTCGAGGAAGAACAAGGGAAGGGTCACAGGGCGCCCCAGGGAGTACAATCGCCCACCAAAGCACAAGTTTGTCATGGGGTTGGCGGATCTGATCGCCATTCCAGACATAGCAGCCAGGCTTAAGGCACCTGAGAAAGTGGGCGACAAGGTGTTGGGACCAAAACCAGACGCCTGGTGCGAGTTCCACCAGAGTTTTGGTCACACCGTCGATTCGTGTTTGGCCCTGGGATACCAGCTCGACGACCTGGTCAAGAGCGGTTTCTTGAATGATTACCTGCTGCACAGGAGGATGGGGGGCGCGTCGAGCTCCCAGCCGGCGAGTGGTGAGGGTTGGTAGCATGAGATGCCAACCCACGGCGAGATCCATACCATCGCTGGAGGTTTCTCGGGTGGTGGATGCACTGCATCGCAGAGGAAGAAATATCCAAGGTCTGTGATGACGGTGGACATGTTCGAGGACAACTTGCCAGATGTGGACATCACGTTCACAAAAGAAGATCTCAGGGACGTTGTGCCTCACGACAACGATCCCATAGTTATCTCGCTCGTCACAGCGGGAAGGAAAGTCCACGGGTGCTAGTGGATCAAGGAAGCTCGGCAGATGTAATGTTCTGGCCGACTTTCACACAGTTGCAACTACCCCTTGACCAGCTAAGACCCTATGGAGGGTGCTTGTATGGTTTCGCTGGCGATCAGGTGGAGGTCAGGGGGTACATCGAGCTAAGAACAACGTTCACAAATGAGGTGGCCTCGAGGACGGAGAAAATCAAGTACCTCGTCGTGAATGCCCCCTCAGCCTATAACATTCTGTTGGGGAGACCAACCCTCAACAAAATAGGAGCTGTGCCCTCAACTAGGCACATGAAGGTTAAGTTACCATCAATGGAGCGGGTGGTGATCACCATCAGATCCGACCAGAAGGAGGCGAAGAAATGCTATGAGAATAGCCTCAAGAATAGGAGGTCAGTAAGTTACATCACCACGACGCCGCCTCCTGGTGTGAAGCCCAAGCCAACAGAATGGCGAGTTGTTGATGCGGCAATGGAGGTGGCCGCCGGAGGCGATGTCACCATGCTGGATGCTGAGGTTGAGGGAGAGAGCGGGAGACGGGAGGAAGAGGCGAGGAACCGCCCAGAGGAAGCGAGGGAATTGGAAATCGCCAGGGCGGTGATCGCCAGGGAAGCCAGACCCAAACCCCTCGAGGAGTGGCTCGAAAGGGAGATCGGGGGAAAGGTCTTCAAGCTGGGAAGATCTTTGGAGGCTGATCTCCAAGACCAGATCGCCAGGGTGATAGAACGACATCTGGATGCTTTTGCATGGTCTGCTTCAGACATGCCGGGAATTGACCCCGATTTCTTGTGTCACCATTTGGCAATGGACACACAAGTTAGACCAGTGCGGCAGAGAAGAAGGAAATTCAACGAAGAGAGGAGGCAGGCGATTAGGGATGAAACACAGAAGCTCCTCGCCGCAGGCCATATCAGGGAAGTCCAATACCCTGAGTGGTTGGCTAATGTCGTGCTGGTGAAGAAAAGCAATGGGAAGTGGCGCATGTGCGTCGACATCACTGACCTGAACAAGGCTTGCCCAAAGGATTCGTACCCTTTGCAAAGCATAGATGCCCTGGTCGACAATGCAGCAGGGTGCAAGTTGCTGAGCTTTTTGGACGCCTTCTCGGGGTATAATCAGATAAAGATGCATCCTATGGATGAAGAGAAAACTGCCTTCATGACTGAGAGGTCGTGCTACTGTTACAAGGTGATGCCCTTTGGGATGAAGAATGCGGGGGCCACGTACCAAAGATTGATGGATAAGGTACTTGCACCAATGCTGGGAAGGAATGTGCAAGCGTACGTGGATGATATGGTCGTGACCTCGCCAGAAAAGAGCAAGCACGTTGCGGATCTGGAGGAGTTGTTCACCACAATCGCCAAGTTCAGATTAAAGCTGAACCCCGAGAAGTGCATTTTTGGCGTGGAGGCAGGGAAGTTCTTGGGATTCCTCTTAACTGAAAGAGGAATAGAGGCAAATCTTGATAAGTGTGCTGCCATTTTGGTGATGAGGAGCCCGACTACCGTGAAGGAGGTGCAGCAACATACAGGTCGGATGGCCGCCCTGTCTCGTTTTGTATCAGCTAGCGGAGAGAAAGGCCATCCGTATTTCCAATGTTTGAGGCGAAACAACAAGTTTGTCTGGTCGAAGGAGTGTGAAGAAGCCTTCGTGAAGCTTAAAGAGTACTTGCAAGCCCGCCGGTTTTGTGTAAACCCTTGGTAGGAACCCCTCTCAGGTTGTATTTTGCTGTGACTGAGAGGGCGGTGAGTGCGGTGCTCGCCCAAGATCAAGACCAGGCTCAAAAGCCTATTTATTTCGTCAGCAAGGTGTTGCAAGGCCCGGAGGTGAGGTATCAGGCCTTGGAGAAAGCTGCACTGGCTGTAGTATTTTCGGCGAGGAGGTTGAGCCAGTATTTTCATAGTTTTACAGTGCTGGTGATGACCGACTTGCCCATCCAGAAAGTCCTGAAGAAGCCTGACGTAGCAGGGAGAATGGTGAAGTGGGCGGTGGAGCTGTTGGAGTTCGACATCAAGTATGAGCCCCGAGGTCCGATCAAGGGGCAAATTTTCGCCGATTTTGTGGTCAAGCTCTCATCGGAAGCAGCACGAGTTGAAGGACCGTTCAGAATAACCGAGGCGCTCGGGAACGGCGCCTACCGCTTAGAGACATTGGAAGGAGGGGCGATTCCTCGCACTTGGAACGCCACACACCTCAAGTTATATTACAGTTAAAGCTTTGTAAGTAAAAACGAACATGAAGAGATTTGCAAGCTTTCTGTTAAAACAGTTTGAAGGGGGCACTCTTTTTTCCCTAAGGAGGGTTTTTAATGAGGCCACCCAATAAAGAAGAGTTTTCAAAGAATTTAAAGCTTCTAAGATTGCATGTTTGTTGTTCGAAAGTTTTAGAAAAAAGACCTTATCACTCGTATGTGATTCAAGGCAAGTTTAAAGTTATGCTGCATGCTTTCTAAGAAAAAGTTTTAAAGTCCCCATCGCTTTTCGGCGATTGGCGGCATTAGTTAAAGTTTTAAAGTCCTCATCGTCTTACGGCGATCGGAGGCACCAGTAAGGATTAAAGACCTCCTCGCCGTCGAGCGAGTGCAGGCGAGAAAGAGATAAAGTCCTCAGTGCATCCAGGGGGGAGGAGATGTACACCCTGGGCAAGTTGAGGCACCAGATAAAGTCCTTCTCGCCGTCGAGCGAGTTAAGGCCAGATAAAGTCCTTCTCGCCGTCGAGCGAGTTCAGGCCAGATAAAGTCCTTCTCGCCGTCGAGCGAGTTCAGGCCAGAAAAAGTCCTTCTCACCTCAGAGTGAGTTCAGGCAAGATGAACTGAAAAGTCAGGGGTGTTCGTGACCTTAAACGGCGGGAAAGGAAGGAAAACGCCTTTCCCCCTTTAAGTGAAACATCAATATTGACATAGTAAGACCAGAGAAGACTTCCACGCTTGTAGGCGGTATGAAGGCAGATAAAATCCTTCTCGTCTTGAACGAGTTCAGGTATAGCGTGAAGGGTGAAAGAAGTTTAAAGGATAGCTAAGGTAGGTTCAAAGAGAATACCTCGCTATCCGGCTTATTGTTCTGAAAGGGAGGTAGAGAAGGATCCGAAAGGCGCCTCTACCCCCCAGATGAGGGAACAATAGCCAAGTTATGAAGGCAAAGAAATCTTACATCGCCAGAACCCTGTGGCGATCAGAAGAATTCCAAGCGATGACAGGAGTAAAGGCTAACCTTGCCGGGCAGATAAGGTAAACTGTATTGTGATACCAGTTTAAGTTAAAACCTGCTGCCTAGTAAGTAACTAATTGCCTTAAGTTTGCAAGTTACATTAAATGTCATCGCTTGAAGGTTAATGAGTTGCTCAAGTTTTACTTCGAGTTAACAGTTCGATAAATTGTTATGGGATTAATGGTTTGCTCAAGTTCAAAGCGCGAGTAAGAAAGCAGATGAAGGTTAAAGAACGCGAAGTAAACAGAAAGACGAGGTGCAAAAAGCGGAAGAAGTTATATAAAAGCAGTGTCAGTTCAAATACATAAGAAGAAAAATTACAAGTAAAGTTTGTACAAACAGAAATAAGCAACAAGCTTTCAAAGAGCAAAGTGATGGAGGGAGACAATTAATCTTCAGAAGGCACGATCTTCCCATCCACCACCTCGTTGCAGATGGACACCATGGTCAGATCAAGCTCGGGGTATTGGCAAGCGACTTGCTCCAGGGCGGCGTCGAACCCGACGGCAAGGACTTGGGTGGAGCTTTGCTCGAGCTCTTCGGTTTGTTGCTTCAGCTCGTCAGTTCGTTTCTTCAGCTCTTCAGTTTCCCCGCGAGCTTGAGCTAGGTCTTCAGCAACCTTTTTGCCTTCGTCCCGCGCCTAGGCCAGCTCTGCAGCAGTCTTCTTGTTCTCCTCTTGAGCTTTGGCGAGCTCAGCCATGGCGTCGTCCCTCTCCTTCTCGACCTTCCCAAGGAGGACCTCCCGATCAACTGACCTTTTTTCAAGGTTCTCCACCTTGGCTGCATCTGCTTTTATTGATGCCTCCAAGTTGGCCACCTTGAGCCTGTAGGGTACCAGCTTACTCTCCAGCTCAATTTTCTCTTTAGCTAGGAGGTGCAGTTTCTGGCGCAGATCAAAGGCCTCCTGGCGTGCGCCCCTTAGCTCAGCGCTCATGGCGTCTTCCAGCCTTGAATGATCGATTTCTGCCATCATCAGGTTGCAAGACAGTTTTTATGCCTCAATCCTTATCAGGCGGTTCTCCTCCTAGAGCGCTGAGTTCTCGTCCTGAAGCCTCTTGTTCGAGTTCTTCACAGCCTTCGTTATGATTGAGGGGAGGTCCTCTGCCATCATCTTTAGTTTAGCTGTGAAGGGCCCCCAGACCTCTTCGATGGAGGGGGGAAGGCTTGCAGTTGTTGCTGGTGGAGGTGCTGGAGGAGCCTGGTGCTGACTTTCACCACCACCCTCTTGAGTTTGTAAAGCAAGGGGGGCTTCTTGGCGTGGTGGTGAAGTGGGAGATTCGGTTATAAGTATTGGCGAGTTGTGGGCACCTTCATCTCCACCTGGTGCGGCCCCAGCAATAGAGGTGGTTGAAGGAGGACCCTCTCCAGCAGATACGAATAGCGTGGAGGCGCTTGGAGGGTTCTCTATGAAATTAGGCTCGCTGCCTTCAACCACAGGGGGCGCGACCGCCAAGGGTGTTGCTTGGACTGGCCGTGTTGGAGCTGGGGGAGAGGGCGGTGTTGGTGTTGGGAGAGCGGGTGGTGAAGAGGGTGCCACCCTTGTTCTTTTGGTGACGAGGTCGTCCTCAGTCGCCTCGTCATCCTCATCCTCTTATACCACTTGAGGAGTTTTCCTCTTTGGCTTCCTCAAGACAAGCTTTTTTCGTTGGGGGGCGGGCAGTGTCTCCGGAGGAGTTGGACCTTGGGGAGGAGATCTGCCCTGAGCAGCGGCGATCTCCACCACCGAGTTGGGCACGGTTTGGGAACCCGTCGCCAACTTGTGAGTTCGGGCAATCGCCCTCAATTCAGCTAGTTTGCCTTTGCCCAACATAAGGTCTGCACAAGGTAAAAAATAGATGAGTAAGCACAAAAGCAAAGGCAAAATATACGAGTATATGCACGAATAACGTAAACAAGTGGCACATTAATTAAAAACCAAGACCAGTACGCAACAAACAGGATGCCCAATGATAGATGGTAGAAATGCGAAGTCAGTCCCAACACAAAACGAAAACCTTGGTGTCGAGCTAAGGGCTAACCTATATGAGCTTCATGTTGGCGGCTGCTACACTCTTCCAGAAAAGGCAGAGATCTTTGTCTAGCTCGCCCATGGTGTCTGGACTTCTGGGCCTCCTAAAGCTTTCTTTGGCGTCTTTGTTCCCCTTGTGTACCCAGTACAAGGGGAAGCCGTCGAGCAGGGAGGGATCTTAGTCGTTGGCGCACACCTTCACGAATTTTCCCTTCCAATCTTTGTAAGATTGCTGGAAGATTGAGAGGATTGACCTCCCAGCAATCCCATTCAGGCTAATCCAGAGGCGGTATCCTAGATTCTTAGCTTCGAACAGGAAGAGGAAAACGTCAACTGAAGCTAGTAGTCCCAAGTGTGCGCACATAATTTGGAACGCCCTTACGAACGCCCAGCTGTTGGGATGAAGCTGGGCGGGGGTGATATCGAGCTCGGTTAACAGCTCTCTCTCTAAGCGAGTGAAGGGAAGTCTTAGCTTCAGCTTCTTGAAGAACGTCGCGTAGATGAAGCAGAACAGCTCGCCGTTTTTCGCTTTATCGTCTGCACAGATCGGCTCACCCGGGAAGCAGGGCAGCACGGCCATTTTGCTGTCGTGCTCCTTATGGAATGTGAGCTCGGATTGGTCCCCTTTCCTTAGTCGGTGCACGCCCAACTCCGTGTTTATTGAAGAAGTCTCTTTTAACAAAGTTGAGGTGGCCCAAGGGTAGAGTGCCTTGTAGTCCTTTGGAGGTAGGGGGCGCCTCCGGCAACTGGCGCAGTTGCCTGAGCGTGGTTGGCGTGAGAAGTTGCAGGCCTCTCAGCCTGGGAAGAAGGAGCGTCAGATGCTCGTGGTGGGTTACACGTTGGTGGAGGATTTGCCCCAGGAGCAACCCTACGCGCTTGGGGTGGAGGGTTTCGCGACGAAGAAGGAAGGTTCACGGTGGATTTTGCGTTCTGGTCAACCGGCAAGATCACGGCTCATTCTGCTAGGGTTGTGTGCTTTTCAGTACGGTCCTACAGAGCATATTTTCTCTCAGTTTTTTGGGTGTTCTTGTCACTGACTTGAGCGTCGGAGAGCCACCGGCCGCAGAGGCGCTACCGTGTGTTTTTGAGGTTCTCAGAGAGGCTATCTGTGGTGTGGACTTGGAGGGCACGTGGTGTCAAGCTGGTGAGGAAGACCGTGACGAGGGAACGCTCTTGCGCTAAGTCAACCGGCAGGATCATCTGGCATCCACCGTGGGGCCGTATAAAAGGTGATTCCCAACCATAGTTCGTGTTTGTGGTGTTTTTGGTGTTTTCTGTTCGACTGCTCGCTATCGCAGTCGATTCCTGGAGTTTTCACCGTTTGTTTGGAGTTCTTTGAGTTGCTGAGTTTGCTGAGGAAGGATGAGGACAATACGCTCCAGTTCAGTCGCGCCATCAACAGACGAAGATGCTGTGTCCATGACACAAGTGATGGACATGATGAGGACGCTGCAGGAGAACGTGGCTGCATCGCGTTCTGAACAAGAAAGGATGCATGAGGCGCTGGTAGCCTCGCAAGCAAGGAATGAAAAGCTCAACCGGATCAACGAAGAGCTGCGCAAAGCCCTTTAGGAGCGGGAGGAGCGTGCGACTGGGGACAGATCTGCACCCCCATCCCCACCGCGTAGCTTTCCTATGCCATTTTCCCGAGAGATCATGGACTCGGTGGGCCCGGCTAACACTGTGGCGGTGAAAGCGTCTTTCACTGGGGTGGAGGACCCTGAAGCCTATCTCACGACGTTTCATACTCAGATGATGCTCTCGGGGGGCTTAGACGCGGTGTACTGTAAGGTGTTCATGAGCACTTTGAGCGGAACAGCATTGGACTGGTTCGTCAGTATACCTACTGGCCACATTACCACGTTTCAACAGTTTTCCAAGATGTTTGTTGAGCAGTATATAGTGAACAAGGCGCCACCTTTGGTGTCTTACGACCTGTTTGATATAAGGCAGTACCAAGGGGAGTCCCTGAAGGATTTCCTGAACAGATTCGGAGCTCAGATAGTCCGTTTGCCAGGAAAGGACGAAGAGATGTTCGTGCACGCCTTCAAAAAGGGTGTGTTACCTGGGCCTTTTAGTGAGTCGCTCATCAGGAGCCACCCCGCCACGTTTGCTGAAATCCGACGACGTGTTATGGCTCACATCACCGCCGAGAGCGAGGTCACCGAGAAGAGGGGAAACGTGGCCCCAGCTAAACCGCGCGCCCAAGCAAGGGTACAGCCGCAGAGGGTAATGAAGGCGACGACGGGAAAGAGGGATCAAAGGATGCGCCATCCTTACGACCCTAAGAAAAATAAGAGCAAGGGGCCAGGGCGGCCCAGGGAGACTAATCGCCCCCCAAGGTATGAGTTTGTAATGGGTTTGGCCGATTTGATCGCCATCCCAAACATTGCTGCCAGGCTCAAAGTGCCTGAGAAAACGACAGAGAAGGTTTTGGGGCCAAAGCCAGACGCATGGTGCGAGTTCCACAAGAGTTTTGGCCACTCTATCAACTCGTGTTTGGCTCTGGGACACCAGCTCGCCGAGCTGGTCAAAAGTGGTTTCTCAAAGGATTACTTGCTAGAGAAGCAAGCGGACCAAGCGTCAGGATCTCAACCGGCGGGCAGCGAAGGGCAGCAGCACGAGGTGCCCATTCACGGTGAGATCCTCACCATAGCCGGCAAATTCTCCGGTGGGGGGTGCACTGTGTCGCAACGCAAGAGGTACGCGAGGTCGGTAATGTCAGTGGAAATCTTTGAGGATCACTCGCCCGACATGAACATCACGTTCACCAAGGGGGATCTTAGGGACGTGTTGCCTCAGGACAACGACCCTATTGTGATGTTTTGGCCGACTTTTGAGAAGTTACAACTGTCCCCCGATCAACTGAGACCAGATGGGGGCTGCTTGTACGGTTTTGCCGGGGACCAGGTGGAGGTGAAGGGGTATATCGAGTTGAGGACGACCTTCACTGACGGTTTGGCCTCACGAACGGAGAAGATCAGGTATCGTGTTGTAAACGCCCCGTCAGCGTACAACATACTATTGGGAAGGCCAACGCTCAACAGAACAGGAGCTGTGCCTTCGACAAGGCACATGAAGGTCAAGCTGCCATCTATGGAGGGCATGATCATCACTATTTGCTCTGACCAGAAGAAGGCGAAGAAGTGTTACGAAAACAGCCTTAAGAACAAGAGGTCTGTGTGCCACGTAACCACAACGCCTCCCCCTGGCGTGGAGCCGGAGCGCGAATCCCGGCGAGTTTCGGATACGGCGTTAGAGGTGGTCGCCGAGGGCGATGTGCCGATGGGGAATGTAGAGGCGAGGTCAGAGAGCTGGGAGGGAGAAAGAAACTGCTGGGAGACCGCCAGAGAAACCGGTATCACGAGGGCGCTGATCGCCAGCGAAAGGAGACCTCAGCCAGTAGAGGAATGGCTCGAGAAGGAGATCAACGGTAGACAAGAACCCTGGATAGCGAGACGCAGGACCAAATCGCCAAGGTGATAAGTAGACACTTGGATGCATTTGCGTGGGCTGCTTCAGATATGCCGGGAATCGACCCCGATTTCTTGTGCCATCGTTTAGCAATGGACCCCCAAGTCAGGCCCATCCACCAAAGAAGAAGAAAGTTCAATGAGGAGAAGAGACAGGCGATCAAGGAAGAGATACAAAAACTCATTGCAGCGGGCCACATAAGGGAGATCCAATATCCAGAATGGCTCGCTAATGTTGTTCTGGTCAAGAAGAGCAGCGGGAAATGGCGGATGTGTTGACTTTACAGACCTGAACAAGGCCTGCCCAAAGGATTCTTATCCTTTGCCAAGCATAGACGCCCTGGTAGACAGTGCATCGGGGTGCAAGCTGCTCAGTTTTCTGGATGCCTTCTCGGGGTACAACCAAATCAAAATGCACCCCATGGACGAAGAGAAGATCGCCTTCATGATGGAAAGGTCATGCTATTGCTACAGGGTAATGCCCTTCGGGTTGAAGAATGCAGGGGCCACATACCAAAGGTAGATGGACAAGGTGCTCGCACCCATGCTCGGAAGGAATGTGCAGGCATACGTCGACGACATGGTCGTGACGTCCCTGGAGAAAGGCAAGCACGTCGCCGACCTGGAAGAGTTGTTCATCACGATAGCCAGGTACAAGCTGAAACTGAATCCCAAAAAGTGTGTTTTTGGTGTAGAAGCAGGGAAATTTCTGGGGTTTCTCCTGTCGGAGAGGGGAATCGAGGCTAACCCCGAGAAGTGCACCGCCATTTTGGCAATGAGGAGCCCCGCCAATGTGAAGGAGGTGCAGAACCTCACGGGGCGGATGGCCGCCCTGTCTCGATTCGTATCGGCAAGCGGAGAGAAGGGTCACCCATACTTCCAATGTTTGAAGAGGAACAACAAGTTTGTTTGGAAAAAGGAATGTGATGAGGCCTTCGTAAAGCTCAAGGAATATTTGGCGAGCCCTCCAGTTCTATGCAAACCCCAAGCCGTAACACCGCTCATGCTGTACTTTGCCATAACTGAGAGGGCGGTCAGCGCAGTGCTCGTGTAGGATCAGGATCAGATCCAAAGGCCCATATATTTCGTTAGCAAGGTGCTGCAAGGCCCAGAGGTGAGGTACCAGGCCCTAGTAAAGGCAGCATTAGCGGTTGTATTCTCGGCGAGGAGATTGCGCCATTACTTCCAGAGCTTTACGATATTGGTGATGACTAATCTGCCAATCCAGAAGGTTTTGAAGAAACCCGATGTGGCCGGAAGCATGGTGAAGTGGGCGGTCGAGCTGTCGGAGTTCGACATCCAATATGAACCCCGGGGATCGATCAAGGGGCAAGTCTTCGCCGATTTTGTGGTCGAGTTGTCCTCCGAAGTAGCACAGAACGTCGAGGATGACTTTCGCTGGGTACTCTCAGTTGATGGGTCGTCCAACCAGTTGGGCAGCGGGGCTGGGGTCATTTTGGAAGGGCCCAACGGAGTGTTGATAGAGCAATCATTGAGGTTTGCTTTCAAAGCAAGCAACAATCAAGCAGAGTATGAGGCTTTGATCGCCGGAATCCTGCTGGAGAAGGAAATGGGGGCGAAAGTGCTGATGGCCAAGAGCGATTCGCTATTGGTCACTGGACAAGTGACTGGCGAGTTCCAAGCCAAGGACCCGCAGATGGCAGCCTAATTGGAGTACGTGCAAGAGCTAAGGAGATCTTTCGTTTCATTTGAGGTGGTGCACGTGCCGAGAGAACAGAATGCCCGAGCTGACTTGCTAGCCAAGCTCGCCAGTTAGGGCAAGGGGGGCAGGCAGAGGACTGTCATTCAAGAAACCTTGAAAGCGCCTCGAGCATTCGTGGCAGACCACCAGGTTCTTCATGTTTGCAGATCAATGGAAAGAACGGCGAGAAGTCATAGATCCCTAACGCAGGAAACTCTGAGGACGCCGAGGGTCAGAGCGCGCCCAGCGGAAGAGGCGAGATCGATGCAAGTTTGCGCTATCCATGAACCAGACTCGTGGATAACGCCATACCAACGCTATTTAGCGGATGGTGTGCTTCCAGTTGACTCAGCTGAGGCCAGAAAGATAAAGAAGAGTTCCAGCAAGTTTACCCTTATTGACGGCGAGCTGTACAGGTTTGGATTTACACACCCTCTTCTTGTGTGTGTACACGAAGAGAAGTGCACGAGGATTATGGCTAAGCTCCATGAGGGGATTTGCGGGAGCCACATTGGAGGTCGATCGCTGGCAACAAGGACTATCCGTGCAGGCTACTACTGGCCCATGATGAGGGAAGATTGCAAGAGATACGCCCAGCGTTGCAAGCAATGCCAGCAACACGCCGACTGGCATAAGGCGCCCCCAGAAGAGTTAAAGTTAATCTACAGTCCTTGGTCGTTCCACACGTGGGGAATCGACATCCTGGGACCCTTCCCATTGGCAATCAGACAAATGAAGTATTTGGTTGTGGCGATCGAATACTTCACGAAATGGATTGAAGCAGAACCAGTGGCCCAGATCACCGCACACAAAATCCAGAGTTTCGTATGGAAGAATATTGTGTGTCGTTTTGGCGTGCCCAAGCGTCTAGTATCAGACAATGGGACCCAGTTCGCAAGCCACCTGTTGAAGAAACTTTGCGAGGACATCGGGACACAACAAGTGTTTGCATCTGTGGAACACCCGCAAACGAATGGGCAAGTGGAGTCCGCTAATCGGGTTCTGCTCAGAGGATTGAAGAGGAGGTTGGAAAAGGCCAAGGGGTCTTGGGCTGAGGAGGTTCCCTGCATAGTGTGGGCATACCATACTACTGAGCAATCGGGAACCCACGAAACCCCGTTTAGCTTGGTGTACGGGTGCGACGCGATGATCCCAGTTGAAATGCAAGAGAGCTCGCCCAGATTTCAGAACTTCGTGTCAGAAGACTCGAACGAAGAGAGGAGGATGAACTTGGATCTGCTGGATGAGGTCAGGGAGGAAGCGCGGGTGAAGGCCGAAGCAGTAAAGAGAAGGGTCGAGCGCAAGTACAACTCCAAGATAAAGCCGAGGCAGTTCGAAGATGGCGATCTGGTGATGAGGAAGGCCCATCAATACGAGATGGAAAACAAATTGTCGCCCAAGTGGACAGGTCCATTCAGAATAACCGAAGCACTCGGGAATGGCGCCTACCGCTTGGAGACGCTGGAGGGAGGGGCGATCCCCCGCACATGGAACGCCACCCACCTCAAGTTCTACTACAGCTAAGGCATTGTAAGTAGCAATAAACTCCAACAATTTGAGATGTATCAGTTGAAACAATTTTTCAAGGGGGCACTCTTTTCCCCGAGAAGGGTTTTTAATGAGGCCACCCAATAAAGAAAGTTTCGAAGTTTCCCAGTTATTAAATTTTCATGTTGTTTGTTTTTTAAGTTTGCGGGGAAAGATCAAAAATAGTAAACCCAAATCGCATGCATCCAGTACAAAATTTTCGAAACGTGAAGTCTTTAAAATCCTCATCGTCACCCGGCGACCGGAGGTACAAGTTTAAGTTTTAAGTCCTCTTCGCCACATGGCGATCGGAGGTACAGGAACAAGGTTTTTAAGCCCTCACCGCCACCTGGCGATCGGAGGCACAAGTAGATTTAAATTTTTTCTGACCGCCGTTAGGCGAGAAAGAGATTTAAAAAGACCTCCTCGCCTCGACCGAGCGTAGGCGAGAAAGAGATTTAGAAAAGACCTCCTCGCCTCGAGCGAGCGCAGGCGAGAAAGAGATTTAGAAAAGACCTCCTCGCCTCGAGCGAGCGCAGGCGAGAAAGAGATTTAAAAAGACCTCCTCGCCTCGAGCGAGCGCAGGCGAGAAAGAGATTTAAAAGACCTCCTCGCCTCGAGCGAGCGTAGGCGAGAAAGGACTAAAGTCCTACTCGCCATGAGCGAGCACAGGCAAGAACAGATTGCAAGACCTCTTTGCGTGAGCAAGTTGAGGCAAGTTGAAAGCCCTCAGTGCATCCGAGGGAGGAGGAGATGTAGCCCCTGGACAAGTTGAGGCATCAGGAAAAGTCCTTCTCACCCTCGAGTGAGTTAAGGCAAGATGAAACTGAAAAGTCAGGGGTGTTAACGATCTCAAGAATGGGAAAGGAGGGTTGGAGAAGAACTCTTTCCCCTTAAGTGAGACACCAATATTGACCTAGTAAGACCAGTTAAGTTAGAAGTTAAAGGGTGGTGGGAGAGGTTCGCAGAGGGCACCCCACCACCCAGATGATTGTTCTGAAACCCAGGGAGGTAGAGAAGGATCCGAAAGGCGGCTCTACCCCCGGATGGGGGAACAAGGAGATAAGCAGTCCCAGAATAAGAAGGTGGGAAAATCGGGAGCGGCCCCGTCGGGACGCGTTCGATTGAAAGGGAGGTGGCGTCGCCAGAAACCCATGTTCTAAGAGTGAGGTATAAGGAGAACCGCATGGCGAGAACCGCACCACCGAAGTTCTGAGCGACGATGTCGGGATGCCTTTGGCCCTTGATGGGTCAGGCGAGAGAAGTTCCAGGTGCTAAGTAAGTAATTTCGTACTAAACGTTATCGCTTCAAATTAAGCATTTGTTTAAGTTAAGGTGGTTTGCAGAAAGTTAAGCACCAGCGAGTGCACTACTGAGTTTTAAAAGTTAAGTACAGGTTGGGGCGAAGTACATGAGTTAAGAAGCAGTTCGAAACAATTAATCGCACGGTAGATAAGTCAAAAGACTAACATACATATACATCTGCATGTGTGCACATAAGTATTAAACAGTTCGAACATAATGAAAATATTACATATGGGTCAGAGTGAGGCACGAAGGGTTTTAAGGCGATGGATCAGTTGGGGGCACGATTTTGCCATCGACCACTTCGCTGTACACGGAGAACTCGGACAGGTCTAGATCGGGAAACTTGCAGGCGAATTGCTCCAGAGCTACCCCGAAGCCGGAAATGAGAACTTGGGCGGCCTTGAGCTGGAGCTCTTCGACTTTTTCTTTGAGCTCGTTGTTCTCTTCGCGAGCCCGGGCCAACTCAGCAGCAGTCTCACCTAGTTCTTTGATCGCCTTATCCCGATCTTGCTCAACTTTACCCAGAAGAACTTCCCTTTCGGTTGACTTCTTCTCGAGCTTGGACACTTGAGCCTCGTCGGCCTTTCTCGCCTCCACCAGCTCCGCAACCTGCTTCCTCAGGAGAACGAGCTTGCTCTCCAAGTCTATGGTCTCTTGAACCTTATCATGCAGCTTTCTACGCAGCTCATTCTTGTCATCGTGCACGCTTCTGAGCTCGTCTTTGAGCGCGTTTTCGACCCGCGAAAACTTGATGCCTTGCAGCAGCATGTCGTACTTGACCTTGTCGGTTTCAGCCTTCGCGGTGCTGGCTGCCTCTTTGTAGATGCGACAGTCGAGTTCGACTTTCTCCAAGTGGTCTTTTAATCCTTCAGCGACGATGTGAGGAAGGTTTTCGTCGGCCATAGCATGTTGGCGGGCGTTAAAGTTCTTCAAGGCCTCTTAGAGAGAAGTCGGAAGGCCCGATGTTGACGGTGGGGGCGGGAGCTCTTCGGCAGCTTGTGATGAAATCTGCGTGTCGGTGAGCTGCTCAGGAGCGGCCTCAGCCACTGAGGCGTTTGAAACAAGAACATCCCCAGCAGACTCGAATGGTGTAGAGGCGCTGGGGGGTGCTCGATGAAGTTTGGGGTGGCTTTCTCAGCGTCTGGAGGCTCAACCATGGCCCTCCTTTTCCTCTTGACCAGCCCGTCTTCGGTGCTTTCATCCGTTTCTTCGTCTGATACCACCCTGGGGGCTTTCCTTTTAGCCTTCTTCAGGGGGAGTTTCTTACGTTGGGGGGGTTGGAGGAGCAGTAGTTGTGGGTGGACCAACCGGCGGGGACTTGTCTTGAGTGGCGGCGAGCTCCGCAACAGAGTTTGGCACAGTTTGGGAACCCGCCGCGAGTTTGTGGAGCTTGCCTATGGCGCGTAGCTCAGCAATCCGATCCTTTCCCAGCATCATATCTGCATTAGCGACACACAGTTATCACAAAGTTTCGACAGTCAACGAGGTACAGAAAGATAAACAAAAGAAAACAATGCGTGGGAAAGTTAAAACGACATGATAGTCGTAACAACAACATCAAAGCAAAGGCAGGGCGATACAAGTATAAGCTAAGGGATCTCAAAGACCCGAGAATGAACCTATGTGAACATCTAGCTGGTCTTCGAGAAACTCGAAGGTGATGATGGAGGAAGTGGGCAGAACCACGTTGGAAGAGGCGACCCTTTTCCAGAAGCCACACAAGTCCTTGTCGAGGTCTCCCATTTTCCTGAAGCTTGAGTCTTTCTTTCCCTTATTCACCCAGTACAAAGGAAATCCGTCTAGAAAGGCAGGGTCTTGATCGTTGCAACACACGCGCACGAACTTCCCCTTCCAATCCTTATAGGATTGTTGGAAAATGGAGAGGATAGACCTCCCAGCGACCCCGTTGAGGCTGACCCATTGGCGATCACCCGGGTTCTTCGCCTCGAACAAGTACAAGAATAGGTCGACGGAGGCCGGGAATCCCAAGTGGGCGCAGAAAATCTGGTAAGCTCGCACGAACGCCCAGCTGTTGGGATGGAGCTGGGCGGGGGCGATGTCGAGCTCGGTCAGAAGCTCCCTCTCGAAGCGTGTGAAGGGAAACCGGAGTTTGACCTTCTTGAACATAGTTGTGTATATGAAGCAGAAGGGGGTCTCGTCGCTCCCCTGATCATCGGTGCAGATTGGCTCATCGGGAGGACAAGGCCGCACGACCATTCTGTCGTCATGCTCTTTACTGAAAGAGAGGTTCTGCCTGTCACCCTTCTTGAGGCGGAGGATGTCAAGGTCGGAGTTAACGGTTGAAGTCTCACCCAGCAAAGTTGCAGAGGCCCACGGGTATAGACGCTTATAATCTTGGAGAGGTTTCGCCATCGCGTTAGTTTGTGGTGGGTTTGGTTGTGGTTGGCTGGGATGAGAGGACGCGGGTCTCGCGACTCGGTCGGAAGGGATGTTGGAACCCCTTGGGGGGTCGCAAGAAGATGAGGGGTTTGCCCTACGGGTTTTCGCCGGAGGGTTACGAGGAGATGGAGGAGGGTTTGGTGTGGTTTTTGGACGAGTCATTGACGAAGCTGCAAGAAGACGAAAAGGCATAAGAGTTCACAAACAGAAAGACTTGACGGAAGGGGAGAAGAAGGAAGAACAATAGGGGTTCGCAGAGAAAGGTTCAGAAACCCTAAGCGAGGAAAAAGGAAAACAAAACAGAGAAACATCCCACAACGTATGCTCCAGACAAGTATTGGATGATGCAAACCGATTAAAATGCAGCAAATATCAGTAGGAGTGACAAAAGGATGGAGGTTGGGAGAATCGGAGCGTTCGTTGGAGCGTTTTGAGAGTTCGAAGAGAGGTGGAAGATAATGAAACAGTGAAATGGCGCGAAGGGTTTAAGAGTTTCGAAGAATGTCGAACGTTGCGAGAAGCGCAAACGACAGTGAACAATGGTCGTTGATGGGTCCACGTGTCCAACAATCGAAGGAGTTGGTGAAATGTCAAGTCGGTGAACAGTTTTAGCGCCAACGCACAAAGCCACGTAAGCCGCCGGATTTAAACCTCTTTAGTCTCCTCACTGAACAAGTCGCAGCTCGAGACTGGGGGGCTTGTGTACCGACCACGTCATCGGGCGTGATGACGTGTCTTGCACGTGCCTAGGTGGGGGCGTGCTCAGTGGAACACGTAGGCAAGAAAAGATTGATGGTTCAGAGGTGAGCGTGGTCGCCGGTTCATGGAACTGGCGTTCTGCGATGACCATGCCCGGTTGTCGCCGGGTTAGCTCGTCATCAACGTATTTGGCGATTGGCGATCGTGTAGCATATACGAATGTGGCTATTACCATAGTCGCATCTATAAATCCCATTTACGAATGCGGCTATGGTAAAGAAGCGCATTTATAAATCTTGCGATGGATTTGTAAGGACCGAAAAAAATAGTCTTAGGCAGGGAAGTCCAACACCGCCAGTCCAAGCAACACCTTTGGCTGTTGTGCTCCCTGTGGTTGAAGGCAGCGAGCCTAATTTCATAGAGAACCCTCCAAGCGCCTCCACGCCATTCGTATCTACTGGAGAGGGTCCTCCTTCAACCACCTCTATTGCTGGGGCCGCACCAGGTGGAGATGAAGGTGCCCACAACTCGCCAATACTTATAACCGAATCTCCCACTTCACCACCACGCCAAGAAGCCCCCCTTGCTCTACAAACTCAAGAGGGTGGTGGTGAAAGTCAGCACCAGGCTCCTCCAGCACCTCCACCAGCAACAACTGCAAGCCTTACCCCCTCCATCGAAGAGGTCTGGGGGCCCTTCACAGCTAAACTAAAGATGATGGCAGAGGACCTCCACTCAATCATAACGAAGGCTGTGAAGAACTCGAACAAGAGGCTTCAGGACGAGAACTCAGCGCTCCAGGAGGAGAACCGCCCGATAAGGATTGCGGCAGAAAAACTATCTTGCAACCTGATGATGGCAGAAATCGATCATTCAAGGCTGGAGGATGCCAGGAGCGCTGAGCTAAGGGGCGCACGCAAGGAGGCCTCCGATCTGCGCCAGAAACTGCACCTCCTAGCTCAAGAGAAAATTGAGCTGGAGAGTAAGCTGGTACCCTACAGGCTCAAGGTGGCCAACTTGGAGGCAGCAATGAAAGCAGATGCGGCCAAGGTGGAGAACCTTGAGAAGAGGTCAGCAGATCGGGAGGTCCTCCTCGGGAAGGTCGAGAAGGAGAGGGACGACACCATGGCTGAGCTCGCCAAAGCTCAAGAGGAAAACAAGAAGATCGCCGTAGAGCTGGCCCAGGCGCGGGACGAAGGTAAAAAGGTTGTTGAAGACCTTGCTCAAGCTCGCGGGGAAACTGAAGAGCTGAAGAAACGAACTGAAGAGCTGAAAAAACAAGCCGAAGAGCTCGAGCAAATCTCCCCCCAAGTCCTTACCGCCGGGTTCGACGCCGCCCTGGAGCAAGTCGCTTGCCAATACCCCGAGCTTGATCTGACCATGGTGTCCATTTGCAACGAAGTGGTGGATGGGAAGATCGTTCCCTCTGAAGATTAATTGTCTCCCTCCATCACTTTGCTCTTTGAAACTTGGCGCTTATTTCTGTTTTGTAAAACTTTACATGTAATTTTTCTCCTTATGTATTTGAACTGACACTGCTTTTATATAACTTCTTCCGCTTTTGCTTTCTGTTTACTTCGCATTCTTTAACCTTCATCTGCTTTCTTACTCGCTGTATGGTTGATCAACTAACCGGTAGTACTAGCTTTAAACAAATTAACTTAGCGATTCCTCGGGCTTAACCGTTTACTCACTGCTTTGAACTCGAGCAAACTATCAATCTTATAACAATTCATCAACTGTTAACTCAAAGTAAAACTTGAGCAACTTATTAACCTTCAAACGATTACATTTAGCGTAACTCGCAAACTTAAGGCAATTAGCTACTTACTAGGCAGCAGGTTTTAACTTAAACTGGTATCACAATACAGTTTACCTGATCTGCCCGGCAAGGTTAGCCTTTACTCCTGTCATCGCCTGGAATTCTTCTGATCACCATAAGGTTCTGGCGATGTAAGCTTTCTTTGTCTTCATAACCTGGCTATTGTTCCCTCATTTGGGGGGTAGAGGCGCCTTTCGGATCCTTCTCTACCTCCTTGAGTTTCAGAACAATAAGTCGGATAGCGAGGTGTTCTCTTTGAACCTACCTTAGCTATTTTTTAAACTTCTTTCACCCTTCACGCCATACCTGAACTCGTTCAAGACGAGAAGGATTTTATCTGCCTTCACACCGCCTACAAGCGTGGAAGTCTTTCTCCGGTCTTACTAAGTCAATATTGATGTTTCACTTAAAAGGGGGAAAGGAATTTTCCTTCCCTTCCCGCCGTTTAAGGTCATGAACACCCCTGACCTTTCAGTTCATCTTGCCTGAACTCACTCTGAGGTGAGAAGGACTTCTTCTCGCCTGAACTCGCTCGACGGCGAGAAGGACTTTATCTCGCCTGAACTCGCTCGACGGCGAGAAGGACTTTATCTTGCCTGAACTCGCTCCACGGCGAGAAGGACTTTATCTGGCCTGAACTCGCTCAACGGCGAGAAGGACTTTATCTGGCCTGAACTCGCTCGACAGCGAGAAGGACTTTATCTGGCCTGAACTCGCTCGACGGCGAGAAGGACTTTATCTGGCCTGAACTCGCTCGACGGCGAGAAGGACTTTATCTGGTGCCTCAACTTGCCCAGGGTGTACATCTCCTCCCCCTGGATGCACTGAGGACTTTTTCTCTTTCTCGCCTGCACTCGCTCGAGGGCGAGGAGGTCTTTTATTCTTTCTCGCCTGCACTCGCTCGAGGGTGAGGAGGTCTTTTCTCTTTCTCACCTGCACTCGCTCGAGGGCGAGGAGGTCTTTTCTTTTCTTGCCTCCAAACGCACGAGAGCGCTGAGGTCTTTAGTCATTGCTGGTGCCTCCGATCGCCGAAAGATGATGAGGACTTTAAAACTTCAACTGATGCCACTAATCGCCGAAAAGCGATGGGGACTTTAAAACTTTTTCTTAGAAAGCATGCAGCATAACTTTAAACTTGCCTTGAATCACGTACGAGTGATAGGGTCTTTTTTCTAAAACTTTCGAAACAACAAGCATGCAATCTTAGAAACTTTAAACTTTGAAAACTCTTCTTTATTGGGTGGCCTCATTAAAAACCCTCCTTAGGGAAAAAAGAGTGCCCCCTTCAAACTATTTTAATAGAAAGCTTGCAAATCTCTTCATGTTCGTTTTTACTTACAAAGCTTTAACTATAATATAACTTGAGGTGTGTGGCGTTCCAAGTGCGTGGAATCGCCCCTCCTTCCAACGTTTCTAAGCGGTAGGCGCCGTTCCCGAGCGCCTCGGTTATTCTGAACGGTCCTGTCCACTTAGGCGATAACTTGTTTTCCATCTCGTACTGGTGGGCCTTCCTCATCACCAGGTCGCCTTCTCTAAACTGCCTTGGCATCACCTTCGAGTTATACCTTCGTTCAATCCTCCTTTTCACTGCCTCAGCCTTTACCCTTGCCTCCTTCCTGACCTCATCCAGTAAATCCAGATTTAGCCTTCTTTCTTCGTTCGAGTCTTCTGCCACAAAGTTCTGGAATCTCGGCGAGCTCTCCTGGATTTCAACTGGAATCATCGCATCACATCCATAGACCAAGATGAATGGGGTCTCATGAGTTCCTGACTGCTCGGTGGTATGGTACGCCCAAACTATGCGGGGTACCTCCTCAGCCCACGACCCCTTAGCTTTCTCCAACCTTCTCTTCAAACCTCTCAGCAACACCCGATTGGCGGACTCTACTTGGCCATTTGTCTGAGGGTGCTCGACGGATGCAAACACCTGCTGAATTCCCACCTCTCGCACAGCTTCTTCAGTAGGTGACTTGCAAAATGAGTCCCATTTTCTGACACCAGGCGCTTAGGCACACCAAACCGGCACACGATGTTCTTCCATACAAAGCTCTCAATCTTGTGTGCGGTGATCTGGGCTACTGGTTCTGCTTCGATCCACTTGGTGAAGTATTCAATCGCCACCACCAAGTACTTCATCTGCCTGATCGCCAATGGGAAAGGTCCCAGAATGTCAATTCCCCACGTATGAAACGGCCAAGGGCTGTAAATTGACTTTAATTTTTCTGGAGGCGCTTTGTGCCAATCGGCGTGCTGTTGACATTGCTTGCAGCACTGTGCATACTTCTTGCAGTCCTCCCTCATCGTTGGCCAGTAATAGCCTGCACGGAGGGTTCTTGCGGCCAGAGCTCGACCCTCGACGTGACTTCCACATATCCCTTCATGGAGCTCGGCCAAGATTCTAGTGCATTTTTCTCCGTGCACACATTCTAGGAGTGGGTGTGTAAACCCAAACCTATACAGCTCGCCATCTATCATGGTGAACTTGCTGGAGTTCTTCTTTATGTTCCTAGCCTTCGTCGGATCCAGCGGGAGAAGGCCATCTTCCAGGCAGCGCTGGTACTGGGTTATCCATGTGTCTGGCTCATGTGTGGCACAAACCTGCGTCATGTTCACCCTCTCCCCCCGACATGCTCTTATTCTGGGCGACCTCAAGGTCTCCTGAGTCAAGGACCTGTGACTCCTCGCCGCTTTCTCCGTCAACTTGCTTATCTGAAGAACCAAGTGGTCTGCCACAAATGCTCTAGGCGTCTTCAGAGTTTCTTGGATCACTGTCCTCTGCCTACCCCCCTTGCCCAAGCTGGCGAGCTTAGCTAGCAAGTCTGCTCAGGCATTCTGCTCTCTGGGCACATGCACCACTTCAAATGAGACAAAGGAACTCTTCAACTCCTGCACATACTCCAAGTAAGCCGCCATTTGTGGATCTTTGGCCTAGAACTCGCCTGTTACTTGTCCCGTGACTAATAACGAGTCACTCTTAGCCATCAGCACCCTAGCCCCCATCTCCTTGGCCAGCAAGATTCCGGCGATCAACGCTTCATACTCTGCTTGATTGTTGTTGGCTTTGAAGGCAAACCTCAGGGACTGTTCTATCAGCATGCCGTTGGGCCCTTCCAGAATGACTCCAGCACCGCTACCCTGCTGGTTTGACGACCCGTCCACCGAGAGCACCCAACGAAAGTCATCCCCTTCAACTCGTGCTGCCTCTAACGAGAGCTCGACCACAAAATCAACGAAAATCTGCCCCTTAATCGGACCTCGGGGCTCATATTTGATGTCAAACTCCGACAGCTCCACCGCCCACTACACCATTCTCCTAGCTACATCAGGCTTCTGCAGGACTTTCTGGATGGGCAAGTCGGTCATCACCAGCACTGTAAAACTGTGAAAATAGTGGCGCAACCTCCTCGCCGAAAACACTACAGCCAGTGCAGCTTTCTCCAAGGCCTGATACCTCACCTCCGGGCCTTGCAACACCTTGCTGACGAAATAAATAGGCTTCTGAGCCTGGTCGTGATCTTGGGCGAGCACCGCACTCACCGCCCTCTCAGTCACAGCAAAATACAACCTGAGAGGGGTTCCTACCAAGGGTTTACACAAAACCGGCGGGCTTTCCAAGTACTCTTTAAGCTTCACGAAGGCTTCTTCACACTCCTTCGACCAAACAAACTTGTTGTTTCGCCTCAAACATTGGAAATACGGATGGCCTTTCTCTCCGCTAGCTGATACAAAACGAGACAGGGCGGCCATCCGACCTGTAAGTTGTTGCACCTCCTTCACGGTAGCCGGGCTCCTTATCGCCAAAATGGCAGCACACTTATCAGGATTTGCCTATATTCCTCTTTCAGTTAAGAGGAATCGCAAGAACTTCCCTGCCTCAACGCCAAAAATGCACTTCTCGGGGTTCAGCTTTAATCTGAACTTGGCGATTGTGGTGAACAACTCCTCCAGATCCGCAACGTGCTTGCTCTTTTCTGGCGAGGTCACGACCATATCATCCACGTACGCTTGCACATTCCTTCCCAGTATTGGTGCAAGTACCTTATCCATCAATCTTTGATACGTGGCCCCCGCATTCTTCAGCCCAAAGGGCATCACCTTGTAACAGTAGCACGACCTCTCAGTCATGAAGGCAGTTTTCTCTTCATCCATAGGATGCATCTTTATCTGATTATACCCCGAGAAGGCATCCAGAAAGCTCAACAACTTGCACCCTGCTGCACTGTCGACCATGGCATCTATGCTTGGCAAAGGGTACGAATCCTTTGGGCAAGCCTTGTTCAGGTCAGTGAAGTCGACGCACATGCGCCACTTCCCATTGCTTTTCTTCACCAGCACGACATTAGCCAACCACTCAGGGTACTGGACTTCCTTGATATGGCCTGCGGCGAGGAGCTTCTGTGTTTCATCCCTGATCGCCTACCTCCTCTCCTCGTTGAATTTCCTTCTTCTCTACCGCACTGGTCTAACTTGTGTGTCCATTGCCAAATGGTGACACAAGAAATCGGGGTCAATTCCCGGCATGTCTGAAGCAGACCATGCAAAAGCATCCAGATGTCGTTCTATCACCCTGGCGATCTGGTCTTGGAGCTCAACCTCCAAAGATATTCCCAGCTTGAAGACCTTTCCCCCGATCTCCCTTTCGAGCCACTCCTCGACGGGTTTGGGTCTGGCATCCCTGGCGATCACCGCCCTGGCGATTCCCAATTCCCTCGCTTCCTCCGGGCGGTTCCTCGCCTCTTCCTCCCGTCTCCCGCTCTCTCCCTCAACCTCAGCATCCAGCATGGTGACATCGCCTCCGGCGGCCACCTCCATTACCGCATCAACAACTCGCCATTCTGTTGGCTTGGGCTTCACACCAGGAGGCGGCGTCGTGGTGATGTAACTTACCGACCTCCTATTCTTGAGGCTATTCTCATAGCATTTCTTCGCCTCCTTCTGGTCGGATCTGATGGTGATCACCACCCCCTCCATTGACGGTAACTTAACCTTCATGTGCCTAGTTGAGGGCACAGCTCCTATTCTGTTGAGGGTTGGTCTCCGCAACAGAATGTTATAGGCTGAGGGGGCATTCACGACGAGGTACTTGATTTTCTCCGTCCTCGAGGCCACCTCATTTGTGAACGTTGTTCTTAGCTCGATGTACCCTCTGACCTCCACCTGATCGCCAGCGAAACCATACAAGCACCCTCCATAGGGTCTTAGCTGGTCAAGGGGTAGTTGCAACTGTGTGAAAGTCGGCCAGAACATTACATCTGCCGAGCTTCCTTGGTCCACTAGCACCCGGTGGACTTTCCTTCCCGCTGTGACGAGCGAGATAACTATGGGATCGTTGTCGTGAGGCAAAACGTCCCTGAGATCTTCTTTTGTGAACGTGATGTCCACATCTGGCGAGTGGTCCTCGAACATGTCCACCGTCATCACAGACCTTGCATATTTCTTCCTCTGTGATGCAGTGCATCCACCACCCGGGAAACCTCCAGCGATGGTGTGGATCTCGCCGTGGGTTGGCATCTCATGCTGCTGACCCTCACCACTCGCCGGCTGGGAGCTCGACGCGCCCCCCGTCCTCCTGTCCAGCAGGTAATCATTCAAGAAACTGCTCTTGACCAGGTCGTCGAGCTGGTATCCCAGGGCCAAACACGAATCGACGGTGTGACCAAAACTCTGGTGGAACTCGCACCAGGCGTCTGGTTTTGGTCCTAACACCTTGTCGCCCACTTTCTCAGGTGCCTTAAGCCTGGCTGCTATGTTGGGAATGGCGATCAGATCTGCCAACCCCATGACAAACTTGTGCTTTGGTGGGCGATTGTACTCCCTGGGGCGCCCTGGGCCCCTTCCCTTATTCCTCTTGGGATCATAAGGATGGCGAGTCCTCTGATCCTTCTTGGCCGCCATCGTCTCTAGCACCCTCTGCGGCTGGATTCTAGTCTGGGCACGTGGCCTAGAAGGGGCCACGCTCCCTCTCTTTTCGGCGACCTCACTCTCGTCGGCGATGTGGGCCACCGCAAGTCGCCTAACTTCAGCAAACGTGGCGGGGTGAGCCCTAATCAGAGCCTCGCAGAAAGGTCCCGGCAGCACGCCCTTTTTGAAGGCGTATACCAACATCTCCTCGTCTTTAGCAGGCGAGCGGACCATCTGTGCTCCAAAACGATTCAGTAGTCTCTGAGGGACTCTCCCTGGTACTGCCTTATGTCGAACAGGTCATATGACACCCTAGGTGGCGCCTTGTTCACAATGTATTGCTCGACGAAAAGCTTCGAAAACTGCTGGAAATTGGTTATGTGACCTGTAGGCAAGCTCACAAACCATTCCAGCGTTGTTCCCTGGAGCGTGCTCACAAACATCTTGCAATATACAGCATCCGAGCCTCCTAACAGCATCATCTGCGTGTGGAACGTGATGAGATGTGCCTCAGGATCCTCCACGCCGGTGAAAGAAGCTTTCACAGGTACTACGCTCGCAGGGATAGGCGTGTCTGTGATCGCCTGAGCAAACGGCATAGGGAAAACGCGCGAAGGCGACGACGGCGCGACCTCTTCAACAACTGGGCGTCCTCTCTGCTTCTGAAGAGCTTGACGCAACTCCTCAGTCACTTTGCTGAGCTCTTCATTCCTGGCCTGAGAGGCAACCAAGTCTTCATGCATCTTCGCTTGCTCTATGCGCGACGCCTCCACATTCGCCTGCAGCACACGCATGATCTCCATCATCTGCGCCATGGTCATGGCGCCTTCTGCAGCAACTGGCACAACGGGACTTGAACGGTTGCTTCTCATCTTTCTCATGAAAACTCAGCAAACCAAACTTCAACGAACAAAACCTTCTCCAGCAAACGATCGATCCAGCAATCAATCGGTCAAAAACTCCCAAACTCCCAAGAACTTCCAAAAACGCAACCACAACAGCACGCCGATAGATTCGGACGTCGAAACCTTCACAGAAACTTGCGACTTCACCACAAAACTACTGCTCCTCCAGCAAAACTCCCGATTCACCAACCAGAAACGCGAACGAACAGTAAAACTTCGAACCAACCGATTGGAAACCGCGCAAACAGCAAGAAACTTCAAGAAAAACGATCGAAAGCTCGAACAAACGGTGGAAACTTCAAACTACCGATTAAAACCCAAACGAACGGCAGAAATCTCGAATTCACTGAACAAAACTCGAACGAATGGTGGAAAACTCGAAATCACTGAACAAAACTCGAACAAACGGTGAAAAATGGTTGCACCAGCACACAACCACACAGAAACTACAGAAACTTCAAGAACTCACGCTGTGGATGGGGACAGGTTTTACACGGCCCCACGGTGGGCGCCTGATGATCGTGCCGGTTGACCAAAACGCAAGAGCCTTGCCTCGTCAAAGGTATCTTCCTCTGGATCGGCTTTGCACCACGCTAGCTTCCGTCCTTCACACCTCGATTCACCTCAAGAACCTGCAAAAGACAGAGTGGCGCCGTTGCGGCCGATCGCGCTCCGACGCTCAAGTCAGTGACGGAACCACCAAAACTCTAAGAGAGAAAACTAAGAACTCAAGGAACCGTGAAAAAACTCTCTCTGTCACTCAAGTATTCTCCAAGCGTAAAGAAGTGTTCTAAACGCGCCTACCTCAGAAGTTCGTTAGAATCTCTTATATACCTGTGCACTTTCTCTCTCCTGACGGTTACACCTCTGAACACGTGGCTCGCATCCAGTTGTACACGCGTCACCATCTGGAGCATCCTCTGCTTGAGCGTCACTTCTTACTCTTCAGGCTGTTCGACTAAGTTACCCATGCAAGGAGTAACTCGGTGTATAGCTGCCTTGGAGCGCGATCTCTTCTGTGTGGCGAGTACGGGGTGTCACCATGCACACCTTCCCTGTGGTCTTGCCGGCCGCTATCATAATCTGCTTCACTTGCTTCACCGTGCATGTCCTGGTAAGCTGTTCCCTGGCGTCAACCTCTGGCTACCTAGGGAATGATCATCTGATAACTTCATCCTTCGCACTCATGCCCTTTGAAAGCTTTGAACAAGCTTTCCTGATCTTTCGGCGATGTCCTCCTCTCGGCGATCTCTGATCACTTGGTCGCCTGGGTTCACATCCGGCGACTACGACTCAAACCTGGTGACCGCCGGTTTAGATATGCTAGAGATCGGAGCACGCCAACTTAACGATTGGCGACTACACGAGCTCCCCGACTTCCTTCCCTTCTGTCAGCCAGGTGTTCCGTTCAACACGCCTATATTATCGCTTGCTGCCACGTCATCACTTCCGACTACCTGGGCGGTACAATAACATAAATAACACACATGAATAAATAACTTATTTAAGCATAACCAAAATCCTTCCATCCCGCTCCAAGTTTATTTATTTATTTATTTCAGATTTTATCTAAGTAGGACATTAAATATTTAAAATTTGTATTTATTTAAGATTTTGAATAATTTAACAATTTTAAACATTAAACATTCAGAGTTTTTTTTTTTGACAATTTTGAATAATTTTAAAAATTTAATTTATTTCAAATTTTTATTTAAGTAGTACATTAAATAATTTAGGTTTTGTATTTATTTAAGATTTTGAACATTTTAGAAATTTTATTTATTTTACATTATTATTTAAGTAGGAAATATAATAATTTAAGATTTTGAAAAACTTAGAAATTTTATTAATTTTAGATTTTTAGTTAATAATGACATTCAATAATTTAGGATATGGATTTATTTATAATTTTCAATAGTTTAAAATTTTATTATTTTAATTCTTTTTATTTAAGAATGACATTACAAATTTTTGGATTTTTATTCATTTAGGAATTGGAAAAATTTACAAATTTTATTTATTTTAGATTTTTATTTAAAAAGGAAATAAAATGATTTCAAAATTTTGTATTTATATGAGAATTTGCAAAACTTAAAATTTTTATTTATTCGAGATTTTTATTTAAGAATGACATAAAATAAATTAGAATTTGTGTTTATTTAATATTTTGGATATTTTAAAAATTTTATTTATTTGAAATTTATATTTAAGTACGACATTAATTAGTATTTATTACAATTTTGAATAATTTAAGAATTTTATTTATTTTAGATATTTATTTATTGTAATTGTTTCATTTAAGTATGACATTAAATAATTTATTATTTATATTTATTTAGGATTTTGAATAATTTAGTAATTTAATTTATTTTAGATTTTTATTTAAATAGAACATTAAATGAATTCGTTTTTATATTTACTTTAGAATATTATATTATTTAAGTAGATAATAAAACAATTTAGGATTTGTGTTTATTTAAAACTTTTGAAAAACTTAGAAATTTATTGAATTTCAATTTTTAGTTAATAATGATATTAAATAATTTAGGATATATATTTATTTAAAATTTTGAATAACTTAAGAATTTTATTGATTTTTAATTTTTATTTAAGAATAACATTAAAACTTTTCTAATTTTTTTATTTAATATTTTGAATAATTTACAAATTTAATTTATTTTATATTTTCATTTAAGTAGAACAATAACTCATTTAGATTTTGTATTTATTTTTTATTATTATTTAAGTAGAAAAAAAAATAATTTAGGATTTTTGTACCGTCCCGTATCCAGGCGTTGACAAAGTCAAGGTCAAAGTCAACACCAAAAGTCAAGGTCAAAGTCAACACCAAGAGTCAAGGTCAACACAAGGCATCGCCCAAGTGAAGGGACGCCGCGCATCAGTGTCGCCAAGAGGAAGCGTTGCCAAGGCAAGGCGTCGCCTAGGTGCAGGCGTCGCCCAACCAGGGCGTCGCCAAGATCAAATATTGCTAAGGCAAGGCAATCACAGTGTGGTTCCCCGATACCCATGGGTAGGAAAGACCATGGAGGGAGCGACGCCGTGGGAGGGCCTCAGGTCCCGATGACCCGGGGGAGTGATAAAGAGAAGAGAAAGGTGGCTTCAAGGCCATAGTAACAACACCAGTGTAGGGCAGCCTGACTTGTGAAGTACCCCTGCCGCCCCAGAGACGCCTTTGGGACAGATACGACTCAAAAGGAAGGTCACGCCCAGGGTAGCCGGGTGCAGGGTACGAGAGGAAGGCAGAAACGCTCTCAAAGTGAGTGACTAGATGATTGGGGGCATGAGTTCGCACCCAAAAAGTCACCCCTTGCGCAGTAGCACTCCCAAGCAGGAGGACTCACGCGTAGAAACGTCCCCAGATGGGGTCATGGCGTTGTGAGGCCCTCCACGTGTACGACAGCCAGGTCAGAATAGAAACACCATTTAGTCAGGTACCAGGTAATTAAAGTCATTTAATACAGTTTCTGTTCCGAGCGTTTAAGGTACTATAAAGGCTCCCAAGCGTTTCAACGTCTTAAATGCGCTACGTTTTCTAATTAAACACGTTAATTAAGTGCGTTATGTTTTATGATTAAAAGCGCTTTAAGGCGCTTTAAATGCTTGCGCTGAGAATGTTGGAAACAGGGTTCGAACTTTTGGGCAAATTCTTCTGAAACTCTCTAGTTGCTTGCTCGAGCCTTGAGGTTACGCACAAGGGACTAGGGAAAGATCTTTGCCAGAACGAGAAAATATACACTAGACACAGTTTCTTTTCACCACCTTCAGAGTGCCATACGCGGTGCTCCGATACGGAGGTGCATAGTTTTTGGTGTTTCTTGCTGGCTGACTTGAGCGTCGGAGTGCAAACGGCCGCTAGGGCGCCCTTTTGTCCTCTTTTGCAGGAATCCACAGGTAACCAGTGGGAAGGAGTGACGGTTGAGGTCGCGCACAAAGACGTCCCAGGTCAACCGGACGGAACATTTGGCGCCCACCGTGGGGCCGGTATAAAACATTGGTCCTACCGCAAGTTCGAAAAGATCTATCAAGTCACGATCACATTTGAGAAAACAGTGAAGAATGGCCACCACTAGACGAGGTACCGCACGCGCTGCGGGGGAAGAAATGTCCATGCAGCAGGTCCTGGAGATAATGCGGGGGCTGCAGGATGATATGGCGGACTCGAAGATAGAGCAAGAGCGCATGCAGGCGGATCTCGACGCCTCGCACGCGAGAAACGACGAGCTCCGTCGCGTTAATGAGGAGTTGCGTCGGAGTCTGAGGAACAATCAGGTGCAGCGCGAGAACGAAGAGGTGGAGCATCTCACCCCGCAAAGGGAGTTCTCCACTCCCTTCTCGCAGGAGATCCTGGATGCGCCGATCCCCAACACCTTCGCAGGACCTAAGGCGATTTTCACTGGGATGGAGGACCCTGAGGCGCATCTCACGGCGTTCCACACACAAATGGTGTTAGTGGGCGGTTCTGACGCCACAAGGTGCAAGCTCTTCATGAGTTCTTTGACAGGAATGGCCATGGATTGGTTTATCAGCCTTCCTAGCGGCCATATCACCTCTTTCCAACAGCTGTCCCAGTTGTTTAGAGAGCAATACCTGGCGAACAGGGCCCCGCCGCCGGTATCTTACGATCTGTTTGATGTGAAGCAATACCAAGGGGAAAGTTTGAAGGAGTATATCAACCGGTTTGGGTCCCAAGTGGTGAAAGTGGGCACGACAGAGGAGCCCATGATTGTGTATGCCTTCAGGAAAGGCGTATGTCCTGGCCCTTTTTGCGAATCTATTATTCACAATCGTCCAAGGACTTTTGCTGAAATACGGCGTCGGGCGGTGGAACACATCGCCTCTGAAGGAGAGGTGTGCGAGAAGCGCACCAGCGTGGTACCTTCGCGCCCGAGAGCGCAAACGCGGGTCCAACCCGTCAGGGTCAACGAGACCACGACGGGAAGGAAAAAGCCAGAGGAGAGACACCCCTATAAGACCAGGACACCCCAGCCCAGGGGTCCAGCAGGAGGAGATCGCCCAGTCTGAGAGAGGGCAAGACCGGCGAGGTACAACTTTGTGGTGGAGCTGAAGGACCTGATCGCCGTGCCTAATATAGCTGAGAGGTTGAGGCGACCGGCGAAAACTGACAAGGTGTTAGGGCCACGGAAAGACTCCTGGTGCGAGTTCCACGAGGCTTTCGGTCATCACATTGACAAATGCCTCTCGTTGGGTTATCAGCTTGATGAGCTGGTGAGGAGCGGGTTTCTGAAGGATTACGTCGCAGAACCCGCCGCGACCGCCGCCCTGCCGGCGCCAACAGAGGAGCAAGCGCACGAGATGCCAGTTCTAGGCGAGGTCCACACCATTGCTGGAGGTTTTTCCGGCGGGACCCACCGCCTCCCAGCGAAAGAAATACGTGAGGGGGGTCAATTCAATTGAAGAGAGAATCTCGGGTGAGCCATGGGAGTCGGACCTCGTGTTCACGAGAGGGGATCTCCGAGATGTGGTACCCCACGACAACGACCCCGTTGTCATCTCAGTCATCACAGCCGGAAGAAAGGTGCATAGGGTTCTGGTCGATCAGGGAAGTTCAGCAGACGTCATGTTCTTGTCGACATTCAACAAGCTGCGATTGTCCCCTGACCTTCTGAGGCCCTACACAGGCTGCCTATATGGGTTCGCAGACAACCAGGTGGAAGTCCGAGGCTACTTGGAACTGAGGACAACATTCACAGATGGGGAAGCCTCGCCCACCGAAAGCATACGATACTTGGTCGTGAACGCTCATTCCGCCTACAACATCTTGTTGGGGAGACCGGCGCTGAATAGGCTCAACGCGGTATCCTCCACGCGTCATATGAAGATGAAGCTGCCAGACCTCAGCGGCAAGGTAATAGTTATCAAGTCGGATCAGGAGGAAGCGCGGAAGTGTTATGAAAACAGCCTAAACTCGAAGAAAAGCGTGTTCATGGTGTTTGAGCGTCCGCCAAGGGTCGACGCGACAATGATAGAGGCGACGCCTGAAGCAGACACGCTCATGGAGGAGGGTCTCGATGGCACGGCGTCAGCGGAAGAGGCGACGCTCATTCAGGGTAACGGCAGGGACCAACAGGCGATCAACGTGGTGGATAGGAACATTGGCGGCAAGACGTTTAAACTAGGGCATCTTCTGAGCCAAGAAGAGCAGGAGGCGGTGGCAGAGGTGATCTCATGCCATTTGGACGCTTTCGCGTGGTCTGCCTCGGACATGCCCGGCATCGACCCTGATTTCTTATGTCACCACCTCAGCATGGACGCCACGGTTCACCCTGTGCGCCAAAGGAGGAGAAAATTCAATGAAGAGAGGCAGCTGGTGGTACGCGAAGAAACGCAGAAGCTGCTGAAGGTTGGCCACATCAGGGAAATCCAATACCCCGAGTGGCTAGCCAACGTCGTCCTGGTCAAGAAGGCGAATGGGAAGTGGAGGATGTGCGTGGACTTCACTGACCTAAACAAGGCGTGCCCGAAGGACTCATACCCGCTGCCTAGCATAGACGCGTTGGTGGATAGCGCCTCCGGCTGTAAGGTGCTAAGTTTCCTGGATGCGTTCTCGGGGTACAACCAGATTAAAATGCACCCGAGAGATGAAAGCAAAACCGCATTCATGACGGAAACTAGCAGTTACTGTTACAAGGTGATGCCTTTCGGCTTGAAGAATACGGGCGCCACATACCAAAGGCTAATGGACAAGGCCCTGGCGCCCATGCTAGGGAGGAATGTGTATGCTTACGTGGATGACATGGTGGTGGCGTCGCAGGATAGGGCACAGCACGTGGCAGACCTGGAGGAGTTGTTCGTCACAATATCCCAGTACCGCCTCAAGCTAAACCCTGAAAAGTGTGTCTTCGGGGTAGAGGCCGGTAAGTTCTTGGGTTTTATGCTCACAGAGAGGGGGATAGAGGCGAACCCCGACAAATGCGCAGCGATTATCGCCATGCGAAGCCCAACGTCGGTAAAGGAAGTGCAACAGCTGACAGGGCGGATGGCGACACTCTCAAGGTTTGTTTCCGCCGGGGGAGAGAAGGGGCACCCATATTTCCAGTGCCTCAAGAGAAACAGTCGCTTTGCATGGACTGACGAATGCGAAGCGGCTTTCATTAAGTTAAAGGAGTACCTGGCGACGCCACCGGTCCTCTGCAAACCGGTAACAGGCGTGCCCCTCCGGCTATATTTTACGGTAACGGAGCGGGCTATCAGCTCTGTGTTAGTCCAGGAGCAGGACCAGGGTCAAAAGCCCATCTATTTCGTGAGCAAGGCATTACAAGAAGCTGAGACGAGATACCAAGCGCTGGAGAAGGCAGCGTTAGCGGTGGTGTTTTCAGCCAGGAGGCTCCGTCATTACTTCCACAGCTTTACGGTGGTAGCGATGACAAACCTCCCTATACAGAAGGTGTTGCAGAAGCCCGACGTGGCGGGAAGAATGGTGCGCTGGGCGGTGGAACTGTCAGAATTCGACATTCAGTATGAGCCTAGAGGATCCATCAAAGGGCAAGTGTACGCAGATTTTATAGCGGAACTTTCGCCCGGAGGTGAGCAAGAGGTGGAAGTGGGCTCGCAGTGGCTGCTCTCGGTTGATGGCTCTTCCAACCAACAAGGGAGCGGTGCGGGAATAGTCTTGGAGGGACCCAACGGCGTACTGATTGAGCAAGCTCTGCGCTTCGCCTTCAAGGCAAGTAACAATCAGGCGGAATATGAAGCCCTGATAGCAGGAATGCTCCTAGCCAAAGAGATGGGCGGGCAGAACCTCCTGGTGAAAAGCGATTCCCAGCTGATTACGGGGCAGGTGTCGGGTGAGTTCCAGGCGAAAGACCCACAGATGGCGGCGTACCTAAGATACGTCCAACTATTGAAGGGAGCATTCAACGCTCTTGAGCTGATACATGTCCCAAGGGAGCAGAATGCCAGAGCCGACCTGCTTGCCAAGCTGGCCAGTTCAGGCAAGGGGGGTAGGCAGAGGACAGTGATCCAGGAGACGCTCAAAGCTCCGCGTAAGTTCGTGGAAGATAACAGAGTGAGTGTCCTCCAGATCTGTACATCAAGAGAGAGTCCAAGGAGTCATCGCTCTCTGACCCAAGATACGCTGAAGACGCCCCGCATCAGCACGTACGCGGACATGCCTGAAGAAGGAAGGCAAATGCAAGTATGTGTCCTAGCCGAGGGAGACACTTGGATGACGCCATACAAACGATACCTGGCGGATGGGACTCTCCCAGTGGAGCCGGAAGAGGGTAAGAAGGTCAAAAGAAATGCCGCGAGATATACTCTGGTGGATGGGGTGTTGTTCAGACACGATTTCACTCACCCTATCCTAACGTGTGCAAGTGGCGACGAGTGTACCAGGATAATGGCGGAGCTACACGAAGGCATCTGCGGGAGCCACGTAGGGGGAAGGTCCTTAGCCTCCAAGGTAATACGCGCAGGGTTCTTCTGGCCAACAGTAAAAGAGGACTGCGCGCGACACGCCCAGCGCTGCAGGCAATGCCAAAAGCACGCAGACTGGCACAAGGCGCCGCCAGAAGAACTGCGATCCATATATAGCCCGTGGCCTTTTCATACCTGGGGAATCGACATCCTGGGGCCGTTCCCACTGGCAATAAGGCAGATGAAGTATTTGATCGTTGCCATCGAGTACTTCACCAAGTGGATAGAGGCAGAGCCCGTGGCACAGATCACTGCGCACAAGGTACAACATTTTGTGTGGAAGAACATTGTGTGCCGCTTTGGCGTACCTAGGCGTTTGATATCCGATAACGGGACCTAGTTTGCCAGTCAGCAGTTGAGAAATCTGTGCGCTGAGGTAGGTATCAAGCAAGTGTTCGCATCAGTCGAACACCCCAGACCAACGGGCAAGTGGAGTCAGCAAACAGAGTTCTGCTGAGGGGGTTAAAGAGAAGGTTAGAGAAGGCCAAAGGGGCGTGGGCGGAGGAAGTACCAAGGATCGTATGGGCATACCACACCACGCCCCAATCCTCTACCATGGAGACGCCTTTCAGTTTGGTGTACGGGTCGGACGCGATGATCCCAGTAGAAATACACGAAAGCTCACCACGTTTTCAAAACTTTGTAGCGGAGGAATCCAACGAAGAAAGGTGGGTAAACCTAGACCTACTAGACGAAGCCAGGGAAGAAGCCAGAATAAAAGCTGAAGCGATGAAGAGAAGAGTAGAGCGCCAATATAGCTCTAAGGTAAAGCCGCGACAGTTTCAAGTTGGCGACCTAGTTATGAGGAAAGCCCACCCATACGAGCTGGAGAATAAGCTGTCTCCCAAGTGGACCGGGCCCTTCAGAGTTACTGAGGCTAAGGGCAACGGTTCATACAACCTAGAGACCTTGGATGGAGGCCCTATCCCGCGCAGTTGGAATGCAGCTAACCTGAAGTTTTATTTTAGTTGACTTATGTAAAGCAGCTATGTAACAGTCTTGATAAAGGGGACATTCTTTTTCCCCTTTCGGGGTTTTTTAATGAGGTCACCCAAATAAAAGAAAAAACAAGTTTCAAAAAAAGTCGTGCCTTGGTTCTCAGTCTTTATCTTTCTCCGTTTGAAGTAGTGTGAGGCGTCGCCAAGAAAGAAGGCGTTGCCAAGAAAAAAGGCGTCGCCTAGAAGGAAGGCGTCGCCAAGAGAGAAGGCGTCGCCCAGAAGAAAGGCGTCGCCAAGAAGACAGGTGTCGCCTGAGTACAGGCGCAGTTAAGTAACATGGCGGAGGAAAAGCGCACAATATACGAGACGTATGCAAAGTAAAGCGGCGTTGCAAAAACCAAGTATGGTATAGTAAAGTTGATGTTACAAGCAGTGTTCGATACAAATGGGAGTAATGCGAGTAGGGCAAACATTGCAACTCATGCAAAACACGAAAATAACCACTCTTCATTGGCCATCGGAGTCAGCATGGAAAGAAGACGAAGCCCCGCTCTCAGTCCGCAGAGCTCGGGCAAGTCGCGTCCTCCGCTCTTGGTTTATTTTCGATCCTGCACCAAGGAAGATGAACGTGTCAGAGACACCATGAAGCAAAACACACCCAGATAGAGAACGATAAAGGCGGAAGTTTCTAGGGCAGTAACTCATACCTATATACTTTTCGAGAGTTCCAGCGTTGAACTCCAAACTGATCAAGGTGGCGGAGTCAAAACCTCCCGCCTCAGCGAGAATCCGGCAAACCACCTGGTCATTTGGGGCAAGCTTCTTGAAGGGTTTGGATTTGAGAGCCCTCGTTTCCCTCACCCAGTACAGTGGAAAACCATCCAGGGCGGAGGGAACGAGATCAGAACAGCAGACCTTGAAGAACCGGCCTTTCCACCCAGTAAAGGAAGTCTGGAAAGGGGTCAGGAGAACTCTGCCAGGAACGTTACTGAGAGTTACCCAGAGGTTGTGCCTTTGCCTCTTCACCTCAAAGAAGTGAAGAAAGAGGTCAACCGAGGGTGCACAACCCAGAAACCCGAAAAGGATGTCAAAGGCCTTGACAAAAGCCCAGCTGTTGGGATATAACTGGGCCGGAGCGGCATTGATTTCCGTCAACAGCTCCTTCTCAAACCGGGAGAAGGGCAGGCGCACGCCGATGGTCTTGAAAACCACCTGGTAGAAGTAAAAGAAGGGGACCCCGTCGTTGGCCTGTTCATCCCCGCATACTGGCTCCCCTAGAGTGCAAGGGAGCACGACAATGTCGTCGTCGTGCCTCCTCGCGAAGGCACGGTGATTATAGGAGCATGAATCCCCTTTGTGTTTCCTTATGGCCCTGGTGGAGAGTAAGCAGGAGCACTCGTCAAGAAGCTCCCTCGAAGCCCACGGATACAGGTCCTTGGGGTTGACCCTGTGTAGCACGAGACGACATTCTTGAACAGAATCAGGGAGGTCTGAAGTTTTGGCAAGGGTAAAACACAGGAAGAACTCTTCGCGAGAGGAGAAAGGGTGCAGGTAGGTTATGAAAGGCGTAGAAATGATGAGGGCAGTTTCAAAGTTTCGAAGAATCAAATATAGCGGTTAGAGCGCCAAACGACGCAAATAGAAGTATTGCTGTTAGAGCGTTAAACGACGCGAATGGATGCACCGCATGATCATGCCACGTGGCAGAAGATGGAAGGATGGCCCTGGCACCACTGGTTAAACTCAGAAAACGTCGTATCGACAGAATGCCCAAGGGTACGATGCGCCGTCGAAAGTGGGTCAGGGGCACAGCAGGAGTCAAGTCCAGGTCAAGTGAATGGACGTTCCATCAGCCATATAAGAAGCGCCACGTGGAGGGTACAGGTGAAACCTTGAGTTCTACGCTATCCTCTGGCGTCGGCTAGGGCCAAGGTCAAAGTCAATGCCCAAGTAAAGATAACGCTCAAGATGACGCCTGCGGGAGACGCTCGAGGCGCCGCCGAGAAAGGCGCAAAAGGCGACGCCAGCAGGAGATGTTGCGGGCGTCGCCAACCCAAGTATCAGCGGTGCCGCCTCCCCGATACCCACAGGTAGGAAAGACTGTGGAGGGAGGCGAAGTCGAAGAAATCGAAACTAGTTACTAGCGGCGCCGCCTCCCCGATACCCGCAGGTAGGAAAGACTGTGGAGGGAGGCGGCACCGCCAAACGCCAGCGGATCGATGGCAGGGCCGTTTCCCGATACCCGTGGGAAGGAAAGACCATGGAAGGAACGACCCCCCCCCCCCAGAGTACTCGGCGTTTTTAGACACCCTGGGACGATCCGGCGTTGTTGTAGCAGGCCTCTCCTTAGGAGTGGGCGCCGGGCACCAAGAGCCAAGGGACGGATCGCCTCGGCGCTTGAGACACCCCGTGGACGATACGACCCGATAAGCGAGCCTCTCCACGGGCGTGGACGTCGACGCGCGACCTTTCCCGGGCATACAGGGTCGCCCAACGCAGTGAAAGAAACGGGGAAGGTACAGGCAAAACAATCGAAGCGCGCGAAGGCAAATAACGAGAGTAAAATCATACAGGTGGAATTCTATATCTCAATGGCACGAAAGTAGTCATGCAGGAGCCCAAAGTTGTAACGAAAAGTGCAAACGGTTCAAGGAATTACAAGTTTATCAAATAGAGTCAAAAACAAAGGTAAAATGTAAAAAGAATAAAGCGATGGTCAGGGGTGGCGGTTCAATCATCCAGCTCCAGGGGCACGACTTTTCCATCAACGATGTGGTGAGTGGAGTCGCAGTTGGAAATGTCAATGCCCGGGTTCTCGCAGACGGCCTGGGCTAGAGCCTCCTGGAACCCCTCCTCGAAGGTGCCCGCCATATCATCGATGAGGGACTTCTTGTCCTTCTCCAGCTCCTCAATGGTGGCGTCCCCCGAGGCCACTTGTTTCTCCAAACTTTCCTTCTCCACGCGGAGTTGGCTGACTTCGGCCTGCAGTTTGTTGTAGTCAGCCTGGAGAAGGCCCATAGACTTGGCGTGGTCACCCATCTCCCCCTCCGCACGCGCCAGCCTGTCGGCCTGCTCGCTACACCGGCTCTTCAAGACCTTTTGGACTTCGTCGTAAGTTTCGACCATGCCCTGCAGGCTTGTGACTTGGATTTGAAGAGCAACTTCCCGAGTGTAGGAGTCCACCTGCATCTCAGCCGCCTCTGCCAATTGTCTTTCGGTCTCTGTTTTGGCCTCTTGCGCCTGCTTCAGGGTGGTCTGATAAGTTTCGTTTTGGCGTCCCAGAATCTTCTTTTCCTCCTCCAGGGCAGCAACCCTTGTTTCCAAGGCCTGGAGGGTATGGGTTTGCAAAGCAGCGTTTCTGGCCTGGGCGCGCCATTCAAGGGCCACCGCCAAGAAGACCCCTAAGTAGAAGGGCATGCCCTCCTTCCTGTCGGAGCCTTCTGGCATCGTTCCACCACTGAAGCCCCTCATCAGATGCATGATTGGAGGAGGGATGGCGATGAGATCGGGGGCGGCGACGACGGGAGCAGGGGAAGCGGAGATTTCTGCCGGTGGCGGAGGCGGGGCAGATTCGGCGTCTTCGCCTCCTTCCTCTTGGACTGTTGTGGGGGGAAGGGATGTCGCACTTGGAGGGTTATCCCTGAAGGAATCCTCTCCCTGGGGCGACGCCTCTGGTAGAAGGGGAACCCGCGCAGATTTCCTCCTCTTGAAGGGTGCCACACCGTCCGAGTCCTCATCATCCGATATAATCTCCAAGACCCGTTTCCCTTTGTCAAGGGGGGTTGGAGCCGGTGACGAGGCCACGGCTAGAGGAACGGCGGCGATGGGCAGAGGAGAGCCGGGAGTCTGAAGCGCCTCGGGGCTATGTGGGGACGGTGGAGATAAGCTTAGTGGGGTTCCGGTGGTGATTGGAGGTGGCGGTGGCAGAGTTGATGGGGGGTTCGGATCAGCAGCAGGGGCGGAGGAGGCGCCTGCCTTGGCAGCACGAGCCTCCTTCATCGCTTTCGCCAGCATCATCCTTTTGGAGGCGTCCATCACCGATCCTACATCCAGATAAACCAAGCAGCAGAAATCAAGGCCAAAGCAACTATACAAAACCACAAAGCGCATAGATGCGTGAGACGCAAGTCACATGGCACCATGGAAAACAGGTGGAAGAGGCTGTGGAAACAAACATTCGGTAGCAAGGTGCTCACAACAAAAGAGGATGAGGGAAGAGTCTCCTTACCAAAGTTTGTGGTCAGGGCGTGAGCGTTGTATTCGCTCGTAACAAGCTTCAATGTATCAAAAACGATCCCCAGCCCAGCCAAAGCCTTGCTTACCTCCCTGTCAGCAGGAGATAGCTCTTCTAGGGCTTTGGCCCTAAGCAGTTTAGGGCGCTCCGTCCAATAAAGGGGGAAGCCGTCCATGGCTGTGGGGTCGTGCTTGGCGCTGCACACCCTAAAGAATTTTCCTTTCCAGTTTTTGTAAGAGTTTTGGAAAAGGGAGAGGAGGATCCTGCCCGCGATCCCGGAAAAGCTTACCCAGAAGCTTTTCCCCTGCTTCTTCACTTCGAAGAAATGCAAGAAAACATCCACGGAGGGAAGGATGCCCAGGTGCCCGCAGAGAATTTGGAAACCCCTCACAAATGCCCAGCTGTTGGGGTGGAGCTGGGCGGGGGCTGTATTAATTTCAGTGAGGAGTTCCCTCTCGAAGAGGGTAAATAGGAGACGCACCCCTATGCGTTTAAACACCGTCTGATACATAAAGAAGAAAGGGTTCCCCTTTCTAGGTCTGTCGTCCACGCAGACAGGTTCCCCAGGCCTGTCGGGACGGACGGATATATGAGTGTCGTGAGTGCGGCAGAAAGTGTTAAAGTTGTACAGGTGGGGGTCCCCACGATGAGCTTCCAGGTCCTGGAAAGTAGTCAGGCTGGTGCACTCGTTCAAGAGCTCGTCGGGGGCCCATGGGTAGTAGGCTTTGTAGTTGGACTTGGGGGTCTGGGGGAGGAATCAGACTTCGCGTTCGTGCGCGTCATGGTGTGAATAAATAGCTGGAGAAAGAAGAAAGGAAAAAGGTTTTAACAAGTGTAGCCAAAACAGGAAAGGGAGTGAACCCCAGGAAACACCACCCACGCGAGAAAACCCAGAAAGAAGGAAAAGGGAACAGAGAAGGAAGGAGAAGAGGAAGAACGCAGTGATGCATAAATGTAAACAGTCCCAGGCAGTTCAATAAATCATGCAATGCGACAAAAGAGAAGAGTCGTGGATATGCAAAAATCATACCTTTGTTGTCAAAGCGAGGGAGGAAGGAGAGCACGGGAGAGAGAGAGAGCAGAAATTGCAGAGAAAAGGTGTGAAGGCGATGAACAGTGCAGAGACACAGAGGGAATGAATGTAACAGTGGGGTGAGCGCGGGGTTTGGGGTAACTTGAACGTTACATTTGCAACCCAAGAGGCGCTAACCAGGAGCCGTGAGATCATGTCGCGTGTCAGAGGATCAAGCGCCCAGGGGGAACGCAAGGGACTCTAGAGGCTGGCCGCACGATGAGCCACGTGGCGCGCGATTAAGGGTAGCCCCAAAAGGTGTTATTTTCCCCGCTTCAAAGGATGTCCAATCAGTCATTAAGAGCGCTCCTATGGTTCAGAGAGTGTCACGTCAATAATTCGAGAATTGTTGAGTCAGCAGAGAATGACACGTCATTCGGGTGTCACGTGGACGGCGTGGACGAGGCCTTAGTCTTTGCGCTGAAGACAAGTCTTCGGCTTAAGACTGGAGGGCTTGTGTACCGTCCCGTATCCGGGCGTTGACAAAGTCAAGGTCAAAGTCAACACCAAAAGTCAAGGTCAAAGTCAACACCAAGAGTCAAGGTCAACACAAGGCATCGCCCAGGTGAAGGGATGTCGCGCATCAGTGTCGCCAAGAGGAAGCGTCACCAAGGCAAGGCGTCGCCTAGGTGAAGGCGTCGCCCAACCAGGGCATCGCCAAGATCAAATATTGCTAAGGCAAGGCAATCACAGTGTGGTTCCCCGATACCCATGGGTAGGAAAGACCATGGAGGGAGTGACGCCGTGGGAGGGCCTCAGGTCCCGATGACCCGGGGGAGTGATAAAGAGAAGAGAAAGGTGGCTTCAAGGCCATAGTAACAACACCAGTGTAGGGCTGCCTGACTTGTGAAGTACCCCTGCCGCCCCAGAGACGCCTTTGGGACAGATACGACTCAAGAGGAAGGTCACGCCCAGGGTAGCCGGGTGCAGGGTACAAGAGGAAGGCAGAAACGCTCTCAAAGTGAGTGACTAGATGATTGGGGGCATGAGTTAGCACCCAAAAAGTCACCCCTTGCGCAGTAGCACTCCCAAGCAGGAGGACTCACGCGTAGAAACGTCCCCAGATGGGGTCATGGCGCTGTGAGGCCCTCCACGTGTACGATAGCCAGGTCAGAATAGAAACACCATTTAGTCAGGTACCAGGTAATTAAAGTCATTTAATACAGTTTCTGTTTCGAGCGTTTAAGGTACTATAAAGGCTCCCAAGCGTTTCAACGTCTTAAATGCGCTACGTTTTCTAATTAAACGCGTTAATTAAGTGCGTTACGTTTTATGATTAAAAGCGCTTTAAGGCGCTTTAAATGCTTGGGCAGTTTAAATAGCTCTGAGAATGTTGGAAACAGGGTTCGAACTTTTAGGCAAATTCTCCAGAAACTCTCTAGTTGCTTGCTCGAGCCTTGAGGTTACGCACAAGGGACTAGGGAAAGATCTTTGCCAGAACGAGAAAATATACACTAGACACAGTTCCTTTTCACCACCTTCAGAGTGCCATACGCGGTGCTCCGATACGGAGGTGCATAGTTTTTGGTGTTTCTTGCTGGCTGACTTGAGCGTCGGAGTGCAAACGGCCGCTAGGGCGCCCTTTTGTCCTCTTTTGCAGGAATCCACAGGTAACCAGTGGGAAGGAGTCCCTAGCTGACGGTTGAGGTCGCGCACAAAGACGTCCCAGGTCAACCGGACGAAACAATTTTGAAAAACATAAAAATTTTATTAATTTTAGATTTTTAGTTAATAATGACATTAAATAATTTAGGATATGGATTTATTTAGAATTTTTAATAATTTAGGAATATATCAAAGGGTAAGACCTAGCATAGAAAATCTCATGGTCAGTAATTTTTTTCCCTTCCGTTCTTTGCCAATTTTTGTAAGTAGCAACCAAGTAGAACAAAAAATGATTGCACCACTATGATCTCTTCCAAAATTTCATGCACTACACTTTAATATAGGTAGTGATTCACAGTCAACAACATATAAATGAGGAGACAAAATAAATAAACTGACTAAAAAATTCCACAAAGTCTATTCAGTAATAAAACAACCGATAGTATATCCACATCATAATAAAACACAGAAGATTGAATAAAAGAATATATCATTGTCAAAATAAAAAGAGGAAAAAGCATACTAATGTCACATAACCAAAATAATGTACATGAACTCTAATGTAACAAAGGACTCACCCTAAACGTCAAGTCGAATAACCCGAATTTCATTATTTGGTATGTTAACATTTGCTTCAAAAACAATCTTATTGTCTTTTTTGAAGTCATTTAACATAAAGTTATTTCATCTTGCTTCAAGTTTTGTTGATCTGACACATTTTCTTTCACTTTTCTGTATAAAAGTATAATTTATATAATTATATATATAAATGTAAATAAGAAAATAAGAAAGTAAGAAAGTAAAATTACAATTCAAATATTAATATATAAGAAATAAACATAAACATATACGAATAAGTAATTTTAGAAATTTTATTTATTTGAGATTATTATTTAAGTAGGGAATAAAATAATTTAGAATTTTTATTTATTTAGAATTTTAAAAAATGTAGAAAGTTATTAATTTTAGAATTTTATCTAAGAATACATTAAATAATTTAGAATATGGATTTATTTAGAAATTTGATTAATTTAGAAATTTTATTGATTTAGAAATTTTATTGATTTTTAATTTTATCTAAAAAAGACAATACAAATTTTTGGATTTTTATTTATTTAGGATTTTGGTTTTGATGAATATTTAGGATTTACATCGTGGTAACACATGCATAATAATAGCGACTAAATAAAAAATAAAGTATAAATACAAGTCATAACAACACATTCAAAACAATATATTGTTAATATGCTTAAATTAAATAAATTTGAAAATTTTAATTAAATTAAATTAAGTAGAAAATGTTATTTAGAAATTTTATTTTTTTAAAATTATTATTAAGTAGAAAATAAAATAATTTAGGATTTGTATTTGTTTAGAATTTTGAAAAACTTAGAAATCTTATTAATTTTAGATTTTTATCCTACAATTTTGAAATTTAATTAATTTGGATTTTTATTTAAAAATGACATTAAGTAATTTAAATTTTTTATTAATTTACAATTTTATTTAAGAATGACATTAAATTTTTGGGACTTATATTTATTTAGGATTTTAAAAACTTATAAATTTTATTTAGCTTAGATTTTTATTTAAGTAGGAAATAAAATAATTTATGATTTTATATTTATTTCATATTTTTAATTTTAATTACCATTAATATTTTATTTTATTGATTAATTTTTTAATATTATAATTTATAATGTGTTCATAAAATCAGATGGAAAGAAAATCAAAGACATTAACTTTGTTATGATTTGGCAGTCTTTACTCTATTCCATGATATCTGGTTATATATTCATATAAAATCAAATTAACTTCACGTGTTACGGTTTGAAAATATTGATTTATGATTTAAATTTAAATTATGGTTTAAGTGAATATTTGTTTTACTGTATTAACAAAAACATATTATCGAGTAGTTACTAAAAATTGTATGAAGAAAATCAACATTGTTTAATAAATGAATAATAAATAATAAATAATAAATAAATTTAAAAAAAAATTACATTTTTCGAAATCCTAATTGTTTAATGGTGTGATAATTATTACTTGCTGCACTAAATATCTAAGAAATCTGAATTTGAAGAAGAAATGAATATCTTGAAAGCAATGTAAATATCTAAGAAACAAATCTTGAAGAGAAAACACTACAAAACTCCATCATAAACTTGATTAAAAAAAACGTAGGAAAGTCAGAAACTTTGAACAGAAAACGAATGTCGAAGAATGTCAAAAAGAGTGGAGAAAACAAACCATAAAGAAACGGGAGAAAACAAACCATAAAATAGATAAACAGCATCCGTTGGCCGAAAAGATAAAAGACAATACAAAACTCCATCAAAAACTTCGATTAGAAAAACCTAGAAAAGCCTGAAACTTTTGACAGTGGAGAAAACAAACCATAAAACATAAAACAGATACAGAGTATTCATTCGAAAAGATAATAGACAAAAAATATCAAAACACAACAGAAATGTGAGAAGGAGATAAACAAAGGATAGAATAGATTATCTGAATCATTGACAATGAAAAGAAGAAAAACGAATAGAAATAAAAAAAAAATGGCTCGAACATGGCTCAAGCAGAAATAAAGAATGGAGATTATGAATGAGCTAAAATGTTAATGCAAAAAAACATAACAAGGAGTACAAAAAAATATAAAAAAACACACCAGCAATGTGAGATTGAGATGAACAAACGATATAAAAGATTACTTGCTCCATGGAGAATGAAAAGAAGAAAACCGAACAGAAATGAAAAAGGGATCTATACAACACCGTATTGTTGGAGATGGATGAAGCTCATCTCTACCTTGCATTGGTGTGTTTGATAGTCTTTTGCTAGTTTGCTTTGAAGGTTGCAATGTGTCTTAGATGATTCTGTATTTTAGGTTTGTGTATATTCAAAGGTTGCCTTTTGCTGCATGACCCATCCTAGATGCCAAATCAAGGTAGTAAGATCAAGCTCATGATGTGGTTAAATGGTTTTGGAAAAGCCTTTTAAAGTTTTCTTAAATGGTTTGATTCAGTACAAAAATAAATCTGTTTTTATTGAGAAACAATCGGTTTATTTCTGCTCTGTTAAAGGCTTTTCGAAATTTTGTTAGGGCACCAAAGGTAAAGCTCAGTCTGTTATTTCAGTTAAGCTGAGCTGGCAGTTTTGTTAACATTTAACTTGTTGTTTTTAGAATCAATCTGTTGTTTCTTTAACTGCTCTGAAACTGTTTTTTAAAAAGTGGTTAGAAACTGTTCTCTATAAAATAAAATGCCCTTCTCACGTAAAGGGATGCTGAACAATCACAGTTTTGACAGAGATACAACATTTCGTGTGTGAAAAAGAGAATTGAAAAGGTTTTGCAAAGGTTTTTAAAAAGAGAAATACATGTGAGCTTTTTCTTGAAGAACCTTGTGCTGGTTGAAGGTGTTGGTACTGTCTTGGAGCAAATAGAACAACTGGTTTATGTTCTTGCAACACAATTTCAGGTGTAATCTTTCCCTTATTCATTCTTGTAATAGGTATAAGTGTTAGTCACTCTAGATAGGGTTTCTTGGAGTGCAAGGTATGCTGGAATAGTGTTTTTCAGCCTTGGTTGTTGAAGTTCTTGAAGGGTTCAAGAACTGTTGTGTGTGCTGTAAGTGATTGTATATGTTTTAGTGGATTCCACCTTGGAGTAAGGTGAACTGGACGTAGCTCTTGATGAGTGAACCAGTATAAAAATTCTGTTGTGTTTCTCTTCTCATCCCTGCACTTAATTCTGAGTTTTCACATAATCTGTCAAGAAAGGAATCTGTTCTTTTTAATCTAAATCTGTTAATTCTGGACCTTATTAAATCTGCCATTCTAGCTTGTTAATCAATCTTCTAAACATAAATCAAGCTGTTGTGTGAATATGTAATATGGCGAAAGGGTGAACTGTTTTCCTTGACTGAACTGTGACATTTGTCCATTACTCTAGATGCCTTGTGTTAAGTAAAATTGATTAATTTTATGTTACAAACTGCAACTTTATAAACTGTGAAAGTTAATCAATTTGTTTCTGTTATTTCTGCTGGTTGATCTAAACCTTGTTGATCATGTTCTGGTTGTGCTAAAGTCATTTGTAAAAACAATCTGTTTCGTTTAAAATCAATCTGTTATTTTCACCTCTGTTACACTGTAAATCAGCTTCTTTTGCGAAAATTTGATAAGCTCAATTCACCCCTCCCCTCTTGAACTTGGACATTGTTTAACTCTAACACGTATATATAGTAAAAAACAATCGTCATTGACATTTCAAATGTTAAAAGAAGGCGCCATTTTTACAGATATCTAATGGTGTTTTTAGGCAAAAATGTTTTCCAATACAACAACTCTGCAGTTGTCGAAATGGTGAAAAAGAGTACAGAAAAAAAAAGGAGAGAAGGGGGGCAAAAGATTGAAATGCGAGTAGGGTTTGAGAGAAATACGGGATGAGAGAGAAAAAGGATTTTAAAGAGAGAGAATCGAGAAAGAAAAATGAGAGAGAATGAGGAAAACAAACTAGATGAGAGAGAAAAAAAGTGAGTTTAAAAACGTGCTACATGGCACGTTTTGGTTGGTGCAGGTGTGTTGTGCTGGTGAAAGTTTTCCTACTTTTGGTATTAAATGTTTTAGATTTTTTTTTTTCAAAATTTTGTAGAGAAAACACGTGTTTAAACTTACCCTCGTTGTACCGCCCAGGTAGTCGGAAGTGATGACGTGGCAGCAAGCGATAATATAGGCGTGTTGAACGGAACAACTGGCTGACAGAAGGGAAGGAAGTCGGGGAGCTCGTGTAATCGCCAATCGTTAAGTTGGCGTGCTCCAATCACTAGCATATCTAAACCGGCGGTCACCAGGTTTGTGTCGTAGTCGCCGGATGCGAACCCAGGCGACCAAGTGATCAGAGATCACCGAGAGGAGGACATGGCCGAAATATCAGGAAAGCTTGTTCAAGGCTTTCAAAGGGCACGAGTGCGAAGGATGAAGTTATCAGATGATCATCCCCTAGCCAGAGGTTGAGGCATGGGAATAGCTTACCAGAACATACACGATGAAGCAAGTGAAGCAGATCATGATGGCGGCCGGTGAGACCACAGGGAAGGTGTGCATAGTGACACCCCGTACTCGCCACACAGAAGAGATCGCGCTCCAAGGCAGCTATACACCGAGTTACTCCTTGCATGGGTAACTTAGTCGAACAGCCTGAAGAGTAAGAAGTGACGCTCAAGCAGAGGACGCTCCATATGGTGACGCGTGTACAGCTGGATGCGAGCCACGTGTTCAGAGGTGTAACCGTCAGGAGAGAGAAAGTGCACAGGTATATAAGAGATTCTAACGAACTTCTGAGGTACGCGCGTTTAGAACACTTCTTTACGCTTGGAGAATACTTGAGTGACAGAGAGAGTTTTTTCACAGTTCCTTGAGTTCTTAGTTTTCTCTCTTAGAGTTTTGGTGGTTCCGTCACTGACTTGAGTGTCGGAGCGCGATCGGCCGCAGCGGCGCCACTCTGTCTTTTGCAGGTTCTTGAGGTGAATCGAGGTGTGAAGGACGGAAGCTAGCGTGGTGCAAAGCCGATCCAGAGGAAGAATACCTTTGACGTGGCAAGGCTCTTGCGTTCTGGTCAACCGGCAGGATCATCAGGCACCCACCGTGGGGCCGTGTAAAACCTGTCCCCATCCACAGCGTGAGTTCTTGAAGTTTCTGTAGTTTCTGTGTGGTTGTGTGTTGGTGCAACCATTTTCCACCGTTCATTCAAGCTTTTGTTCGGTGTTTTCAAGTTTTCCACCGTTCGTTTGAGCTTTGTTCGGTAAATTCGAGTTTTCTGCCGTTCGTTTGGGTTTTAATCGGTAGTTTGAAGTTTTCCACCGTTCGTTCGAGCTTTCGATCGGTTTTCTTGAAGTTTCTTGCTGTTTGTGCGGTTTTCAATCGGTTGTTCGGAGCTTTTTCCGTTCGTTTGCATTTCTGGTTGGTGAATCGCGAGTTTGCCGGAGGAACGGTAGGTTCGTGGTGAAAGTGCAAGTTTCTGTAAAGGTTTTGACGTCCGAATCTATCGGCGTGCTGTTGTGGCTGTGTTTTTGGAAGATGCATGAAGACCTGGTCGCCTCTCAGGCCAGAAATGAAGAGCTCAGCAAAGTGACTGAGGAGTTGCGTCAAGCTCTTCAGGAACAGAGAGGACGCCCAGTCGTTGAAGAGGTCGCGCCGTCGTCGCCACCGCGCGTTTTCCCTATGCCGTTTGCTCAGGCGATCACAGACACGCCTATCCCTGCGAGCGTAGTACCTGTGAAAGTTTCTTTCACCGGCGTGGAGGACCCTGAGGCACATCTCACCACGTTCCACACACAGATGATGCTGTCCGGAGGCTCGAATGCTGTATATTGCAAGATGTTTGTGAGCACGCTCCAGGGAACAGCGCTGGAATGGTTTGTGAGCTTGCCTACAGGTCACATAACCAATTTCCAGCAGTTTTCGAAGCTTTTCGTCGAGCAATACATTGTGAACAAGGCGCCATCTAGGGTGTCTTATGACCTGTTCGACATAAGGCAGTACCAGGGAGAGTCCCTCAGGGACTACTTGAATCGTTTTGGAGCATAGATGGTCCGCTTGCCTGCTAAAGACGAGGAGATGCAGGTATACGCCTTTAAAAAGGGCGTGCTGCCGGGACCTTTCTGTGAGGCGCTGATTAGGGCTCACCCCGCCACGTTTGCTGAAGTTAGGCGACTTCCGGTGGCCCACATCGCCGACGAGAGTGAGGTCGTCGAGAAGAGAGGGAGCGTGGCCCCTGCTAGGCCACGAGCCCAGACTAGGATCCAGCCGCAGAGGGTGCTGGAGACGATGGTGGCTAAAGAGGATCAAAGGACTCGCCATCCTTATGATCCAAGAAAAAACAAGGGAAGGGGCCTAGGGCGCCCCAGGGAGTACAATCGCCCACCAAAGCACAAGTTTGTCATGGGGTTGGCGGATCTAATCGTCATTCCCAACATAGCAGCCAGGCTTAAGGCACCTGAGAAAGTGGGCGACAAGGTGTTAGGACCAAAACCAGACGCCTGGTGCGAGTTCCACCAGAGTTTTGGTCACACCGTTGATTCGTGTTTGGCCCTGGGATACCAACTCGACGACCTAGTCAAGAGCGGTTTCTTGAATGATTACCTGCTGGACAGGAGGACGGGGGGCGCGTCGAGCTCCCAGCCGGTGAGTAGTGAGGGTCAGCAGCATGAGATGCCAACCCACGGCGAGATCCACACCATCGCTGGAGGTTTCTTGGGTGGTGGATGCACTGCATCACAGAGGAAGAAATATGCAAGGTCTGTGATGACGGTGGACATGTTCGAGGACCACTCGCCAGATGTGGACATCACGTTCACAAAAGAAGATCTCAGGGACGTTGTGCCTCACGACAACGATCCCATAGTTATCTCGCTCGTCACAGCGGGAAGGAAAGTCCACCGGGTGCTAGTGGACCAAGGAAGCTCGGCAGATGTAATGTTCTGGCCGACATTCACACAGTTGCAACTACCCCTTGACCAGCTAAGACCCTATGGAGGGTGCTTGTATGGTTTCGCTGGCGATCAGGTGGAGGTGAGGGGGTACATCGAACTAAGAACAACGTTCACGAATGAGGTGGCCTCGAGGACGGAGAAAATCAAGTACCTCGTCGTGAACGCCCCCTCAGCCTATAACATTCTGTTGGGGAGACCAACCCTCAACAGAATAGGAGTTGTGCCCTCAACTAGGCACATGAAGGTTAAGTTACCGTCAATGGAGGGGGTGGTGATCACCATCAGATCCGACCAGAAGGAGGCGAAGAAATGCTATGAGAATAGCCTCAAGAATAGGAGGTCAGTAAGTTACATCACCACGACGCCGCCTCCTGGTGTGAAGCCCAAGCCAACAGAATGGCGAGTTGTTGATGCGGCAATGGAGGTGGCCGCCGGAGGCGATGTCACCATGCTGGATGCTGAGGTTGAGGGAGAGAGCGGGGGACCGGAGGAAGAGGCGAGGAACTGCCCAGAGGAAGCGAGGGAATTGGGAATCGCCAGGGCGGTGATCGCCAGGGAAGCCAGACCCAAACCCGTCGAGGAGTGGCTCGAAAGGGAGATCGGGGGAAATGTCTTCAAGCTGGGAAGATCTCTGGAGGCTGAGCTCCAAGAACAGATCGCCAAGGTGATAGAACGGCATCTGGATGCTTTTGCATGGTCTGCTTCAGACATGCCGGGAATTGACCCCGATTTCTTGTGTCACCATTTGGCAATGGACACACAAGTTAGACCAGTGCGGCAGAGAAGAAGGAAATTCAACGAGGAGAGGAGGCAGGCAATCAGGGATGAAACACAGAAGCTCCTCGCCGCAGGCCATATCAGGGAAGTCCAGTACCCTGAGTGGTTGGCTAATGTCGTGCTGGTGAAGAAAAACAATGGGAAGTGGCGCATGTGCGTCGACTTCACTGACCTGAACAAGGCTTGCCCAAAGGATTCGTACCCTTTGCCAAGCATAGATACCCTGGTCGACAGTGCAGCAGGGTGCAAGTTGCTGAGCTTTCTGGACGCCTTCTCGGGGTATAATCAGATAAAGATGCATCCTATGGATGAAGAGAAAACTGCCTTCATGACTGAGAGGTCGTGCTACTGTTACAAGGTGATGCCCTTTGGGCTGAAGAATGCGGGGGCCACGTACCAAAGATTGATGGATAAGGTACTTGCACCAATGCTGGGAAGGAATGTGCAAGCGTACGTAGATGATATGGTCGTGACCTCACCGGAAAAGAGCAAGCACGTCTCGGATCTGGAGGAGTTGTTCACCACAATCGCCAAGTTCAGATCAAAGCTGAACCCCGAGAAGTGCATTTTTGGCGTGGAGGCAGGGAAGTTCTTGGGATTCCTCTTAACTGAAAGAGGAATAGAGGCAAATCCTGATAAGTGTGCTGCCATTTTGGCGATGAGGAGCCCGGCTACCGTGAAGGAGGTGTAACAACTTACAGGTCGGATGGCCGCCCTGTCTCGTTTTGTCTCGGCTAGCGGAGAGAAAGGCCATCCGTATTTCCAATGTTTGAGGCGAAACAACAAGTTTGTCTGGTCGAAGGAGTGTGAAGAAGCCTTCGTGAAGCTTAAAGAGTACTTGCAAGCCCGCCGGTTTTGTGTAAACCCTTGGTAGGAACCCCTCTCAGGTTGTATTTTGCTGTGACTGAGAGGGCGGTGAGTGCGGTGCTCGCCCAAGATCAAGACCAGGCTCAGAAGCCTATTTATTTCGTCAGCAAGGTGTTGCAAGGCCCGGAGGTGAGGTATCAGGCCTTGGCGAAAGCTGCACTGGCTGTAGTATTTTCGGCGAGGAGGTTGCACCACTATTTTCACAGTTTTACAGTGCTGGTGATGACCGACTTGCCCATCCAGAAAGTCCTGAAGAAGCCTGACGTAGCTGGGAGAATGGTGAAGTGGGCGGTGGAGCTGTCGGAGTTCGACATCAAGTATGAGCCCCGAGGTCCGATCAAGGGGCAGATTTTCGCTGATTTTGTGGTCGAGCTCTCGTCGGAAGTAGCACGAGTTGAAGGGGATGATTTTCGTTGGGTGCTCTCGGTGGACAGATCGTCAAACCAGCAGGGTAGCGGTGCTGGAGTCATTCTAGAAGGGCCCAACGGCGTGCTGATAGAACAGTCTCTGAGGTTTGCCTTCAAAGCCAGCAACAATCAAGCAGAGTATGAGGCGTTGATCGCCGGAATCTTGCTGGCCAAGGAGATGGGAGCTAGGGTGCTGATGGCTAAGAGTGACTCGTTATTAGTCACGGGACAAGTAACAGGCGAGTTCCAGGCCAAGGATCCACAAATGGCGGCTTACTTGGAGTATGTGCAGGAGTTGAAGAGTTCCTTTGTCTCGTTTGAAGTGGTGCATGTGCCCAGAGAGAAGAATGCCCGAGCAGACTTGCTAGCTAAGCTCGCAAGTTCGGGCAAGAGGGGTAGGCAGAGGACAGTGATCCAAGAAACTCTGAAGACACCTAGAGCATTTGTGGCAGATCACCTGGTTCTTCAGATAAGCAAGTCGACGAAGAAAGCGGCGAGGAGTCACAGGTCCTTGACCTAGGAGACCTTGAGATCGTCGAGAATAAGAGCATGCTGGGGGGAGAGGGTGAACATGACGCAGGTCTGCGCAACGCATGAGCCAGACACGTGGATAACACAGTACCAGCGCTGCCTGGCAGATGGCCTTCTCTCGCTGGATCCGACGAAGGCTAGAAAGATAAAGAAGAACTCCAGCAAGTTCACCATGATTGATGGCGAGTTGTACAGATTTGGGTTCACACACCCACTCCTGGAGTGTGTGCACGGAGAAAAATGTACAAGAATTATGGCCGAGCTCCACGAAGGGATATGTGGAAGTCACGTCGGGGGTCGAGCTCTGGCTGCAAGAACTCTCCGTGCAGGCTATTACTGGCCAACAATGAGGGAAGACTGCAAGAAGTATGCACAGTGTTGCAAGCAATGTCAACAGCACGCCGATTGGCACAAAGCGCCTCCAGAAGAGTTAAAGTCAATTTACAGCCCTTGGCCGTTTCATACGTGGGGAATTGACATTCTAGGACCTTTCCCATTGGCGATCAGGCAGATGAAGTACTTGGTGGTGGCGATTGAATACTTCACCAAGTGGATCGAAGCAGAACCAGTAGCCCAGATCACTGCACACAAGATTGAGAGCTTTGTATGGAAGAACATCGTGTGCCGGTTTGGTGTGCCTAAGCGCCTGGTGTCAGACAATGGGACTCAGTTTGCAAGTCACCTACTGAAGAAGCTGTGCGAAGAAGTGGGAATTCAGCAGGTGTTTGCATCCGTCGATCACCCTCAGACAAATGGCCAAGTAGAGTCCGCCAATCGGGTGTTGCTGAAAGGTTTGAAGAGAAGACTGGAGAAAGCTAAGGGGTCGTGGGCTGAGGAGGTACCCCGCATAGTTTGGGCGTACCATACCACCGAGCAGTTAGGAACCCATGAGACCCCGTTCAGCTTGGTCTATGGATGTGATGCAATGATTCCAGTAGAAATCCAGGAGAGCTCGCCGAGATTCCAGAACTTTGTGGCGGAAGACTCGAACGAAGAAAGAAGGTTGAATCTGGATTTACTGGATGAGGTCAGGGAGGAGGCAAGGGTAAAGGCTGAGGCAGTGAAAAGGAGGATTGAACGAAGGTATAACTCGAAGGTGATGCCAAGGCAGTTTAGAGAAGGCGACCTGGTGATGAGGAAGGCCCACCAATACGAGATGGAAAACAAGTTATCGCCTAAGTGGACAGGACCGTTCAGAATAACCGAGGCGCTCGGGAACGGCGCCTATCGCTTAGAGACATTGGAAGGAGGGGCGATTCCTCGCACTTGGAATGCCACACACCTCAAGTTATATTACAGTTAAAGCTTTGTAAGTAAAAACGAACATGAAGAGATTTGCAAGCTTTCTGTTAAAACAGTTTGAAGGGGGCACTCTTTTTTCCCTAAGGAGGGTTTTTAATGAGGCCACCCAATAAAGAAGAGTTTTCAAAGAATTTAAAGCTTCTAAGATTGCATGCTTGTTGTTCGAAAGTTTTAGAAAAAAGACCTTATCACTCGTACGTGATTCAAGGCAAGTTTAAAGTTACGCTGCATGCTTTCTAAGAAAAAGTTTTAAAGTCCCCATCGCTTTTCGACGATTGGCGGCATTAGTTAAAGTTTTAAAGTCCTCATCGTCTTACGGCGATCGGAGGCACCAGTAAGGATTAAAGACCTCAATGCTCTCGTGCGTCTTGAGGCGAGAAAGATAAAGACCTCCTCGCCGTCGAGCGAGTGCAGGCGAGAAAGAGATAAAGTCCTTAGTGCATCCAGGGGGGAGGAAATGTACACCCTGGGCAAGTTGAGGCACCAGATAAAGTCCTTCTCGCCGTCGAGCGAGTTCAGGCCAGATAAAGTCCTTCTCGCCGTCGAGCGAGTTCAGGCGAGATAAAGTCCTTCTCGCCGTCGAGCGAGTTCAGGCGAGAAAAAGTCCTTCTCACCTCAGAGTGAGTTCAGGCAAGATGAACTGAAAAGTCAGGGGTGTTCGTGACCTTAAACGGCGGGAAAGGAAGGAAAACGCTTTTGCCCTTTAAGTGAAACATCAATATTGACTTAGTAAGACCAGAGAAGACTTCCACGCTTGTAGGCGGTGTGAAGGCAGATAAAATCCTTCTCGTCTTGAACGAGTTCAGGTATGGCGTGAAGGGTGAAAGAAGTTTAAAAGATAGCTAAGGTAGGTTCAAAGAGAACACCTCGCTATCCAGCTTATTGTTCTGAAACTCAGGGAGGTATAGAAGGATCCGAAAGGCGCCTCTACCCCCCAGATGAGGGAACAATAGCCAAGTTATGAAGGCAAAGAAAGCTTACATCGCTAGAAACCCTATGGCGATCAGAAGAATTCCAGGCAATGACAGGAGTAAAGGCTAACCTTGCCGGGCAGATCAGGTAAACTGTATTGTGATACCAGTTTAAGTTAAAACCTGCTGCCTAGTAAGTAACTAATTGCCTTAAGTTTGCAAGTTACGTTAAATGTCATCGCTTGAAGGTTAATGAGTTGCTCAAGTTTTACTTCGAGTTAACAGTTCGATAAATTGTTATGAGATTAATGGTTTGCTCAAGTTCAAAGCGCGAGTAAGAAAGCAGATGAAGGTTAAAGAACGCGAAGTAAACAGAAAGACGAGGTGCAAAAAGCAGAAGAAGTTATATAAAAGCAGTGTCAGTTCGAATACATAAGAAGAAAAATTACAAGTAAAGTTCGTACAAACAGAAATAAGCGCTAAGTCTCATAAAACAAGTGATGGAGGGAGGTGGTTAATCTTCAGAGGGCACGATCTTCCCTTCCACCACTTCGTTGCAGATGGACACCATGGTCAGATCAAGCTCGGGGTATTGTGAAGCAACTTGCTCCAGGGCGGCGTCGAACCCGGTGGCAAGGACTTGGGCGGAGCTTTGCTCGACCTCTTCGGTTTGTTGCTTCAGCTCGTCAGCTCGTTTCTTCAGCTCTTCAGTTTCCCCGCGAGCTTGAGCAAGGTCTTCAACAACCTTTTTGCCTTCGTCCCGCGCCTGGGCCAGCTCTGCAGCAGTTTTCTTGTTTTCCTCTTGAGCTTTGGCGAGCTCAGCCATGGCGTCGTCCCTCTCCTTCTCGACCTTCCCGAGGAGGACCTCCCGATCAGCTGACCTTTTTCAAGGTTCTCCACCTTGGCCGCATATGCTTTTATTAATGCCTCCAAGTTGGCCACCTTGAGCCTATAGGGTACTAGCTTACTCTCCAGCTCAATTTTCTCTTGAGCTAGGAGGTGCAGTTTCTGGCGCAGATCGAAGGCCTCCTTGCGGGCGCCCCTTAGCTCAGCGCTCATGGCGTCCTCCAGCCTTGAATGATCGATTTCTGCCATCATCAGGTTGCAAGACAGTTTTTCTGCCTCAATCCTTATCAGGCGGTTCTCCTCCTGAAGCGCTGAGTTCTCGTCCTGAAGCCTCTTGTTCGAGTTCTTCACAACCTTCGTTATAATTGAGGGAGGTCCTCTGCCATCATCTTTAGTTTAGCCGTGAAGGGCCCCCAGACCTCTTCGATGGAGGGGGGAAGGCTTGCAGTTGTTGCTGGTGGAGGTGCTGGAGGAGCCTGGTGCTGACTTTCACCACCACCCTCTTGAGTTTGTAGAGCAAGGGGGGCTTCTTGACGTGGTGGTGAAGTGGGAGATTCGGTTATAAGTATTGGCGAGTTGTGGGCACCTTCATCTCCACCTGGTGCGGCCCCAGCAATAGAGGTGGTTGAAGGAGGACCCTCTCCAGCAGATACGAATGGCGTGGAGGCGCTTGGAGGGTTCTCTATGAAATTAGGCTCGCTGCCTTCAACCACAGGGGGCGCGACCGCCAAGGGTGTTGCTTGGACTGGCGGTGTTGGAGCTGGGGGAGAGGGCGGTGTCGGTGTTGGGAGAGCGGGTGGTGAAGAGGGTGCCACCCTTGTTCTTTTGGTGACGAGGCCGTCCTCAGTCGCCTCGTCGTCCTCATCCTCTTGTACCACTTGAGGAGTTTTCCTCTTTGGCTTCCTCAAGACAAGCTTTTTTCGTTTGGGGGCGGGCAGTGTCTCCGGAGGAGTTGGACCTTGAGGAGGAGATCTGCCCTGAGCAGCGGCGATGTCCACCACCGAGTTGGGCACGGTTTGGGAACCCGTCGCCAACTTGTGAGTTCGAGCGATCACCCTCAATTCAGCTAGTTTGCCTTTGCCCAACATGAGGTCTGCACAGGGTAAAAAATAGATGAGTAAGCACAAAAGCAAAGGCAAAATATACGAGTATATGCACGAATAACGTAAACAAGTGGCACATGAATTAAAAACCAAGACCAGTACGCAACAAACAGGACGCCCAATGATAGATGGTAGAAATGCGAAGTCAGTCCCAACACAAAACGAAAACCTTGGTGTCGAGGTAAGGGCTAACCTATATGAGCTTCAAGTTGGCCCTCGAGGAACTCGAAGGAGATTATTGAGGAGGTGGGGAAGGTGATGTTGGCGGCTGCTACACTCTTCCAGAAAAGGCAGAGATCTTTGTCTAGCTCGCCCATGGTGTCGGGACTTCTGGGCCTCCTAAAGCTTTCTTTGGCGTCTTTGTTCCCCCTGTGTACCCAGTACAAGGGGAAGCCGTCGAGCAGGGAGGGATCTTGGTCGTTGGCGCACACCTTCACGAATTTTCCCTTCCAATCTTTGTAAGATTGCTGGAAGATTGAGAGGATTGACCTCCCAGCAATCCCATTCAGGCTAATCCAGAGGCGGTCTCCTAGATTCTTAGCTTCGAACAGGAAGAGGAAAACGTCAACTGAAGCTGGTAGTCCCAAGTGTGCGCACATAATTTGGAACGCCCAGCTGTTGGGATGAAGCTGGGTGGGGGCGATATCGAGCTCGGTTAACAGCTCTCTCTCGAAGCGAGTGAAGGGAAGTCTGAGCTTCACCTTCTTGAAGAACATCGCGTAGATGAAGCAGAACAACTCGCCGTTGTTCGCTTTATCGTTCGCGCAGATCGGCTCACCCGGGAAGCAGGGCAGCACGACCATTTTGCTGTTGTGCTCCTTATGGAATGTGAGCTCGGATTGGTCCCCTTTCCTTAGTCGGTGCACGCCCAACTCCGTGTTTATTGAAGAAGTCTCTTTTAACAAAGTTGAGGTGGCCCAAGGGTAGAGTGCCTTGTAGTCCTTTGGAGGTAGGGGGCGCCTCCGGCGACTGGCGGAGTTGCCTGAGCGGGGTTGGCATGAGAAGTTGCAGGCCTCTCAGCCTGGGAAGAAGGAGCGCCAGATGCTCGTGGTGGGTTACGCGCTGGTGGAGGATTTGCCCCAGGAGCAACCCTACGCGCTTGGGGTGGAGGGTTTCACGACGAAGAAGGAGGGTTCGCGGTGGATTTTGTATGAGCCATCGCAGGAACTGCAAAAGAAAATGAAAGGGATGAACAAAGGTTACAGAGAACGACTCGATTGAGGACGAAGAAAGGAAAACGAACGAACAGGAGTTCGTTGGGACGAACGTGATGGAAGACGAAGCCCTAAGTTACAAGAGGGGAGAAAAGGAGAAAACAGCCCACAACGTATGCATCAGACAGATAATGGATGATGCGAATCGGTTAAAATGCAGCAAACATCAACAGAAGAAGTAAAAGGGGTACCTTTTGATGATCGGATGAGCGTTGAAGAGAGTTGGAGATTGAGAGAGTTGAGGAGCGTCGTGGGATGCAGAGAAAATACTTAGAACTTTTGAGAATGCAGAAAGATGATGGAACAGTAGGAAGTGCAAAGGGTTTTAGGGGTTTTTCGAACGTTTTCGGAAGCGCAAACGACAGCTGAAGATGACCGTTGATGAAGCCACGTGTCGAGCGATTGGAAAAAGGGGTTTGGTGGAGCGTCAGAAAAGCGGAGGGTACGAACGTTTGGAATTCCGTGCCAGCGCCACGTAGATCGACAGTGATGTGACCTCTTAGTCTTTTCGCTGGACAAGTCTTCGCTTAAGACTGGGGGGCTTGTGTACCGCCCAGGTAGTCAGAAGTGATGACGTGGCATCAAGCGATAATATAGGCGTGTTGAACGGAACACCTGGCTGACAGAAGAGAAGAAAGTCGGAGAGCTCGTGTAGTCGCCAATCGTTAAGTTGGCGTGCTCCGATCTCTAGCATATCTAAACCGGCGGTCACCAGGTTTGTGTCGTAGTCGCCGGATGCGAACCCAGGCGACCAAGTGATCAGAGATCGCCGAGAGGAGGACATCGCCGAAATATCAGGAAAGCTTGTTCAAGGCTTTCAAAGGGCACGAGTGCGAAGGATGAAGTTATCAGATGATCATCCCCTAGCCAGAGGTTGAGGCAAGGGAATAACTTACCAGAACATACACGATGAAGCAAGTGAAGCAGATCATGATGGCGGCCGGCGAGACCACAGGGAAGGTGTGCATAGTGACACCCCGTACTCGCCACACAGAAGAGATCGCGCTCCAAGGTAGCTATACACCGAGTTACTCCTTGCATGGGTAACATAGTCGAACAGCCTGAAGAGTAAGAAGTGACGCTCAAGCAGAGGACGCTTCAGATGGTGACGCGTGTACAGCTGGATGCGAGCCACGTGTTCAGAGGTGTAACCGTCAGGAGAGAGAAAGTGCACATGTATATAAGAGATTCTAACGAACTTCTGAGGTACGCGCGTTTAGAACACTTCTTTACGCTTGGAGAATACTTGAGTGACAGAGAGAGTTTTTTCACGGTTTCTTGAGTTCTTAGTTTTCTCTCTTAGAGTTTTGGTGGTTCCGTCACTGACTTGAGTGTCGGAGCGCGATCGGCCGCAGCGGCGCCACTCTGTCTTTTGCAGGTTCTTGAGGTGAATCGAGGTGTGAAGGACGGAAGCTAGCGTGGTGCAAAGCCGATCCAGAGGAAGAATACCTTTGACGTGGCAAGGCTCTTGCGTTCTGGTCAACCGGCAGGATCACTCGTAATCCTCTCGATTTGTATTATGCATAGATTAGAAGGTACATGGTTTTTTTGATGATATTCCAAATAATACCATTATGATAAAAAGAAGAAGGAAGCGATTGTTTCATCAAACTATATTCATGTACTAATGATTAGAAATAGAGTGTTGTATACCCAAATAAAAAATAAATCACAAACCTTGATTAGAAGTTAGTTACCCTAGATTTTCCACGACGTATAACAAACTTAGAAGTTAAAAGTGTGAGGGTAGGATGGGGATTGGACACGAGTGAAACTTGAATTGAAATCTTTAGCGCAGGACGGGAGTAACAGCAGTAAGAGGACCTTCCACCCAGAAAACGGGGTGTGGTTAGTCATTCATCATTCTCCATTTCTGTGTTCTCCGCGCACTCTACCCGCTTTTCTCTCTCTAACATTGTCGCCGTCCTTCCCTCCCATTCTACGCTGTTCTCTCCGCCGTCTTCCACCACGCGGCGCAAAAGCTGGAGAGGAAAAACTCCGACAATTCTCAGGTAACAGCTCGATCGATTCGCACGTGACTTGTGCCAGCTCACGTGTTGCCGTCAGTTTTGACGCAATGCCATCGCCGGCCTTTGTAATAGAGAGAGTGCACGGTGTATCCATTTTGTGCATTGACTACTATCAATTTTCGAATTTTCGTGTCTGAATTGGTTATAGAATTTGATTTTTTTGGATCCTTCTGGAGCTTTTATTTTTCTAGGGTGGCATTTGCAATGTTTTAGAAATGCAATTCACTTCGTGGTTCTATTAATTTTCAGATCTAAGAACTGATGAGAGGATGGTGTTCGTTGAGTTTGTTTCATAAATTGACGTAATTTTGTCTGGTGTTATCTAAGTGTATTTTGAGAGGAGCACAAGGACCTGTTTGGCACTAAAGAGAAAGTGTGAGAGTAAGATGAAATAAGTTACTGAAGAAGATGGCGTCCAGGCAAATGGAAGAGATTCGGAAGAAATTGGCGGACCTAAATTATCCTAGAGCGAATGCGCCTGCACAGTCGCTCCTATTTGCTGGCATGGAGCGCTATGCCCTTCTGGAGTGGCTCTTCTTTCGGTATCTTATTTTTCTTTGCTTCTGGAAGTCCATTTACCTGTTTTGTATGAGGAAGACTGGAGTTGCTGGGTCTTAGACTCGAGTAGTTGTCTTTTATACAACCATCATCATGCCGTTACACGGGTTTACTTATGCTATGTTTGCAACCCGTCCTGTTGCCACATTGACGCAAAAGCTAGGCGTAGTAGTGTATCCCATATCCGTGGTTTCACCATTAGTTGTGGGTCCTAATATGCATTTACTGTGCTTGTGGACTTTCTCCACATTCTTAAATAAGCTTTGGGAAGTTGTAGGCTGGTGGTCTAAATCCATCCAGAGGTGAAAATAGTTTCCCCACTCCCGTGTTTTTTTTTTTTCCGGCTCTACATGTATTGCTTGAAAGTGTTCTGATTAGCAACGCATTCACAGTATCTACCTTTCTGCATGTCCCATACTAATATTTCTATTTTCTACCCTCTTCGTGCAATGCTTAGCCCTAGCAATGCCAACATTGTCTGGTTTTTGCCTAAGTGTAGCACTACTAGTTACAGTTTTAAGTATTCTGGTCAATGTTAAGAAGAAATGATTTGGTACTTATACTTTCAACAGGCTTTTAGGTGATAAGTCACCCTTTTCTCAACAAAACTTACAAGGGGATGGTCTCGATCGTGATGAGGAGACAGGTCGAATTCAGTGTAAGTGTTCTTGTTTTCTTGTTTTAAAATTTTCAATCGCTAGTTCACTGCCTAGTATCCAAGCTTTTTTTGTGAGTAAGTTTGTGATTTGTACAGACTTCTGCATTTGTATGTATAGAATAAAAAAGATGTTTGTGTTGTGTGATCAAGGTTGTGCTGTTTGGTTTGTTATAGCATGCCACTCTAAGTCAACCTTGAATGGTGTAGTTTTCTAGTTCTATTCTGTCTATATCCTGCAAAAAAAAAAAACAGTTTCATGTCTTTTTTATGCTGATAGGCCCTTTGTTACACATTTTGTAAATATTTCCAATTTGTTCTTTTATGTTTCTTTATAATGCTCTGGTGAAAGCAATCGGGTTTTTTTCCCATCTAGAAGTAGCTGCATTTTAGGGTCAATTTATTTGCAAGTTGCTCTGTCAATTTCCATTTTCTCATTCATCTTCATCATGTACAGCATATACCTTTTTAGTGGGTGATTAATTTTTAAATAAATTTGTCTCTTGCACTTTTTGATTGTTTTCTTTCTTGTAGTAACTCTGTTTCTCATGACTTGCAATTTGCAGATTTGGCAGAGATTGCCAAGTTTTTGGGTATTACAACAACTGTAGATACGGAAGCCATTCAGGTTTGTCATTTTTTATTTCTTGGTTTACTATTTTACTGAATTTGTAGCCATAAGAAGTGTAAAAGACTCTTCAAATTTTGGCTTTACTTAATCTCAAAAAATTAACTTGTAAGGTGAGGATTGGTCAAGTTTTATATGGAAAAACTGATCATATTTTTAGTGTATGGGGTTTATCAATCCTTTCTAGTGGTTGCACACTATGTAAGATAGACATTTTTGAGACTCTAGCAAATAACTTTAAGGGACGTAGTTAACATAGTTTAAGGGTAACTGCAATGAAAGCGAGTTTATAAAAAGACAAACTGCTGGGTGTGTGAGTAATGACATTTTAAATTCCTTTTTTTTGTTGTTTTATGAGCCTTTGGAGTTTTTGAATAGGTTTAATATTCTATTTTTATTAGAGATCTCATATTGATTAGTGACATGATATGAATGAATACTGCATCTAAGTAAGTAGGGAGCAACCTTCACCTTGTGAGGTAGGTTTTGGGATTGAGTTAAACTCAAACTTAAATTCAAAGATGGTGTTAGATCCTATTCTAATAGTTGTTTGTTGGGCATATTGGGTCACCCATTATCATGATGTTACCAGCCACTAATAAACGTTTTAAGTCTATAAACTTCATGGTTGAAATGTGTAGCTCTCAGTGTGAGGCTTGAGTGTGGATATCCTCTACTAGTTAGGTATTTGGCTACAATAATGTAAATAAATAAGAGGCAATCTTTACCTCACTAGCAAACTTTTTGGAGTCGAGTTAGATTCAAACTCAAATTGTAAGAAATTTTCTATATCTCCTTTTACATCATATTCTTTCATATATATACACAACTTGTCATTCGGTCTTGCTCTTATTGCGGATAATAATGTATTTATTGATCTTTTCTTTGCGGTTCTCTGATCTCTCCAACTATATTATTCTGTGTCATTTGTGCATACCTTCTGAATTGTTCTGGCGATTTGGGTTTTTAGTTCTTTGTTTGAAATGCAATGCATGATTGTAATATGGTAAAGATTATTAGTATACTTGAGCATTACATTACTGTTGGGAAAAAGTTGCTTATGATTATGTTTCTGAATTATATGTACTGATTTTAGTGATACCTATTCATTCACAACTGTTTGAAAGAGTTGTCTAGATTAGCAGATGTAGTATCCGGGAATTTTAATGCTTGTGACTACCTAGACGAATTCATAAACAGATTTTAGTTACCTTTATGGACTATATCTATATGTTTTAAGAGAGTTTTTACGAGTCAAGGCTTAAAGCAGAATGGTTCATAGGAAATTAGCTGAACTGGGAACTACCAGTTAATGTGTTAAAGCATAGGAATTGATTGGTCTGGTTGTGTCGTATTCTCTAACTAACATGTACTATTAATCATTATTAGCTAACCCATTGAATCTTCCGTAAAAATCTTATCTAACCCTAATGGTTTAATAAAAGAGAAAATATTCTTGTGTATTAATAAAGAAAGGAGGTTACTGATAGGCTTGCCAGTGGTCTATTTTTCTCCTGTAAGTTGTATCCATTGGTCCATCATCTTTTTATTATATGGAAAAGAGTGAATATTTAATGTTTTATGTCCTAATGTGATTTGCTATGTGTTACAGTAATATTCATACGCGTACTTGTAATGATTTACCTAGAAAGCTGGTAAATATTATTCAAATATGTGATAGGGGCATGGAAGCTACGAAGACCGCACTGAAATGCTTCGTCTTATTGTAGATCTAGTTGAGGCAACAATATGTGCAGATAATCCGGAATGGAGGTTATCCACTGTCTTATATCTTTCTAAGTGATAATTTTTTTTTGTAGAGAAGATTTGACATAACTTTGGTTTTTATTCTGATTTCTGTAGTGTTGACGAGCAGGTAGCTAAGGACATCCAATTGATAGATTCTATTGCAGAAAAACAAGCTCAAATATTTTCTGAAGAATGCAAATTGTTTCCTGCAGATGTTCAGATTCAGTCCATATATCCATTGTAAAAGTTTCTTCATTTTCTTATGGATCCCATTCTGTGATTATTTGAGTAAATATCTTTATTTCATAATGATGATCTCACATTTGTATCTTAACTCACCAAAATTATTTAAATTTGATATAGGGTTAACATATGTAAGACATTAGGGCATATCTTTGAACTGCATTGGCATGGTTTATGATGCACATCAAATGTTGCTTAAAAGTTCTGGGAGAAATATTCCAAGTACAAAAATTGAAATATTCCATGATTATGCACAGGAAAGCAGTATTTAACAGTTTGTCCTCTGCTGATATTAAACATTGTGAAAATATAAACTGATGAATGCCAGTGAAAATTTCAGTCTGGTGTCCATAGAGGCAACCTTTTTGATCAATGGAAGATGAAAGGCTAAATTTTTGGCTTGATCCTCAATCATGTAGAATATCATCAAATTTTTTGCATTATTTTGTACTTTAGAGCATTAGTTTTAGCAAATGCTACAAAAATTATTTATTGATGCATGGTGTAACAAATTAAGCAATCTGGCTTTTGTTTATTGAATTTGGGAGCAAAAAATTTAGGGAGCTATTTGTCAATTTTCACAAGTTGGATCACCAGGTACAGTGGCATTTTCTTTAGCAATCATCCTTATTTGTAATCACTCCGATAGGCGGCAGTATTGATATTGGGCAACTGGAAACTAGGTAGATTCAGATATCTGAGAATCTCATAGAGTAGGAAATTAACAGAAAACAGTACAGAACCAGAGCCTTTTTAGAGCAGAGACCACATACTTCATAAATAGTATGGGGTCATAAACATTTTAAAAAAAGGCTATAATAACGACTCCATAAATGATTATCTAACCTAAACTTAGTAACCATTAATGATGCTATATAATGCACACTTTCAAGGGATTTTCTATTTGTATCATGCAGGGACTGCACAAAGTTCATGCTTTTATTGATATTTTCGTTTTCACTGTTTTGAACCGTTTTCTGTCTTCAATGATATTTTATCCTCCCCTTAATTGTACATTTGCATTTCTGCCATTTGAACTTATTTTTTTTAAAAAGAACTAAAAACAATCTTGCTTTGAGAAGTAACAGGTAGTGAAGGTTCCTATGAACTCACAGACTTAAACATATAAAAAATTAAAATGGTTCCATCATTTTAAACAATTTTTATGCTTTTAAAGTTATTGTGTATCTTTAAAGTAGGGCACTCAAATGCTGCTGACGCTTTGGACTCAGCTTTTGAATTCAATTCATATAAATACATAAAATATGTTCAGTTGGAAGTTCAGTTGATGGAAATGGTTGATCTTTTGCTAGTAAAAGAAATTATCTCCCATGAGATGTAGTAACATTCTGATTTTTAATCAAAATATTTTCAGGCCAGATGTTTCTGAGCTGGAGTCAAAGTTTTCTGAACAATCAAAAATATTGTTGAATCTTCAACAAAAAGTTGATGACTTGGCATCCAAGGTTTACTGAACTTCTGAATCCACTTGTCTTTCATAGTTATATGATATGATATGATTTCTGTAGCTGGAAATAATCAGTAGATTGAATTATATTTTGTCTGACCTTTTTTCTTTCAAGCCATATATTTCACCTAGTCAGTTTACTGTATGTTTGATGATTTTGTGTTTACCAAAATAAACCTATGATAGCACTATTTCTTAGTAAATAGTTTCCAGATACTTAATTCATTCCAAGGGCATGAACCAAGTTTCTCATTGACACTGTATTATGTTTTGGTTTTCCTCTGGTGATCCTCTGTAAGTTGAGCTTTCGTTCAATTGTCATGCATTTCTGGTTGAGAGCTGCTATTTTTTTTTAAATATTGTTGTGTTATATATTTAGGCAGAGGTTCTTATAGACTAATCCACACCAAGAGCTAGTAAAAATCTACTTCACCATTTGATTGCTGTAATATATTTTTCGCATCATTTTAAAAATAGTTGCCTTGCAATTGAATTAGTTGAGTCCAAAGCTAGCCTTGCAAATTTATGAAAATAGGAAATAAAATGAACACAAGATGACACTTTTATAATTATCGGTGATGATATCTTCTGGCAATGAAGAAAAAAAAAAACAAATACTTTTTTTTGATTAAGAAAAGGTTTTGTTTTCATTTTCTATTTTCACAAATAACTGTATAAATGCTGCCATGTTTTTATTTATTTTCGAAGACTTGTATAGGAAATACTAACAACACTATGTTATTGTTCTCACTATTTCCATTTATCTTTGAAGACTGGAAGTAAAGAGAAAATAAGGTAATAATTTTCATAATATTGTTTTCAAAAATAATTACAACAATGTTGTCTTGTAATCACTGTCTCATGTTTTAAAGGGTCTTGTTTTCATTGTTTTACTATACAAATTTTTGAAATCAGGAAATAAAATGGAAACAGGACGACACTTTTGTTATTAGTTGTGAAAATAGGAGATTAAAACAGAAAGTTCTCCCAAACGAAACTGGCGTTTAAATTTTTTCAATTTTTTTTATCGTGAGTCTCAACTCTGTTTCTTGCCAATTTTTTACATCGTGTGCTATTTTCCCACTTGTGATTTAATATCTTATTTTCTAATTATTATTATGTTTTACAGGATGAGAATTTAATTTCAAAGCATATGTGTAATATGATCATACTTATTTTGATGTTATTATGTTTCATTGTGTGCTATGTACTTATTTGTAATTATTATTATGTTTTACAGGATTAGACTTTAATTTCAATGCATTTCTATCTGATTATATTATCGTATTTATTTTGATATTGTTGCTATCTTATCATGTTTGTAGCATGCTTACCATCCAGATGAGGAGTATACCGAGGTGGAAGCCCAACTGAGGGCACATTTGGAGTCTTTCCTAGAAACAGCTAGAACATTCAATTTGATTTACACCAAGGTTTGATCATGCCTTGCTCTAATGTGTTTTGCATTTCCTATCCAGTTTATTTTGAATCCAATCAAATAAATATTTAGTACTATAGGTGAAGAAAAAAACATGACAATGAATGATGGAACTATCCTTGCTTTTAATTTGAACTAGTCCGGGTTTTTTCACTTCTAAATATCCCATAATTTAAGCATCTAGACCAGAATAGCTTATATCAACGGTCTTCAGATCACTGTACTGCTGCTACCACTGAAACTTTTAATTTTAATTGACCCTTGCAAAAACCTGTACTTACTAGGTATACCTCAGAACTAAAGGTGGGACATAGACATAGAATGCTTATATTATAACCATAACTAAAATTGTCAGTTATCTTATATTATACCTAGGTGATTTTGATACGTTGTGCTGATTATTAAATAGGGCTGTATACTTACAGTTCAATGACTAGTGGTGTACTTTAATAATGTATAAATTTTGTATTCATATTTTGGTATGACTATTAGCTCTTCTCATGATATGACAATGCTCTCTCAAACAGTAATAACATCAGGGATAGCTTATAAAAAATTGCTTGTATAGGAAATTCGTCCATGGACTCACATGATGGAGGTTCCACAACTTCATGGATTTGGACCAGCAGCCAATCGTTTATTGGAGGCCTATAAAATGCTTTTGAAGGTAACCTTCTTATGCTTGGCATAAATGTTTTTCTAAAAACATTTGACACTTTTTAAGCTATTAGAAATTTAAAATCAAGTTATGCTGGACATGATGATTCTAAATTATTTCTGTTAGCGGCTAGTTACATAGATACCAATTCACAATATACAAAACTCCTTTGTTTGGTCTAGTAGATCATTCGTATTTCATTTATCTTGTTGGATATCCTATATTGATTAAAGATATGATATGACTAAATTATAGTATGAAAGTTGTTACAAACCTCATCATAGAAGCTGATTTTGTAAGGATTATTGAGTCTGTTGTGTCACTCAGTATCGGGTTGTTATCAAACCACCATAAATATATACTCTCACTCAAGATGGTGATTTGTAGATTTCACCTTCAATAGAGATATCATCAAATTATAGTATATAAATAAATACAAAGCTTACTTTTCGTAAGCCGATTTTTCTATCTTTGCTACATATATTAAATTTGCTCATTTGCTATAACTTTTTCTCATCCACTTTTTTATTTGCGTCCTTAAGGTTCACCCCAGTAAAGTTTTCTAATTTATGAAACCTAGTAAACCCTATTGTGTAGGCAATATTGAACATAGTATGGATTATTGATAATAATTTTGTTCATATACATACCCACAATAGAATATTTTTAATAATGTTTTTTTCAACAAATATATCTGTCAAATTTTACCTTATAATCTTGTTCTTTCACACAAAATAACATGATGTTTAAACTAGTAATTTTATCAAGTTGTCGATCTTTTAATTCTTTGAATGGTACATTGATTATTATATAATTTGATGGAGTGTATAACTATTTTGGATCAATGTGAAATTTTATAATTATGATAACACTTTCAATCCAACCTTTTTTTTTTCAATATTTGACCTGTAGAAGTTAAAGTGTTGGAACACATTCTTAGCACACACTTTACTGCTAGTTAAAATTTATTGAAAAAAGTCGTATTAGAAAATGTGTTGCTAACATTTCTCCATACAAGTTATCCATTAGTGTTTGATTCTATTGGTTTACATTGAACATTGCATAAATTTTCATGTTGGTGTGTTTTGTATCATGTGAGAGAATTGACCTGTTAAGGAACCTATGTTCTGAAAATATTCTTGTTGCCTTCACCGACTATATTTATGTGCTTAATGAAACAGTTTTTGGGAAACCTACGGAATCTAAGAGATTCACATGCAGCTCTAGCCTTTGGTTCTTCTGAGACATCTGACGGGCCTTCATCTGTCACACGAATAATATCTGAATGTGAATCTGCATTGACAGTCTTAAATCGTGATCTCGGAATTGTGTCTGCTTCCATTGCTCGTGAACAGGGAGAGAAGATGAACATTTGATGAAACATGAAAAACAAGTTACCAATCCTTGTTCTTTTGATTTTGTGAACTTGTGCATAATGTTCATATCGTTAACATGACATTGCTGTATTATCCAGACATATTATTTAGAAATTGCATGTAAGCAAGGCTTTCAGACTGGGCCGTGTAAACTCGTTGAAAGTCTTAGGTGTGGTTTTGACTTGTAAACCAAGAGAATACTTAATACACAAATCATTAAAAAACTTAGTCAGTGTTCAAGTAATGTATAAAACTATTAAATAATGTAAAATATGAATAAACTAAATAGATTATTAATTATCATCTTTCACAGATATCTCAATTCACAATTATCAACTAACCATGCAATTCTCTACTATTACTATAATTAATGCAGGGTTTCAGCAACAAAAATGCTGGGGCCATATACTGGCACCAAGAGAAATTGTTGAAAATATTATTTTAACTTAGTTGATGAAGGAAAACATTAAGTAGTCGAAAAGTGAAACAATAGTTGAAGGATATTGTCATGGTGTTTCTTTCTGCATCTCTACATTAATGTAAATTGATCCTGAGAAGTTTTTAGAAATCCTGAATCAGTACACACTTCCCTCCTTCTTTCTTCTCCACATTTTTCGTTGAGAGCAAACAGCGACAAAGTAGTGACTGGGAAGAAAGTAAGTTTTACTCTCTTTTTTTACTTCTGGAAATGATAATTGCGGAGTCCAAATCCAAAATTGAAAGGGGAATGGTTATAGCATTCCTGAATGGCCTGTCCATAGGATGTTACCGGAACAGGCTTTTTGGAATAGGTCCGGAGTTCAAAATTCGGAAGCCTATGCATATTTCAATTTATTTCTCTTCCATCAAAATAATTGAGTTTGCATGTTTGGAGGGAAAAATTACTAGTGAGTGAATTTGTGAAGAAACTGAGATTAGAAGCCATGAAGAATGGATGCGTGGGGTCTAGAGGGATGTTTTAGAGGGGAGTCCAGAAAAGATGGTGTTGTGTCCGCTAATGAATGAATGAATGTGCAGTAAGTAGAGGTTGGGTTAGAGAGTTAGATAGGTAGTTATAGCTATTGTGTTTGTTTCTTTTGCAGCAAACAAACACAGAAAGAGAGAGCTACACCACCACCTTCCCACACCTTGATGTTGTTTCCCCATTACCTCTCACGAGTCCCTTTTTTTTTTCCTTCCTTTCTCTATCCCTCTTCTCACTGCTCTCTCTGTCTCCTCCACTGCTTTTTCTTGTGACTGCCAATTTCCAGATTCACTATTATCGAAGTAAAAAATGTGTTGGGGAAGGATATTCCAGAATTGTTTGGTTTAACTACCGGATTTCCTATTTGGAACAAGATTGGCTTACGGAACCCTCCTTCTGCAATCCATTTTTCTGCTCTTTCAAATAAAATTGGTAAGGGTAATTTCGGTATTTGGAAAACTGTAGGGGTGTAAGAAGAAAAATGTAGGGTGACAGAAAGAAACACGTTCAACAGAATGGACGTTGATTACTGTTGGATTCAAATACGTTAGGTAAGCATATACAAACTTGGGCTGATTCTCCCTGCACCATTTATGCTGTTCAAGTAAGCTTTTGGATGGTAAAATCTCAATCCTCAAGACCATTTATAGCACACTATTTTAGATATGAAAATTCGGAACCCATAACTCACTTCCAGATATGACCATCCAGAAGCTTAAATGAAATATGAAAAGAACCTATTTTGAAATCCATAATGTAGAAAAATCACTTCCGAATTTGTGCATCCGTAAGAAAAATGAAATCAAGAACAATGTTGAATTTTAAATTTTGCATGCAGGAAGAAATTGCCACAAACTTATTAAGTTTAAACAGAATACGCTCCTAAGGTTTTCAAAATAATTTAATTTGAATTATGAGGAAAATAGTTGAAAACAGCTATAAAGATATACTCTTGTTAAAATAGAAACTAAAAGAAGCAACAATCGGGATATAGGATGTTCTCTTACACCTTTATATTTCTTTTTTTTATTGCATTCCATACTTTATTTTTATGAAAGGTCTAATTTATAATTTTTAAATTATATAATTTAGAAGGTAGTTTTTGAATTTAAAAATATCTTTCAAATTTTAGAATTTCAAATATAATGAATGACAGAGTTTGACAGATATTTTCGTATTTTGAATTGTAGAATTTTAAAAAAAAAATTGATTAAAAAATATCTTTAAACTCTACGATTCATAATACAAATTTGGAGTGAAATTTTTTTATTTGAATTTTACAATCCAAAATATAAATTTTTTATCTTGGGTTATAAAATTTAGAACACGAAATTTGCATTCAAAATTGTAAATTTGGGAATGAGTAATTTGGATATTTTTGAAAATATGGTTGTTTGCCAAAAGAAATTACGAAGGTTTAGGAAGAATATTGCTATGGAAGATGGAGATCGTTACTATATTTTAGTTGAAGGCTTTTACTTCTTGTACTTCCATTATTACTAACTGCCTCCCATACATAAAAAAGAGAGAGACTAAAATACCTTCTATTACTACACCATGCTACTATAGTTGCCACGACGTTGCGCTATTGGCTACTGCACCTTCGTTCTCCACTGCACTCTTTGAGAGGAAAAAGAAGAAGAGAAAGCTCATTCTGAAAACTCGATTTGAAAGTTATCGTCCCGTTCCCGGGCGTTGACCAAAGTCAAATATATGGTGGGACCCATCCAGGGAGCCCAGGGAAGAAAATCAACAGGTTGACCGCTTAAGGCGACGCCAGGTGTAGCCGTCGCCAAGATGAGGCGTTGCAAGATGAGGCGTTGCAAGATGAGGCGTCGCCAAGCGTAGGCGTCGCCAGGTGTAGGCGTCGCCAGGACGAGGCATCGCCAGGATAAGGCATCGATGGTGTCACCCCCGATACCCATGGGTAGGAAAGGTCGTGGAGGGGGCGACACCACGAGAGGCCTCAGTATCTCAGAACAGTAATAAAGAGAAGAGAAAGGTGGCTTCAAGGCCATATTCCCAGTACCAGTAAGGAGTAACCTGACTTGTGAAGTACCCATGCCACCTATGGGAGACCCCTGGGACAGATACGACCCATGAGAGGGCCACGCCCAGGGGCGAACCAGGTGCGTGGTGCGAGAGGAAGGTAGATACACTCCTAGGGCGAGTGACTAGAGGTTGGGGCGCATGAGTTGGCACCCAGAAAGTCACCCGTTGCGCCAGATGCACTTCGAAGAAGGAGGACATACACGATGGATTATCCCTAAGTTGGGTTATGGCGTTGTAAGGCCCTACACGTAGAGTAGCAATCAAGTTAGAATAACACGTGGCAGTAAGCATTGAAACATCAAGGTATATCAGTTTCCCTGAAAGTTTGCTAAGGTACGTTTTTATTCAGTTTACGTTTCAAACGCTTTAAAGCACTTTAAGCGCTTTAAATGCTTTGAACGTTTTAAATGCGCTAAACATTTCTAAACGCCTTAAATGCGCTTTAAGACGCTTTGAATGCTTTAGATGTTTAAAAGGGGCTTTAGACGTTTGAGACAGGGATCTGATCCAGTTTTCGCAGTTTACACACACACTAGTTGCTTGCTCGTGAACCCATTGTACGCACAGGCAATTAGGGTGAAATAAGTTATTAAGTAATTTGACCACCTTCAGAGCATCCATTCACGGTGCTCCGATACGGAGGTGTGTCACCTTTGAAGTTTCTCGCTTGCTGACTTGATCGTCGGAGTGCAAACGACCGCGAGGACGCCCCTTTGTTCACTTCTTTTCAGGTACTCACGACGGCGCAGAACGAAGGTGCCCTAACTCTCGATCAGAAGCCACGCACGAAGACGTCCCTAGTCAACCGGCCGGAACAAAATATATATATATATATATATATATATATATATATATATAAATATAAATATAAAATGAGAAGTGAACTTATTTTAATAATTTAGATTGAATTTTGAACCACAATATAATCGTGATGTACCGTAAGAAGACTTAAATAACTTAAAATATTTGATAGTTTAAGTTTAATAAGACTTAAATCTTTGATAATTTAAGTTAATGAGATTTGAATTTCTAGGATACATACAAGAAAACCTATCATTAATCAAAATTCAAATTTATAATAACTATTTATTTGATTTAATATTATTTAACATTAATTAATATTCAATCGGTACACTTCAAAGCTATTTATTACATACTGACAAATTAAAAAAAAAAATCTATAAGAACAAATATAGCTAAAATGTTTATTCAATAAATAAATGTAAATTATATTTTTTTCTCTCAAAATATGTGTAATGAAAAGATGGTTTAAACGTTTAAGATATACATTTTTTTAAAAAATATATCTATTATTAAAAAATATATACATCTATAAATTATAGAAAACATCAAATTCTCTTGACAATTTTTTTATATATTTTTTAAAAAAAAGTTAATACAATAGATTTAACTGTTTTAATTTTTAACTAAAATTTAATCTAATAAATAAATATATTTATTACTGCATTTATAATGAGAGTTGTACTGGATAGAGTGTTCAGGGCTCAGTACTCGGTGGTTGGATCTCAGTACATGACACAGATAGGCCAGCTCGGTTGTTGGGCCATGTGATTGAGCCCAGTTTGGTTAGTAAACTCATTATGACATAAGTTAACCTTTTATATGGCCACTGGTAAAGGGTATTTTTGAACTTAGGGGTACGCATAACACATATGGTGCCTAGGTTAAGTAAATGTTTCTTTATCTTAAGTACGTGTGCTCCAGGGCACATAGGGGCTAAGTTGCATCCATGATAAAAGATAATGTTACACCATGAGTAGGGTGCCCACGTAGATAACGTTGCACCATGAGTAGGGTGCCCCCGTAGGCAGAATATCCCCTGATGTTGGCGCATAAGTTGGTGCCCTGCTAGCAGGTGGTTGTTCTATTGTTATTTTATGCTCTCCTTAGAGATAAGATTCTTTTCTGTTGTAGCACCTTGAGAGAAGGCGCCCTTGAACAAAATGTTTTCCTGTTGTAAATGCTTTCAGTTGAGATTAGATTCTCATGAGAGAAAGTTGTTACAAAAAGCTATAAAAGGGGCTTGAGACCTCAAGTACAGGAACGTTGTTTTCTAAGACTGATACTGAATACTTCTTGATTTTTAGTAAGCCCTTTATTGACTTGATCGTCAGAGTACAATCAATAGGTAGAGCCCCCTCTGTTTTAACGGAGTCATGTTCCAGTGCAACCAGACGTAGAACATATTCCAGCAGAGGCAGATCAGGCTAGAGTTTGTAGCCAATGTCAATCAACGAGGAAGTCAAACGACAAGAACAAGAGTCTTATAAATGACAAGATAAATAATCAAAAATTTTATTTTTATACCTTTTGTTTCTGTCCCGACTAGTCCTTGGTCATCGACTCAGAGGCTGATCTCATACATCGCGCACCGATGCTTGGTAATGGAAGGGGGCCACGTGAGGTGGGCCCCAAACGCACCCACCAGGGGTTTGGTTAGTCTTTGAGATTGCTATCCTAAAGCCCGATGTTGGAGATTGATATCGAACCTCACCAGTGGAGGGAGAAGATTGCACATCGGTTGTCAGGACGTTGTAGAGGGCCACGTAAGGTGGGCCCTAGAGTTTTGTTAAGATAACAGTTAAAGATAAGAGATATGTGGGAATCCTAAGTCATGAGGGATCCATGCACGTGGTGTGTATGACGCATGAAGGCGCAACACGTGTGGATAATCCTAGGGGGCGTTAAGGCCCATTAGGGTTAGGGTTTCCAAGGAAGCTGCATGCATGGCACATGAATACTTAGGGCACCCACGAAGCAGATGGCGTTAGAGAATAGATGCACAAGTTGGTACCCAAGCGGCCACTTTGTCAATCGTTGCACTCCAGTTAAGGGAAGTTCATGTGCCAGATACGCTAAGATTCTATGAATAACGGCACAAGGACATTCTCCAAGAAACCCTAGTCAAGGGCAACGACACAAAGGTAAACCCTAGTTTCAGCCTATATAAAGTGATGGATTTATGCCTTCATATTTTCGGATTTGTTGATGAGTTGCGGAAGCTTCACGGTTTGAAGATGGAACAAGGTCCTCCTAAGAGTGGTGGTGACCTTGAAGGTGCATGATAGGTAGGATTTGAGAGTGGTGAGGCCAACTCTACTTGGAAAGGGAAAGTTTGTGAAGATTAAGAGCCTAACCTAGGAGGTTTTGGGCAAGGAGTGAAATTGGCACAATTTTTGCAGCAATTCACTCATGTATTAATCTTGAATTTACATGACCCAAGATCCTCTATATATAACAAGAGAGGGCTGAATATGAAAAGAGAATTGGAGGGAAATTCAAATGTTGGCACATGGGAAGGTGGCTCCTAAATTCAACACATGTGAGGTAGGTTCTAGAATTCTTCCATGTGGTAGGAGTTCTAGAACCTTACACTCCACTTAGGCTAAATGTGGGCTGGACCTAAGTTTAATTAGGAGTAGAAAACTCTAATTAAACTTAGGTTAGCATTTTAGGTACCACTTTGCATGTTTCAACAAAAATACAAAAGAATTAAACTATGCTACTTTTGACAAAAATGTAAAAACTATTCTACACTAGAGTTTATGACATGTAGAATGCGTCCTCTTGACCCCTCTTTGACCATAACTCTAGTGGTTGCCTCAATTTGACATTTTGGTGGCCTTTCAATGGATTGGTGCTGGGGCCTCTTCCATCATCCCCTCCCTCTTGAAAAGGATTTGTCCTCAAATCTAAGGCTTCGTCCTCGTAATTAGTAAGGGGATGTATGTGGCTGGATGGTGTCCATCATTTCCTCCTTCTTGAGAAAATCTATCCTCAGATCCACAGGGTCGATCTCGGATAACAACCTCTTGCTTTGACAATTATGCTCGTCCTCCCGGATCAAACGTCCATCTATGGGAATGATCAAACAAAGCAAATATGTTAGTTTGAGCAGTTGTATAAAAATCAATTCTATTAAGTTGCCTTTCCTCTTGTTTTTCTATTGTTTTTGACAACTTTTTACGAGATTTCTTTAGGGAGGAGTTCATAATTTTCTTTTCTTTCAAAAGCTCAAAAGTGTTATCAACTCCAAAATGACTTATGAATCCTCCTTTATGTGACTCATTTACAAGGAGTTTTCTATATGTTATTTGTGGTATGCAAAGTTTTTCTTCTTTAAATAAGTATCCCTCATAAATATAAAATCCTCCATGTGCTCTATGTTGGTATTTAGCAAATGTGGGTGCAAAATCTTGATAAAATTTATATATGTTATCAAATCCAAGAATTTGGGCTCCAAGTTTTAAAAATAGGGCATGTTTCCTTGATAGAGCATCCACCACAATATTTGTATTTTCCTTTTTGTATTTGACAACATATGGAATTTGCTCAAGAAATCCCATCCACTTTGCATGTATTTTAAACTTGTGTTGACTCTTTAAAGATTTAAAAGGCTCATGCAGGACCCTCACAAGTATATAAAGCACTTTGTTATAGATGGGGTAGTTGAAGGTTGCACCATGAAGTATTTCAATAAAATATGCAATTGGGTGCCCACCTTGCAACAACCCAACACCTATTCCTACTCCCAATGCATCACACTCTAGCTCAAAAGTTTTTTCAAAGTTTGGTAAAGCTAGAATGGGTGCATTGGTGAGTTGAACTTTCAACCTTTGAAAGGTTGGCTCATGCTTCTCCATCCAACAAAATGGAGTGTCTTTCTTCACTAACTCATTGAGTGGTGAAGTTAGACTTGAAAAGTTAGGATCAATTCTCCTATGATAACTTGCTAGACCATGAAAACTCCTAACATCTCCTACATTTTGTTGTGTTGGCCATTCTTGGATGGCTTTGATTTTCTCGGGGTCAACATGTACCCCATTTTCATTAGCTATACAACCCAAAGACATTACACCATCAACATATAAAGTACATTTATCACTATTAGCCTTAAACACTAAGAAAACTTCTCTAAGGTGGCTTAGGTAATCATAAACTACTACATATTTATCTATGCAATCCCTCTTTAAATATTCTATTTTTTACTATGCTTGTAAGGGGTGTTGTAAGATGATCCTGCCTGTTGACCGGAGCGCTGGAGAATGCCTCGTCAAAGGATCGACGTGCGCGCCGCTCCTCAATTCCGTTCCTCCTCTGGATCTATCTCAAGAACCTGCAAAGAAACGATACGGCGCCGCTGCGGCCGATCGCACTCCGACGCTCAAGTCAGTGACGGTATCACCAAATACTAAGAACTGGAACCGTGCAAACTCTCTCTCACAAACAGCTCTGTCACTCGCAAGCGTAAAGTGTATGAACTGAACGTGCGTACCTTAGAAAATCTGTTAAGAACTCTTATATACCTGGTGATTTCCTCTCTCCTGGCAGTTACAGACTTGGACACGTGGCTCGTATCCAACTGTACACGTGCCATCATCTGGAGGCTCCCTGACTTGGCACTGCTTCTACTCTCATTTTGGCTAAGTTACCTATGCATGGTACTGCCCAGTGCATAGCTAGCTCAGGAGTGCGATCTCTACTGAAACTGGCGAGGTAGGGCCTTCATACACCTTCCCTGTGGTCTCGCCGGCCGCCTTCATAATCTGCTTCTCCTTCGTCTTTGGGGATGTGCTTGTTCTGGCGATCTCCGACTGCCTGGTCGCCTGAGTCTACATCTGGCGACTTCACCTTTCAACCTGGCGATCGCCTATTCTGGTAAACTGGAAATCGGAACACGCCAACTTAACAATCGGCGACCACACATGCCTCCCGACTTCCTTCCCATCTGCCAACCTGGCGCCTTGTCAACATGCCTATACCGTAGCAGGATGCCACGTCATCACACCTGTCCACCAGGGCGGTACACAAGCCCCCCAGTCTTAAGCGAAGACTTGTCTAGCGAAAAGACTGAAAGAGCCCTCGTTAACACCGATCTGCGTGGCACTGACGCAGAATTCCAAGCGATCGTACTTTCTGCTGCTCTGACGCTCCACCAAACCCTTCAGCGATCGCTCGACACATGGCTTCATCAACGACTCTCTTCATCTGCCGTTAGCGCTTCCAAACTTATTTCGAAAACCCTTAAACCCCTTACGCTCCTACTGTTCCATCACTTTCTTCACACTTGCATACGCTCTCATTTCCTTCTGCGAAAACTCTCGACGTTCCTCGACACTCTAGATCACCACTTCCCTTCAACGTTCTCCTGATCATCGAAAGGTAACTACTTTCCTTCATCTGCTGGGTTTCCTTGCATTTTCACCGATTCGCATCATCCTGTAACTGTCTGGTGCATACGCTGTGGGCTGTTTTTCCATTTCTCCTTCTGCGTAACTTAGGGCTTTGTCGATCGTCGCAACGAACTCACATTCGTTCGTCTTTCACCTTCCTTCTATGATCGAGTCAGCCTTTGTAACCCTCCTGATTGTTTTTCCTTTCTTCTTCCTTTGCAGTTGCTATCATGACTCGTACAAAGATCACCCCGAACCCCCCCTCCATCAGCGCGAAACCCCCCTTCACAAGCACACGACTCAACGCAAGTTCGTGGTGCTCCCTCTTCGCAGGCTGTGAGGCCTGCGTCTTCCCAAATTGCTCTGGCCCAGGCGACTCCACCAAACGCTAGGGGAGCCCCCATCCCTCTGCCAGAATTCAAGGCTTTATACCCATGGGCTAGCCCAACCCTCTTAAAGGAAACCTCGTCGGTGAACACTGCGGGAGCGGTTCTGCGACTGACCAATGGGGACGAGGTCCACCAATCGTTTCACAAGGAGCACGATGAGAGAATGATGGTGCTGCCTTGCCCCGCCGCTCTGCCAGTGTGCGCCGATGACAAAGTGAGCGCCGATGGGCCCTTCTGCTTCGTCTACGCCACTTTCTTCAAGAAGGTCAAACTCAGGTTCCCTCTTACCCGATTTGAGAGGGAACTCTTAACCGAGCTCAACATCGCTGCCGCCCAGCTTCACCCCAACAGCTGGGCGTTTGTCCGAGCCTTCGAGATAACATGCGCCCACCTGGGGTTGCCTGCGTCAGTGGACGTGTTTTTATTTCTGTTTGAGGCCAAGCACCCAGGAGATCGCCTGTGGGTCAGCCTAAATGCCATTGCTGGGAGGTCCATTTTCACCATCTTCCAGCAGTCGTACAAGGATTGGAAGGGGAAGTTCATCCAGGTTCGCGCAAATGACAAAGACACTTCCCTTCTCGACGGTTTCCCCTTGTACTGGGTGGACAAGGGGAAAAAGGAGTCCAAGAGCTGCTTCAGGAGGCCCAGAAGTCCTGATAGCATGGGAGCTTTGGATCGAGACCTTTGCCTATTCTGGAAGAGGGTGGCAGATGCCCACATAACATTCTTGACCCCCACCCTGATTTCCTTCGAGTTCTTTGAGGACCAGTTGGAATTCCAAATAGGTTAGGACGCTGCACTCTTGTCTTGACACTGCTTCTGATATTGTTTCTGGGCATCTTGTGCAACACACACAAGACTTTGGTTTTATCTTTTCTGCATATACCTGTTTTTGCTGTTTCATTGCCTTGTACACTTACCCTTTTCTCCTTTGAGCTAACTTATGCACTTTCATTTTATGCAGACACCATGTTGGGTAAGAACATGCTCGCCGACTTAAAGGCGCTCGCCCGCAACCACGGGTTGGCGACCGGCTCCCAGACGGTTCCCAACTCGGCGGTCGAGAAGGCCATCATTCATGGGCGATCACCGCCTAAGGAGCCCACCCAACGAAAGAAACTGGTCCTTAAGAGGCCAAAACGAAAAGCCCCCCAAGTTGTCCAAGAGGATGAGGAAGAGGACGACGAGGTCACTGAGGATGGCCTCGTTACAAAGAGGAAAAGGGTGGCACCACCTTCCCCACCTGCCCCACCCCCTCTTCCAGCTTCAACACCACCATCAACACCTGCCCCTCCTCCCTCATCGCCAACACCACGAGCCCCTTCACCACCAGTCCAAGCAACTCCACTGGCCACTGCGCCACCAGCAACTGAGGCCCCAGAGCCAAATTTCTTGGAGGACCCCCCGAGCGCCTCTACACCACATATATCAGCAGGAGGGGGCCCTCCTTCCAACACTTCAGCTGCAGGAATCGTTCCAATCGGGGATGAGGTCGCTCACACCTCTCCAATCCTAATCACCGAGTCCCCGATTGCGTCGCCACGCCAGGAAACAACCACTGAAAACCCTGCTAAAGAAGGTGGCGGCGAGAACCCTCCGCAAGCCCCCCTGGCGCCTCTCTAGGCATCCAACCTTTCCCTTGAAGTCACAAGGATGTGGGAACCTCTGACCGCCAAACTCAAAACCATTGCAGAGGATATCCCATCGATCATAACGAGAGCCGTGGAGAGCTCCACCAGGCGGCTACAGGATGATATCTACAACCTCAAGACCGAAAACAGCACTATGAAGGTCGAGGTGGAGAAGGTGTCATTCAGCCTGACGCTCGCGGAAATGGAACATTCCCGAGTAGAGGATGCCCTAAGCACCGAGCTTAGGCTTGCGCGCAAGGAAGCTGCTGACCTTCGCCGCAAAGTCCATGAACTTGCCCAAGAAAAAGTTGAACTTGAAAGCAAAATCGTGCCTCTGCGCACCAAGGCGAGCGACCTGGAAGCCCACATTCAAGCTAATGCCGATAAGGTACAAAAACTGGAGCAAAGGTCAATCGACCGCGAAAAGCTACTTGGGCAAGTAGAGAAAGCGAGAGACGACGCCATGGCTGATCTTTCCGAGGCAAACAAGGAGAAGGGTAAGATGGCTGCCGAGTTGGCCCAAGTTCAAACTGAATCCAAGAAGGTTACTGACGACCTTCTCCACGCTCAAGAGACTAACAAACAACTGCGAAAACAAGTCGAAGAGCTGGAGCAGCAGAACAAGGAGCTTAAGCAACAGGTCGAAGGATTTCAAAAGCAAATTGAAGAACTTAGACTAAGCTCCGCTCAGATTCTGGTTGCTGGATTTGATGCCGCTCGGGAACAATTCGCATGCCTGTTCCCTGATCTTGACCTCAGCATGGTGTCGTTAAACAACGAAGTAGTAGATGGAAAGGTCGTTCCCGCCGAAGGCTCAACCAATTCTACTTCATCTGCTTCTTTATAAATTCACTTGTGTTTACCTTGTAAAACTCTTGCATATGTGTTTTGAACAGTTACTTATTTCAATAACGAAACTTGGATATTCTTCCTTCTGACTCCTTTTGAGCGCCTTCAACCTCTTTGTATGTTTAACTTTGCCAAGTTTAACTTAGCGATTATGCAAACACAATCTTTGGCGTAACTGCCTCGAGCCAATTCAAACTTAAGCAATAATCGCTTTAAACAACGTGTACTCTTGAAGCACTAACCTGATCATAAGAAAAGCTTCCAAGCAACGAACTGTAACTTAATCATTGGTTCAAACAACGTCCCACTCGACCTGCTTTATCAAACAGGCCTTTCAACTTTCTCGCCGTGTTTGAATTTTTCGCGATCACCAAGACCTTTTGGTAACACCAGCTTTTCTTAGCCTCAGGCTTTGGCGGTCATTTCTTTATCTGAGGCAGAAATGCCCTTTGGGATCTTCCTTTACCCCCCTGAACTTCAGAGCTAAAGACTGGCTGGCTAGGCGTTCTCTTCGAACCTACCTTAGCCACCTTTCAAGCTTCTTCCACCCTCTTCGCCATACCTGAACTCGTTCAAGACGAGAAGGATTTTATCTTGCCTATACTCGCACACAAGCGAGAAGGTCTTTTAACTCGCCTGAACTCGCTCATCGGCGAGAAGGACTTTAAATGGCCTTAACTCGCTCGACGGCGAGAAGGACTTTGTCTGGTGCCTCAACTTGCCCAGGGTGTACATCTCCTCCCCCCTGGATGCACTGAGGACCTTTTCTTTCTCGCCTGCGCTCGCTCAACGGCGAGGAGGTCTTTACCTTGCCTCGACATTGCCCCAGGAGTTACATCTTCTCGCTCCCAGAAACACGGAGGACTTTTTCTCTTTCTCGCCTGCACTCGCTCAACGGCGAGGAGGTCTTTTTAACTTGCCTCAAAACGCGCGAGGGCGTTGAGGTCTTCCATCTGGTGCCTCCGATCGCCGAAAGACGATGAGGACTTAAAAACTTAACTGGTGCCTCCAATCGCCGAAAGACGATGAGGACTTTAAAATTTTTAGAAAGCACGCGATACATCTTCTCTTGCCTCAAATCATGTACAAATGACAAGGTCTTTTTTCAAAACTTTCGAAAATAGCACACATGCAATCTGGAAACACCTTATACTTTCGAAAACTCTTCTATTATTGGGTGGCCTCATTAAAAACCCTCCTTAGGGAAAAAAGAGTGCCCCCTTGAAACTGTTTTAACAGAGACATTGCAATATAACACTTGTGTTTGTCCTTACTTACAAAGCTCTTAACTATAGTACAACTTCAGGTGTGTGGCGTTCCAGGTACGAGGGATCGCCCCTCCTTCCAGCGTCTCTAAGCGGTAGGCTCCGTTCCCGAGTGCCTCGGTTATTCTGAACGGTCCAGTCCACTTGGGTGATAGTTTATTCTCCATCTCGTACTGGTGGGCCTTCCTCATCACCAGATCGCCTTCTCTAAACTGCCTTGGCATCACCTTAGAATTGTACCTTCGCTCAACCCTTCTCTTCACCACCTCAGCCTTCAGCCTTGCCTCCTCCCTGACTTCATCCAGCAGATCCAGGTTCAGCCTTCTCTCTTCATTCGAGTCTTCCTCTACAAAGTTCTGGAATCTCGGCGAGCTCTCCTGGATCTCCACTGGAATCATGGCGTCACACCCGTAGACCAAACTAAACGGGGTCTCGTGGGTTCCTGACTGCTCGGTGGTGTGGTACGCCCAAACTATACGGGGTACCTCCTCGGCCCAACCTCCCTTGGCTTTCTCGAGCCTTCTCTTCAAACCTCTCAGCAACACCCGATTAGCTGATTCCACCTGGCCATTTGTTTGAGGGTGCTCGACGGATGCAAACACTTGCTGAATTCCCACCCCTTCACAAAGCTTCTTCAACAGGTGGCTTGCAAACTGCGTCCCATTATCTGACACCAGGCGCTTAGGCACTCCAAACCGGCACACGATGTTCTTCCATACAAAACCTTCGATCTTGTGCGCGGTGATCTGGGCCACTGGTTCTGCTTCAATCCACTTGGTGAAATACTCGATCGCCACCACCAAGTACTTCATCTGCCTGATCGCCAGTGGAAAAGGTCCCAGGATGTCGATTCCCCAAGTATGAAACGGCCAAGGGCTATAGATCGACTTCAACTCCTCGGGAGGTGCCTTGTGCCAATCGGCGTGCTGCTGGCATTGTTTGCAGCACTGGGCATACTTCTTGCAATCTTCTCTCATGGATGGCCAATAGTAGCCTGCACGGAGAGTCCTTGCGGCCAGAGCTCGACCCCCGACGTGACTTCCACATATTCCTTCGTGGAGTTCTGCCATAATTCTCGTGCACTTCTCGCCGTGTATACATTCTAGGAGTGAGGTGAGTGAATCCAAACCTGTACAGATCGCCATCAATCAATGTATACTTGCTGGAATTTTTCTTTACCTTCCTAGCTTCTGCTGGATCTAGCGGGAGGAGGCCATCTGCCAGGCACCGCTTGTACTGTGTTATCCAAGTGTCTGGCTCATGGGTGGCGCAGACCTGCATCACGTCCACCTTCTCTCCTCGACATGCTCTAATTCTTGGCGATCTCAGAGTTTCTTGCGTCAAAGACTTATGGCTTCTCGCTGCTCTCTCCGTCGACCTGCTTATCTGAAGGACCAGGTGATCTGCTACAAATGCCCTCGGCGTCTTCAGAGTTTCTTGAATCACCGTCCTCTGCCTACCCCCCTTGCCTGAACTGGCGAGCTTAGCAAGCAAGTCAGCTCGGGCATTTTGTTCTCGGGGCACATGGACCACTTCAAAAGAGGCAAAGGAACTCTTTAATTCCTGCACATACGCCAAGTAAACCGCCATTTGTGGATCTTTAGCCTGGAACTCGCCTGTTACTTGCCCGGTGACTAGCAGCGAGTCACTCTTAGCCATCAGCACCCTAGCCCCCATTTCTTTGGCCAGCAAAATCCCGGCGATCAGCGCCTCATACTCTGCTTGATTATTGCTGGCTTTAAAGGCAAACCTCAAAGATTGTTCAATCAGCACGCCGTTGGGTCCTTCCAATATTACTCCAGCACCGCTACCCTGCTGGTTCGATGATCCATCCACCGAGAGTACCCAACGGAAGTCGTCACCTTCAACCCGCGTTGCCTCTGATGAGAGCTCGACTACAAAATCTGCAAAGATTTGCCCCTTGATCGGGCCTCGGGGCTCATATTTAATGTCAAATTCTGACAACTCCACTGCCCACTTCACCATTCTTCCCGCAACATCAGGTTTCTTCAAGACCTTCTGGATGGGCAGGTCAGTCATCACCAGTATTGTGAAGCTGTGGAAGTAGTGGTGCAACCTCCTCGCCGAAAACACCACAGCCAACGCAGCCTTCTCCAGGGCCTGATATCTCGTTTCTGGGCCCTGCAACACTTTACTCACGAAATAAATAGGCTTCTGAGCCTGATCCTGGTCCTGGGCGAGCACCGCACTCACCGCCCTCTCAGTCACCGCGAAATACAACCTGAGAGGGATTCCCGCCAGTGGTTTGCACAGAACCGGCGGGCTCGCCAAATATTCCTTCAGCTTGACGAAAGCCTCCTCGCATTCTTTCGTCCAAGCGAATTTGTTATTGCGTCGCAGACATTAGAAATAGGGATGTCCCTTTTCTCCGCTCGCTGACACGAAGCGAGATAGGGCTGCCATCCGGCCTGTCAGCTGCTGGACTTCTTTCACTGTAGCCGGGCTTCTCATCGCCAAGATGGCGGCACACTTGTCCGGGTTGGCTTCTATTCCTCTTTCAGTCAAGAGAAAACCCAAAAATTTTCCAGCCTCCACGCCGAAAATGCATTTCTCCGGGTTGAGCTTCAACTTGAACTTGGCGATCGTCGTGAACAATTCTTCCAAGTCTGCTACGTGCTTGCTCTTCTCCTGCGAGGTCACGACCATGTCATCGACGTAAGCTTGCACGTTCCTTCCCAGCATCGGTGCAAGTACTCGATCCATCAGCCTCTGGTACGTGGCCCCCGCGTTCTTCAGCCCAAACGGCATCACCTTATAGCAGTAGCACGACCTCTCCGTCATGAAGGCTGTTTTCTCTTCATCCATGGGATGCATCTTGATCTGATTATAGCCCGAGAAGGCATCCAGGAAACTCAGCAGTTTGCACCCTGCAGCACTATCAACCAGGGCATCAATGCTTGGTAAAGGATACGAATCCTTTGGGCAAGCCTTATTCAGATCGGTGAAATCGACGCACATGCGCCATTTCCCGTTGCTCTTCTTCACCAGCACGACATTCGCCAACCACTCAGGGTACTGGACTTCCCTGATGTGGCCTGCAGCGAGGAGTTTCTGGGTCTCGTCCTTGATCGCCTGCCTCCTCTCTTCATTAAATTTCCTCCTTCTTTGTCGCACCGGTCTCACCATGTTGTCCATCGCCAGATGATGGCACAAGAAGTCGGGATCGATCCCGGGCATGTCCGCAGCGGACCAGGCAAACGCATCCAGATGCCGTTCAATCACCTTGGCGATCTGGTCCTGGAGATCGACCTCCAGAGATCTTCCGAGCTTGAAAACTTTCCCCCCGATCGCCTTCTCGAGCCACTGCTCGACGGGTTTGGGCCTGGATTCTCTGGCGATCACCGCCCTGGCGATCCCCAGTTCCCTTGCTTCCTCAGGGCGATTCCGCGCCTCTTCTTGCTCCAGGCCAGCATTCCTCTCCCCCAGCTCAGCATCTACCATCTCTACATCCCTTCCGGCGGCCTCCTCTATCACCGGCGGTCTGGGCTTCACACCGGGAGGCGGGGTGGTCGTTACATAGCTCACTGATCTTTTATTTTTTAGGCTATTTTCATAGCACTTTTTCGCTTCTTTCTGATCAGACTTTATCGTGATCACCACCCCTTCCATGGACGGCAGCTTCACCTTCATGTGCCGAGTCGATGGAATTGCGCCTATCCTGTTAAGAGTGGGCCTTCCCAACAGGATGTTATATGCTGAAGGGGCGTTTACGATGAGGTACTTGATTTTCTCCGTCCTCGACCCAGCCTCATCTGTAAACGTGGTTCTCAGCTCAATGTACCCCCTGACCTCTACCTGATCACCAGCGAATCCATATAAGCACCCTCCATAGGGCCTTAGCTGGTCAAGGGGCAATTCCAGCTGCGTGAAAGTCGGCCAGAACATTACGTCTGCCGAGCTTCCTTGGTCCACCAGAACTCTATGGACCTTCCTTCCCGCCGTGATCAACGAAATAACAATGGGATCGTTGTCATGAGGCACAACGTCCCGAAGATCCTGCTTGGTGAACGTAATGTCCACTTCCGGCGAGTGATCTTCAAACATGTCCACTGACATCACCGATCGCGCATACTTCTTCCTCTGCGATGCGGTGCATCCACCACCTGAGACACCCCATGCAATGGTGTGGATTTCCCCATGGATGGGCATCTCGTGTTGTTGGGCTTCTCCAGCTGCTGGCTGGGAACTCGACGCTCTTCCGGTCCTTCTGTCCAGCAGATAGTCGTTTAGGAACCCGCTCTTAACCAGATCGTCGAGCTGGTATCCTAAAGACAAACACGAGTCCAGGTTGTGGCCAAAGCACTGGTGAAACTCGCACCAAACGTCCGGCTTTGACCCCAGCACCTTGTCGCCCACCTTCTCGGGCGCCTTCAACCTAGCAGATATGTTAGGGATAGCGATCAGGTCCGCTAGTCCCATGACGAATTTGTGCTTAGGCGGGCGATTGTACTCTCGGCGTGCCGGTTGTTGGCGTGCTGGCGGTTGGCGCGCTTGGCTTCTTCCCTTATTTCTCCTATCGTAAGGATAGCGAGTCCTTTGGTCTTTTCTGGCCGCCGCTGCCGTTTCCAGCACCCTCTGTGGCTGGATCCTGGTCTGGGCGCGTGGCCTGGCGGGAGCCACGCTGCCTCTCTTCTCGGCGACTTCACTCTCGTCGGCGATATGGGCCACCGCAAGTCGCCTGACTTCAGCAAACGTCGCTGGGTGAGCCCTGATCAAGGCCTCGCAGAATGGCCCTGGCTGCACGCCCTTCTTGAAGGCATAGACCAGCATTTCTTCATCCTTGGCTGGCGATCTGACCATCTGCGCTCCGAAGCGATTGAGGTAGTCTCTGAGGGACTCCCCATGGTACTGCCTTATATCAAACAGATCATAGGACACCCTGGGCGGTGCCTTGTTCACAATATACTGCTCGACAAAGATTTTCGAGAATTGTTGAAAATTAGTTATGTGGCCATTAGGCAGGCTCACAAACCACTCCATCGCCGTTCCCTGGAGCGTGCTCACGAACATCTTACAATAGACGGCGTCCGACCCTCCTGACAGCATCATCTGCGTGTGGAACGTGGTCAGATGAGCCTCTAGATCCTCCACGCCAGTAAAAACAGCTTTAACCGGGACCACGCTCGTGGGAATTGGCGTGTCGGTAATCGCCTGAATGAAAGGCATTGGGAAAACACGAGGCGGCGTCGACGGTGCCACCTCTTCAGCAGAAGAACGAACCTGCTGCTCCTGAAGAGCTCGACGTAGCTCCTCAGCTACCTTGCTGAGCTCCTCGTTCCTGGCGCGAGAGGTGACCAGGTCTTCATGTATCCTTGCCTGCTCGACGCGCGAGGCTTCTACAGTGGCCTGCAATGAGCGCATCATTTTTGCCATCTGCGCCATGGTCATGGCGGCGTCGCCTTCAGCAGCGACGGGAGCCATGGGACTGGAACGATTGCTTCTCATCTTTCTCATGAACTTCAGCGAACCACAGAAATACAGCAAATAACACTTCAACCACGAACGAATCAGCGATCAATCGGGGAAAACTCAAGAAACTGCGCAAGAACCCAAGAACACCGCAAACCTTCGCAGAAAACCACCAAAGAACTCGAACCTCCACCAGACAGATTGCGCGCAAGCAACAAAAGACCTCACTCCACCGATTGAAAGACAAACAAACGGCACAAAACACAAACTCACCGAACGAAACTCAAAGAAACTGCCAACGACGGTTGCACCAGCACACAACCGCGCAGAAAACCTCGAAAACTTCCACGAACTCACGCTGTGGATGGGAGCACGCTTTACACGGCCCCACGGTGGGCGCCTGATGATCCTGCCTGTTGACCGGAGCGCTGGAGAATGCCTCGTCAAAGGATCGACGTGCGCGCCGCTCCTCAATTCCGTTCCTCCTCTGGATCTATCTCAAGAACCTGCAAAGAAACGATACGGCACCGCTGCGGCCGATCGCACTCCGACGCTCAAGTCAGTGACGGTATCACCAAATACTAAGAACTGGAACCGTGCAAACTCTCTCTCACAAACAGCTCTGTCACTCGCAAGCGTAAAGTGTATGAACTGAACGTGCGTACCTTAGAAAATCTGTTAAGAACTCTTATATACCTGGTGATTTCCTCTCTCCTGGCAGTTACAGACTTGGACACGTGGCTCGTATCCAACTGTACACGTGCCATCATCTGGAGGCTCCCTGACTTGGCGCTGCTTCTACTCTCATTTTGGCTAAGTTACCTATGCATGGTACTGCCCAGTGCATAGCTAGCTCAGGAGTGCGATCTCTACTGAAACTGGCGAGGTAGGGCCTTCATACACCTTCCCTGTGGTCTCGCCGGCCGCCTTCATAATCTGCTTCTCCTTCGTCTTTGGGGATGTGCTTGTTCTGGCGATCTCCGACTGCCTGGTCGCCTGAGTCTACATCTGGCGACTTCACCTTTCAACCTGGCGATCGCCTATTCTGGTAAACTGGAAATCGGAACACGCCAACTTAACAATCGGCGACCACACATGCCTCCCGACTTCCTTCCCATCTGCCAACCTGGCGCCTTGTCAACATGCCTATACCGTAGCAGGATGCCACGTCATCACACCTGTCCACCAGGGCGGTACATAAGATATTCCTCATTCTTTGTAGATCCCTCTTCTTCTTTTTCAAACAACCCCTCACTTGACTTTTCTATTTCTTTTTTTTTTCTCATTTTCTTCACTCTCACTAGTTTCTTTTTCTTAGCTAATATTGTTAGCATTGTTCCTTAAGATCATAGATCTTTCATTGGAACAATGAGATGCTAATTGACTCTTACCAAGATATTTTAAACATTGAATTATTCTAGTGTGAGTGTGTGAGATATGCTCGGATAGGTTTTGGGAAAGTTCTAGAGATGTTTCTTTTATATGTTCTTCCCCTCTTTTATACTCCTCTTTGGGATAAGAGTTAGAGTATGAGCTTTCCCTATGACTTGAAGTTTTCCTCAAAATTTGTTGTTCCACTTTGATACATAGTTGAATCAAATCATTCAAGTCTTGGTAAGGTAAAAGTTGAACTCTATCTCTAATCTCAAGGTTTAAGCCCACTTAAAAATCTTGCTATGGTAATGGATTCGGATTCCCTAATAGAGGCTTTCATCATGTATAGTTCCATTTTATGCCTATATTCCTCTACACTCATGGTCTTTTGTTGGAGTCTTTGGAGCTTGTCCATCAACTCCCTATTGTAATGTGTTAGAAAGTATGGCCTTAAAAGAGAGGGGGGGGGGGGGGGGGGTGAATTGTTTAAGAAAGATTTTCGTAAACTTTTAAGCTTAGAATGAAAATACTTCAAGAAAACCTTGATTAAGAATTCAGTTTTTCCAAAACATAAAGCAAAAGCACAATACTGGAAAAACAATCGGTTGTTTTACCGAAACAATCGGTTGTTTATACCAGTTATCAATTGACAAAACTGAATTTAAAGAGATAGGGATAAAGAGATTATACACAGTTGTTTATACTGGTTCACTCCAAACCCAGAGCTACATCTAGTCTTCTCAGAAACCCTGAGGAAATCCACTAAGCAATCACCACTTGATCACTTACACAACAACCTAGAGAATGACCTTGAACACCTCAAGAAACACACTCTCCTTGGTCAACACACCAACACTAAGATTGCTGATCTTGATCCCCTCAAGAACACACAACCAATATCAGCAAAAACACAGAAACGAATACTTGTTCAACAGAGTACAAGGAATACACTTGTTACAGAAGATAATCTGAAATCAATACAAGTAGAATCCTATTCGATACACTTTGATCAATCACAAACTCTTAGCAATCTCAGCTCTTTGAAAAACTCAAAAACTCTTAGCAAAAACTTGTCAAAGATTCTTTTTTTTTTAAATCTGTTTTTTTGAATATATTCAAAGATGTAGTTTGTTATCAAATCTTAACAAACTCTTAAATTGCATTAAAAGATTGGTCAAAGCATTTAATGACTGGAGCGTAAGCAGTTAAATCATTTAAAGCTCAGTCAAACAGAAAATAGTTTTTCTGTTATGGTCCCAAAACAAACAATCGGTTGTTTCCTCGAATCAATCGGTTGTTTTGGTACTTAACAGTTCAACCATTTTAAAAACAGTTTTCAATCTTTTTCTCAAAACACCTAAGTATAAACAATCGGTTGTTTCGACAAAACAATCGGTTGTTTTAACTTAGTTTGAAAACATTTTACTTTCACAAAGATTGAGAATGTTAATGATTTAGATTTAATCAAAGGGTGGATTACAACATATAAACTACCCCAGAACTAGACTAAACCAGCACAACAACATCAAGTATAGCAGAGGCTTCAACATCCTTCAAAGGATTTGGATTCTTCAAAGCTTGAACACCACTTGGTTCAACAATATGAAGACATATGGCGACGTCTTAAGGCACCCCTAAGATTATTCCAATATTCTATGGGAGGATCCTTATGAAGATGCCTATCTCTCTCAAGGGCCATCCACCAATACATAGCATTGCCTTGAAAACTTAGAGTGGCTAAGGATACTTTGTTTTCTTCACTCACATTGTGACAAACAAACAATTGTTCTACTTTCATTTCCCAATCTAGATAGGTTTCTACATTCTCTTTACCATGGAAATGAGGTAGATCTATCCTAACCTCTTTAGGGCTTTCTTTCTTTTCTCTTCTAACTCTTCTTGGGGGTGGTTGATAATATTCATTGATCCTAAGGCTTTGTTCCCCATATGATTCATTACCCCTAGAGCTAGATGCAAGCGATTTTTTTTCGGATTTGGTGTATTCATCTTTTTTTTTAACCATTTGCAATTGTATATATGAAAGTGCTTAAACATCTTGTGCAATTTTTTCCAAAAGAGATTTGATAGATGTTCCCTCACTTTCATTAGAATTATGAGCTTGAAAAGACATGGTTAAAGTTTTGTGTTATAAGTATTTTACCCCAAAAAAGATAAGGATAGTAATGAAGATAGCTTTCCGGGAAAGAGAGGTGAGTCACTAGGACTTCTTAAGTACCAAGTCTTTCCTTGCCAAAACCTATCCCTCAAAACTTATCACAAACCTTTTTCTAAGTAAACTACGTAAATCACAAGTAGAAATGAAAACAAAATTTTCATGCAAAGAAAACAATAAAAAGCAATTAACAATACAAAACAAGTAATTAAAGCAAAACAATTACTAAGCACAAATGAAAGATTGCTAACTAGAAAGCTTTAAACTAGACGATTCCTAAGGTGAGGAATCTAGACACTTGGAGCCATTGAAGACACACTCACCGTCTACACGTAATTAATCCACTAATTAATCAAAGTTAAATATAATTACAAATCAAAGGTAATAGAAAAGAAATTGAATTATACAAAAATAGAATTCAAATTTCCTAAACTATGCACTCCTTGGCTTGTGATTGATCTTCCTTGTTGTGTTCTACAAAGTGTATGTATTTGTATTTGTATTTGCTGCAGCTCCTTGCCTTAACCTCTTATGGTTAGTCAATTAAAATCTTCAAAACAATACCTACTAAGTAGGGATCGACTCACCACAAGGTTAATTTCCACTTAACAAGCACCAATTTGAATTTTGTTCACCAACAATTTAGAGGTCAAGAAATGAAAGCAAAGAACAAATCAAATTTAAAATTAGGACAACAGCAAATGGATTTAATTTATAGGACACAACTAGAAGGAGTATTGAATAATATTGGACAAGCAATAAAAATAGGCACTCAACAAAAGGTGGCACACAAATTGAACCTAGAGAATGACACTAGAATTGATTAGAAAAACCAAAACAGTACTACTGAAAATTTTAGGTCCAAAAAGCGTGACTTATAAAATTTATGCTGAGCTGACTATTTCAAATTTGATTCTAAAATCTGAACCACAAACAATTCAAGGTCTTAGCAAACTTTTGGCGCTGGAATCACACCAAAATTATGCACCAAATAATTGTGATAAATTTTTCAAAATTCTTGTCCAATTACCGTTTCTTTTGGTGCCAGGATGCACACTTTTTTTGTTTGATTTATCATTTTTTTTTCTGTTTTGTCTTTTGATCTGGTTCTTTTTTTTTCTTGATTTTCTACTACATAAATCTGTATAGATCCAGATTTTCATAAATTTTCTTCAACGTATTTTAATTTCATAACAAAAAACAGCCAGCACAGAATTTGAAAAACAGAGTATTCCTAATTCTGGAATTAAAAACAGATTGAAGAAACTTCAAAAACACAATGGAGTGGATGTATATGAATTTGTATGGATCTAACACACAAATATGAACTCAAACTAAAAAGAAAAATGCACCTGTTCCGGCCGGTTGACCTGAGACGTCTTTGTACGCAACCTTGCCCGTCAGCTAGGGACACCTTCCCTCTGGCTACCTGTGGATACCTGCAAAGAAGGACAAAAGGGCGCCCTAGCGGCCGTTTGCACTCCGACGCTCAAGTCAGCTAGCAAGAAACACCAAAAACTCTGCACCTCCGTATCGGAGCACCGTGAATGGCACTCTGAAGGTGGTAAACGAAACTGTGTATTGTGTATCCTTTCTCCTTCTGGCAAACAACCTTTCTCTAGTCCCTTGTGCGTAGCCTCAAGACTCGAGCAAGCAACTAGAGTGTATTATGGGAAAATTTGCCAAAAGTTCCAACCCCGTTTCGAACATCCCAGGTTCTATTTAAACGATTCTCGCATTTAAAGCGTCTTAAAGCGCATTTAAGGTTGTGAAACGTTCAGCGCCTTTAAGACGTTTAAACCGCTCGAAGCATTTAAAGTACCTTAAACTCTCGAAACGTAAACTTTAATTTAAATAGCTTTAATTACCTTATACCTGACAAATTGATGTTTCTGTTATGACTTGGCTGCTATTACACGTGGAGGGCCTCACAGCACCGGGACCCAACTTAGGGGTATTTCGTTGTGTGAGTCCTCCTTCCTTGGAGTGCATCTGGCGCAAGGGGTGACTTTTTGGGTGCCAGCTCATGCCCCCAAACATCTAGTCACTCGCTTTGAGAGCGTATCTACCTTCCTCTCGTACCTGCACCTGGCTACCCTGGGCGTGACCCTCCTCATGAGTCGTATCTATCTCAAGGGCCTCTATGGGGTGACATGGGCACTTCGCGAGTCAGATTGCTCTCCACTGGCGCTAGTACTATGGCCTTGAAGCCACCTTTCTCTTCCCTTTATTGCTACCCCGGGTTATTGGGGTTTGAGGCCTTCCCATGGCGTCACTCCCTCCATGGTCTTTCCTACCCATGGGTATCGGGGAGCAACACTGTGGATGCCTTGCTCTGGTGACATTTTACCTTGGCGACGCTCTACCTTGGCGACGCCTTCTCTAGGCAACGTCTTATTTGGGCGACACTTCCTCTTGGCGACGCCTCGCCTTGGTGATGCTTGCACTTGGCGTCGCCTCACCTAGGCGACGCCTTATGTTGACTTTGACCTTGACGCTGACTTTGACCTTGACTTTGTCAACGCCCGGGTACGGGACGGTACACAAGCCCCCCAGTCTCGAGCTGATTACTTGTTTTCAGCGAAAAGACTAAGGCTTTGCCCCCATCGTACACGTGGCACCCTAGTGATGTTTCATTCTCTAGTCAGCTGACGTGACATCCTTCGTACCGCTGATGTGACACTCTCCGTACTGCTGATGTGACCTTCTCTCTATTGGAGATGTAACATTCTCTGAGCGGGAAAAACGACGCTTTAAGCTATACTCTCAATCTCTTGACACGTGGCCTAATCACACGGTCATGGTTTGGCGCCTCTTGCGCTTCAAGTTGATACTTAATCCCTCGACACGTGGCTCAATCGATCCCAAATTAGAGCCTCTTGGGTTCCAAGTGTAACGTTTAAGACTTCGAAATCCCGCGCCTCAAACACTGTTTTATTCACTCTTTCGCATTGTGCGCTACTGTTCATCTCTCTTTCTCTGAAGTTCTAGCGATCGCTGCTCCCTCTGCGCTTCCTCAACAACCACCGACCCACACGCTCAAAGGTACGATTTTTCTACCTCCATGGCTCTTTCTCTTGATTTATGTTCTCCGATATAACTGCCTGGGACCGTCTGTGCTTCTGTATTTCTACATTTCTTTCTCTCATCGTGTTTCTACGCTCTCTTCTCCCTCTTTCTGGGTTTCTTCGCGTGGGTGGCGTTTTCTAGGGTTTCTCTTCCCCTTTCTGCCTTGGCCTCGCTTGTTAAAACCCTTTTTCTTTCTTCTTTCTTCAGCTATTTAATCGCATCATGGTGCGTTCGAAAACGAAGTCCAGTCCTTCCCCAAAGATCAACTACAAGGCCCTCTATAAATGGGCCTCTGACGATCTCTTAAACGAATGCACCACCTTGACAACCATCGAGGATGTGGAGAACCATCGGGGTGACCCTCATTTATACAACTTCAACGCCTTCTGTCGCACCCACGATGCCCACATCTCCGTCCGCCACAGCACACCCGGGGAACCCGTTTGTGTGGATGATAAGCCTAGGGGTAGGGCCCCCTTTTTCTTCATGTACCAAACAGTATTCAAACGCGTTGGTGTGCGCCTTCCATTTACACCCTTCGAGAGGGAACTCCTCACGGAGATCAACACGGCCCCTGCCCAGCTACACCCAAATAGCTGGGCCTTCGTCCGGGCCTTTCAAATTCTCTGCGGATATCTGGGCGTTCCCCCTTCTGTGGACGTCTTTCTTCATTTCTTCGAGGTGAAAAAACAAGGGAAAAGCCTCTGGGTGAGCTTTTCCGGGATCGTCGGCAGGATCATCCTTTCCCTCTTCCAGAACTCATACAAAGGCTAGAAAGGGAAATTCTTTAGGGTGTGCTGCGCCAAACAGGACCCCACAGCCTTGGATGGCTTTCCCCTATATTGGACAGAACACCCCAAGCTGCTCAAGCCTAAGACCCTGGATGAGCTGTCCTCCGCTGATAGGAGGGTATGTGAGGCCTTGGCTGGCCTGAGGATCGTTTTTGACACGCTGAAGCTCATAGCGTGTGAGTACAATGCGCACACCCTGTCCACCTATTTTGGTAGGGAGGCTCGTTCCTTGTTGCCTTTTTTGTTCTTCCTTTCTTATCTGTGCTTTATTGCATCATGCTTATACTGCTGGCCTTCTCCACCTGTTTCCCTCGTTGCTAAGTGTTCGTTTGTACTCTTTATATTTCATTTACCTGCGTGCCTTGTGGATCTGTATAATTGCGTTGGTGGTGGGATTGGCATTCTGTGCTTTGTGTGTAACTGACGCCTTGTGCTTGGCTTGGTGTGGCTTTAACTTCTATTCTTTGGTTTGTCTGAATGCAGGATCAGTGATGGATTCATCTAAGAGGATGGTCCTGGCGAAAGCATTGAAGGCCCGTGCCCCCAAGGCTGGCGCCTCCACCACCCCCACTGCTGACCCAAAACCTCCCACTATCCTCGCCCTCACCAACACCAACCACCACTGAAACTCCACTAGGCCCATCTTCACCACCTCCACGTAGCCCCCAAACACCTAATTCACCTCCACCCATCGCCGCAGTCCCACTGGCTGTGGCCTCATCACCTGCTCCAACCCCCTTGACAAAGGGAAGAGGGTGTTGGAGGTCCTCTCCGATGACGAAGATTCCGGCGGTGGGGTAGTCTTCAAGAGGAGAAGGGCTGCTAGGGTTCCCATCCTACCAGCAGCATCCCCACAGGGAGGGGAGTCCTTCAGGGACAATCCCCCTAGCGCCACCTCTCCCCAACCCACAATAGTCCAAGAGGAAAAAGGCGATGGGGCCGAGTCTGCTCCACCTCCACCACCAGCAGAGGTCTCTGCTGTTCCTGCCTCCGTTTCTGCTGCCCCAGAGCTTATTGCCATTCCTCCTCCAATCATGCATCTGATGAGGGGCTTCAACGGAGGGTTGATGCCAGAAGGCTCCGACAGGAGAGAAGGAATGCCCTATTGTACCGACCAGGTCATCAGGCGTGATGACGTGTCTTGCACGTGCTCGAGTGGGGCGTGCTCAATGGAACGCATAGGCTAGAAAAGATGAATGGCTCGGAAGTAGGCATAGTCGCTGATCGGTGGATTGGATCACGTCGCCTCGGAACCAGAACTGCGTCGCAGTCGCCACATGAGAATGCTAGGAGATCGGGTGGTTTACACACCGCCACAAGGAGCACGTCGCCGGGTCTCCCAGCGAACTTAGTTAAGGTTGTCAAAGGCTCAGAAGGGTAATTCCAAGCGTGTAAGTTCAGTAAGACGATGGTGGCACCAGCTTGGGGCATGAAAGTCGAGTGGGTTGGGGGAAACACCTTGCTCATCAGCGACAGGATTCCCAGAGCGGACGTTTGTTGGTGGCAAGGATTCCCCAGCTAGAACATGCATGGCGTAGCAGTAAGGAAGGTGCCATTCGCGATGAGCGATATCACAGAGATGATGCACTTTGTTGCATCCGATACTCGCCTTGACGGGTGGTGTTTCACAGCGCATTACGTGCTGGGTTGCTCTTTGAGTTGAGGACTTAGCTGTGCGGCTGGTTACTACACAAGAATGACGTTCAAGTTACTCCAACCTAGATGATGACACGTGTAGGGTTGGGAGCAATGGAGAAATGACGCTCAAGTTGCCTTAGCTCAGATGACGAAACGTGTAGGGCTGGGCGCTACCTGCTGTCCCAGCTCAGATGGCAACACGTGCAGGGCTGGACGCGAGCCACGCGTCCAAAAGCATAACGGCCTGGAGAGAGAAGAAACCCAGCTATAAAGGTAACTTTAACAGAATCTGCAGAGGTACGTTTTTCATTACGGCTGATATTGCTAAGGTTGTGTGCCTACAGTACGGTCCTACAGAGCATATTCTCTCTTAGTTTTTGGGTGTTCTTGCCACTGACTTGAGCGTCGGAGCGCCACCGGCCGCAGAGGCACCACTGTGTGTTTTTCAGGTTCTCAGAGAGGACATCTGTGGAGTGGACTTGGAGGGCACGTGGTGTCAAGCTGGTGAGGAAGATCGTGACGAGGCAACGCTCTTGCGCTGAGTCAACTGGCAGGATCATTTGGCGCCCACCGTGGGGCCGTATAAAAGGTGATTCCCAACCATAGTTTGTGTTCGTGGTGCTTCGAGTGTTTTCTGTTCGACTGCTCGCTATCGCAGTCGACTCCTGGAGTTCTCACCGTTTGTTTGGAGTTCTTTGAGCTGCTGAGTTTGCTGAGGAAGGATGAGGACAACGCGCTCCAGTTCAGTTGTGCCATCAACAGACGAAGATGTTGTGTCCATGACGCAAGTGATGGACATGATGAGGACGCTGCAGGAGAACGTGGCTGCATCGCGTTCTGAGCAGGAAAGGATGCACGAGGCGCTGGTGGCCTCGCAAGCAAGGAACGAAGAGCTCAACAGGATCAACGAAGGCCTATGCGTTCCATTGAGCACGCCCCACTCGAGCACGTGCAAGACACGTCATCACGCCTGATGACCTGGTCGGTACACAAGCCCCCCAGTCTTGAGCTGGTAACTTGTTTTCAGCAAAAAGACTAAGAAGTTCACCGTTTCATTTTCTTCTTCGACACATATAAATGTGCACATGGTTTTGCTTTCATCTGTTGTGTAATCATCTGATATAACTGACTAACTCTTGCTTTAAAGAAATCGACTTAGCGCCAACTGGTGCTTAGCTCTGTGAAAATCAACGTAACTAGACAAACTATTAGTTTATAACAATAACATTTAACGCAAAATCACTTACTAGGCAGTAGGCGTGGGCCAGTCTTAGTATCTGAAATCTAGCTCGCCTGATCTGCCAAGTGACATGCGCACTTCTATGTCATCGCCTCTAAATATGCTAACTTAGTTCTCGCCGCGTACTTCTTCTTTCGAGCTTCAATCACAAAGCCGTGGGCTTCTTTCCTTTTTTATCTGCTAAGGCGTTCTCTGGGGAGCGGCCTCGTTCCTTGAGCTATCAATTCTGCTCATTCTGGGAGGAGAGTTGCCTTCAACGGATCCCCCTCTGCCTTCCCTGAGCCTTTAATCTGAAACAACTTGACCTTGACCATTGTTCCCTCATCTGGGGGTAGAGCTGTCTTTCAGATCCTTCTCTTCTCCCCCTGCATGCACTGAGAAACTTGCAATCTCGCCTCAATTTTCCCTCGCAAAGAGGTCTTGTATCTGTTCTGGCCTGCACCCACTCTAGGCGAGGAGGACTTTTAATCTCTTCTCGTCTATTCTCGCTCATGGCGAGTAGGTCTTTTTAATCTTTTCTCGCCTACTCTCGCTCGAGGCGAGGAGGTCTTTCTCTGGTGCCTCAACTTGCCCAGGGGCTACCTGGATGCACTGAGGACTTTCGAACTTGCCTCAATTTGCTTACGCACAGAGGTCTTGCATTCTGTTCTTGCCTGAACTCGCTCAAGACGAGGAGAACTTTCTCTGGTGCCTCAACTTGCCCAGGGGTTCTCCTCTTCCCCTGGATGCACTGAGGACTTTTAATCTCATCTCGTACCGGGGCTAGCTATTCATACTTGAGGAGGGGGCGTCCCGAAGGAATCCCTTAACCCCTGCTCAAGGACTACGTGGCCGGATTTTAACTGTTATCTGGTACTGGGGCTAGCTATTCATACTTGAGGAGGGGGCGTTCCGAAGGAATCCCTTAACCCCTGCTCAAGGACTAGGCGCCCGGATTTTAACTGTTATCTTGTTCTGAACTCTCGCCTATACTCGCTCTAGGCGAGTAGGACTTCTTAATCTATTCTCGCCCACGCTCTCTCTAGCGAGTAGGACTTCTTCTCTTTCTCGCCTGCATTCGCTCAAGGGCGAGGAGGACTTCTTCTCTTGCCTAAAAACGCACGAGAGCGCTGAGGGCTTTTTGCACTACTGGTACCTCCGATCGCCAAAAGACGACGAGGTCTCTAGAACTTTTAACTACTGCCACCGATCGCCGTAAAATGACAGGGACTTTAAAACTTTAACTATTACCACCGATCGCCGAAAAACGATGGGGACTTTAAAACTTCAACTATTGCCACCGATCGCCGAAAAACGATGGGGACTTTAAAACTTCAACTATTGCCACCGATCGTCGAAGAACGATGGGGACTTTAAAACTTTTATTATTGCCACCGATCGCTGAAAAACGATGGGGACTTTAAAACTTCAACTATTGCCACCGATCGCCGAAAAACGATGGGAACTTTAAAACTTTTACTATTTGAAGCATGCAATATGACTTTACTGTTGCCCTAGATCACATACGAGTAATAAAAACTCTCAAAGCCATAAGCATGCAAACTTAGAAGCTTTAAACTTTGAAAAACTCTTCTTTATTGGGTGGCCTCATTAAAAACCCTCCTTAGGGAAAAAAGAGTGCCCCCTTGAAATTGTTTTAACAGAGACTATTCAAATCTCTTCACATTCGTCTTTACTTACAAGGCTTTAACTGTAATACAGCTTGAGATGTGTGGCGTTCCAAGTGCGAGGAATCGCCCCTCCTTCTAACATTTCCAAGCGGTAGGCGCCATTCCCGAGCGCCTCGGTTATTCTGAACAGTCCCGTCCACTTGGGTGATAACTTGTTCTACATCTCATACTGATGGGCCTTCCTCATCACCAGATCGCGGCTTCTAAACTGCCTTGACGTTACCTTAGAGTTGTACCTTCGCTCAACTCTTCTCTTTACTGCTTCGGCTTTCACTCTCGCCTCCTCCCTGATCTCATCCAGCAAATCCAGATTCATTCTTCTTTCTTTGTTCGAGTCTTCCGCCACGAAGTTCTGGAATCTCGGCGAGCTTTCCTGGATTTCGACTGGAATCATCGCATCACATCCATAAACCAGACTAAAGGGGGTCTCGTGGGTTCCTGACTGCTCAGTGGTATGGTATGCCCAAACTATGCGGGGTACCTCTTCAGCCCACGATCCCTTAGCTTTCTCTAATCTTCTCTTTAAACCTCTCAGCAACACCCGATTGGCAGACTCCACTTGGCCATTAGTCTGTGGGTGCTCGACGGATGCAAACACCTGTTGTATCCCCACCTCTTCGCACAACTTTTTCAAGAGGTGACTTGCAAACTGAGTCCCATTGTCTGACACCAGGCGTTTAGGCACACCAAACCGGCACACTATGTTCTTCCATACAAAGCTCTCGATCTTGTGTGCGGTGATCTGGGCCACTGGCTCTGCTTCGATCCACTTGGTGAAGTATTCAATCGCCACTACCAAATACTTCATCTGCCTGATCGCCAATGGGAAGGGTCCCAGAATGTCAATTCCCCAAGTATGAAACGGCCAGGGGCTGTAAATCGACTTCAGCTCTTCCGGGGGTGCCTTGTGCCAATCGGCGTGCTGCTGGCATTGCTTGCAACGCTGGGCGTATCTCTTGCAATCTTCTCTCATCGTGGGCCAGTAATAGCCTGCACGGATAGTCCTTGTAGCCAGCGATCGACCTCCAATGTGGCTCCCGCAAATTCCCTCATGGAGCTCAGCCACAATCCTCGTGCACTTCTCTCCGTGTATACATACAAGAAGAGGGTGTGTGAATCCAAACCTGTACAACTCGCCGTCAATAAGGGTAAACTTGCTGGAGCTCTTCTTTATTTTTCTGGCCTCAGTTGAGTCAACTGGAAGCACACCATCCGCTAAATAACGTTGGTAAGGCGTTATCCACGTGTCTGGCTCGTGGGCAACGCAAACCTGCATCGATCTTGCCCCTTCCGCTGGGCGCACTCTGACCCTCGGCGCCCTCAGAGTTTCCTGCGTTAGGGATCTATGACTTCTCGTCGGTCTTCCCATTGATCTACAAACGTGGAAAACTTGGTGGTCTGCCACGAATGCTCGAGGTGCTTTCAAAGTTTCTTGAATGACAGTCCTCTGCCTGCCCCCCTTGCCCGAACTGGCGAGCTTGGTTAGCAAGTCAGCTCGGGCATTCTGTTCTCTTGGCACGTGCACCACTTCAAATGAAGCGAAAGATCTTCTTAGCTCTTGCACGTACTCCAAGTAGGCTGCCATCTGCGGGTCCTTGGCTTGGAACTCGCCAGTTACTTGCCCTGTGACCAACAACGAGTCGCTCTTGGCCATATGCACTCTCGCCCCCATTTCCTTAGCCAACAGGATTCCAGTGATCAAAGCCTCATACTCTGCTTGGTTGTTGCTTGCTTTGAAAGCGAACCTCAATGACTGCTCTATCAACACTCCGTTGGGCCCTTCCAAAATGACCCCAGCCCCGCTGCCAGCTGGTTGGACGACCCATCAACAAAGAGTACCCAGCGAAAGTCACCCTCGGCGTTCTGTACCACCTCGGAGGACAACTCGACCACGAAATCGGCGAAAACTTGCCCTTTGACCGATCCCCGGGGTTCATACTTGATGTCGAACTCTGAAATCTCGACCGCCCACTTCACCATCCTTCCAGCCACATCGGGCTTCTTCAAAACCTTCTGGATTGGCAGATCAGTCATCACCAGTACCGTGAAGCTCTGGAAGTAATGGCGCAATCTCCTTACCGAGAATACAACCGCCAATGTTGCCTTTTCTAGGGCTTGGTACCTCACCTCCGGGCCTTGCAGCACTATGCTAACGAAATATATAGGCCTTTGGATCTGGTCTTGATCCTGCACTAACACTGCGCTGATCGCCCTCTCAGTTATGGCAAAGTACAGCCTGAGGGGTGTTATGTCTTGGGGCTTGCACAGAACTGGAGGGCTCACCAAATATTCCTTGAGCTTTACGAAGGCCTCCTCACAATCCTTTATCCAAACAAATCTGTTGTTCCTCTTCAAACATTGGAAGTATGGGTGGCCCTTCTCTCCGCTTGCCGATACGAACCGAGACAGGGCGGCCATGCGCCCCGTGAGTTGCTGCACCTCCTTCACATTGGCGGGGCTCCTCATTGCCAAAATGGCGGCGCACTTCTCGGGGTTAGCCTCAATTCCCCCCTCTGACAGAAGAAACCCCAGAAATTTCCCTGCTTCTACACCAAAAACGCACTTTTCAGGATTCAGTTTTAGCTTGTACCTGGCTATTGTGATGAACAACTCTTCCAAGTCTGTGACGTGCTTGTCTTTCTCCAGGGACGTCACGACCATGTCGTCGACGTATGCCTGCACATTCCTTCCGAGCATGGGCGCGAGCACCTTGTCCATCAGCCTTTGGTATGTGGCCCCTGCATTCTTCAACCCGAAGGGCATTACCTTGTAGCAATAACATGACCTTTCCGTTATGAAGGCGGTCTTCTCTTCGTCCATGGGGTGCATTTTGATTTGGTTGTACCCCGAGAAGGCATCCAAAAAACTGAGCAGCTTGCACCCTGATGCACTGTCTACTAGGGTGTCAATGCTTGGCAAAGGGTAAGAGTCCTTCGGGCAGGCCTTGTTTAAGTTTGTAAAGTCAACGCACATCCGCCATTTCCCGCTGCTCTTCTTGACCAAGACAGCGTTAACGAGCCATTCTGGATATTGGATTTCCCTGATGTGGCCCGCTGCAAGTAGTTTCCGTGTCTCCTCTTTGATGCACTGTCTACTAGGGCGTCAATGCTTGGCAAAGGGTAAGAGTCCTTCGGGCAGGCCTTGTTTAAGTCTGTAAAGTCAACGCACATCCGCCATTTCCCGCTGCTCTTCTTGACCAGGACAAAGTTAGCGAGCCATTCTGGATATTGGATTTCCTGATGTGGCCCGCTGCAAGTAGTTTCCGCGTCTCCTCTTTGATCGCCTGTCTCTTCTCCTCATTGAATTTTCTTCTTCTTTGGCGGATGGGCCTGACTTGGGGGTCCATTGCCAAACGATGGCACAAGAAGTCGGGGTCGATCCCCGGCATATCTGAAGTAGCCCACGCAAACGTATCCAAGTGTCTACTTATTACCTCGGCGATCTGGTCTTGCGTCTTGCTATCCAGGGTTCTTCCCAACTTAAACACCTTACCGCTGATCTCCTTCTCGAGCCATTCCCCTACTGGCTGAGGTTTTCTCTCGCTGGCGATTAGCGCCCTTGCGATCCCGGTTTCTCTGGCGGTCTCCGAGCAGTTTCTCTCCGACCTCGCCTCTACATTCCCCATCGGCACATCGCCCTCGGCAACCACCTCTAACGCCGCATCCGAAACTCGCCGGGGTTCGCACTCCGGCTCCACGCCAGGGGGAGGCGTTGTGGTTACGTGGCACACGGACCTTTTGTTCTTGAGGCTGTTTTCGTAACACTTCTTTGCCTCCTTCTGGTCGGAGCAAATAGTGATGATCATACCCTCCATAGACAGCAGCTTGACCTTCATGTGCCTTGTCGAAGGCACAACTCCCGTTTTGTTGAGCGTTGGCCTCCCCAGCAGTATGTTGTATGCTGACGGGGCGTTTACAACAAGATACCTGATCTTCTCCGTTCGTGAGGCCAAGCCGTCGGTGAAGGTCATCCTCAGCTCGATATACCCCCTCGCCTCCACTTGGTCGCCGGCAAAACCATACAAGCAGCCCCCATATGGTCTTAGCTGATCAGGGGATAGTTGTAACTTCTCAAAGGTTGGCCAAAACATCACATCTGCTGAGCTTCCTTGGTCAACCAGCACCCGGTGGACGGTCCTTCCCGCCATGACAAGCGAGATCACAATAGGGTCGTTGTCGTGAGGCACCACGTCCCTGAGGTCCCCCTTGGTGAACGTGATGTCCACGTCGGGCGAGTGATCCTCAAAGACTTCTACTGACATTATCGACCTCGCGTACCTCTTTCGTTGCGACGCTGTGCACCCCCCGCCGGAGAATCCGCCAGCTATGGTGTGGATCTCGCCGTGAATAGGCACCTCGTGCTGTTGCCCTCCGCTGCTCGCTGGTTGAGACCCTGATGCTTGGTCCGCTTGCTTCTCCAGCAAGTAATCCTTCAGGAAACCACATTTGACCAGCTCGGCGAGCTGGTGTCCTAGAGCCAAACACGAGTTGATAGAGTGGCCAAAACTCTTGTGGAACTCGCACCATGCGTCTGGCTTTGGCCCCAAAATCTTCTCCGCCATTTTCTCAAGCACTTTGAGCCTGGCAGCTATGTTTGGGATGGCGATCAAATCGGCCAGACCCATCACAAACTCATACCTCAGGGGGCGATTACTCTCCCTGGGGCGCCCTGGTCCCTTGCTCTTATTTTTCTTAGGGTCGTAAGGATGACACGTCCTTTGATCCCTCTTTCCCGCCGCCGCCTCCATTACCCTCTGAGGTTGTACCCTTGCTTGGGCGCGTGGTTTAGGCGGGGCCACATTTCCTCTCTTCTCGGTGACCTCGCTCTCGGCGGCGATGTGAGCCACAGCACGTCGCCGGATTTCGGCGAACGTGGCGGGGTGGCTCCTGATGAGCGACTCACTAAAAGGCCCAGGCAACACGCCCTTTTTGAAGGCATGCACGGACATCTCTTCATCCTTTCCTGGCAAACGAACTATCCGAGCTCCGAATCTGTTCAGGAAATCCTTCAAGGACTCCCCTTGGTACTGCCTTATATCAAACAAGTCGTAAGACACCAAAGGTGGCGCCTTGTTCACTATGTACTGCTCGACAAACATCTTGGAAAACTGTTGGAACGTGGTAATGTGGCCAGTGGGTATACTGACGAACCAGTCCAACGCCGTTCCGCTCAAAGTGCTCATGAACACCTTACAATACACCGCGTCTGAGCCCCCCGAGAGCATCATCTGAGTATGAAACACCGTGAGATCAGGGTCCTCCACCCCAGTGAAAGACGCTTTCACTGCCACGGTGTTAGCCGGGACTACCGAGTCCATGATCTCTTGAGAAAATGGCATAGGAAAGCTTCGTGGTGGGGATGGGGGTGCAGATCTGTCCCCTGCCGCACGCTCCTCCCGCTCATATGGGTGAGCCTTCCTCATGACTAAGTCACCAACTTGAAATTGCCGCGGCTTCACCTTAGAGCTATACTGTCGCTCCACTCTTCTCTTGATTGCCTCAGCTTTTATTCTTGCTTCTTCCCTGGCTTCGTCCAGCAAGTCCAGATTCACTCGCCTATCTTCATTGGATTCTTCGGCCACAAAATTCTGGTAACGTGGCGAGCTTTCGTGGATCTCCATTGGGATCATCGCATCTGACCCATATACCAGACCGAAAGGTGTCTCCATGGTGGAAGATTGAGGTGTGGTATGGTACGCCCACACAATCCTTGGCACCTCTTCTGCCCACGCCCCTTTAGCTTTCTCCAATCTTCTCTTCAGCTCTCTCAGCAAAACTCTATTCGCTGACTCGACGAGTCAGATTGCTCTCCACTGGCGCTAGTAATATGGCCTTGAAGCCACCTTTCTATTCCCTTTATTGCTACCCCGGGTTATCGGGGTTTGAGGCCTTCCCATGGCGTCACTCCCTCCATGGTCTTTCCTACCCATGGGTATCGGGAGCAACATTGTGGATGCCTTGCTCTAGTGACATTTTACCTTGGTGACGCCCTACCTTGGCGACGCCTTGACTTGGCGACGCCTTCTCTAGGCAACGTCTTATTTGGGCGACGCTTCCTCTTGGCGACGCCTCGCCTTGGTGATGCTTGCACTTGGCGTCGCCTCAGGCGACGCCTTATGTTGACTTTGACCTTGACGCTGACTTTGACCTTGACTTTGTCAACGCCCGGTTACGAGACGGTACAACACCAAAGGATCACCAAACATAGAATTATAAATTTGGACTCAAATCAAATCAAGAAACCAAAATTATCAACAAAATCAACACTACATGGAATTGATGACAATTTATGAGAAACATGACTTAGAAAAACACAAATGGATTCAAAAATTAAAATGACTCAAGACACACAATATGAACGGATTAGAATTGCAAATAAGACTCAAACAAACTAAAAAACATAATAGCAACAGAATTCTATATGGATTCCTACACAAATTTGAAAATTAGAAGCTCAAGAACAATTTGAACACAATGCACCGATTGGATTTCTCCAAAAAGCACCTAAATCAAATTAAAATGTAAAAAAACAGCAAGACAATATGGAGAATTGAAGAACAACACGGAAACAAGAAGAACACAAAAATTAAAATGAAAGAAGGCACTTAGCTCTTGAAGAACCATAGCTCATGATACCAAATGATGGATTTGTGCCTTCATATTTTCGGATTTGTTGATGAGTTGCAGAAGCTTCACGGTTTGAAGATGGAACAAGGTTCTCCTAAGAGTGGTGGTGACCTTGAAGGTGCATGATAGATAGGATTTGAGAGTGGTGAGGCCAACTCTACTTGGAAAGGGAAAGTTGGTGAAGATTAAGAGCCTAACCTAGGAGGTTTTGGGCAAGGAGTGAAATTGGCACAATTTTGGCAGCAATTCCCTCATGTATTAATCTTGAATTTACATGACCCAAGCTCCTCTATATATAACAAGAGAGGGCTGAATATGAAAAGAGAATTGGAGGGAAATTCAAATGTTGGCACATGGGAAGGTGGCTCCTAAATTCAGCACATGTGAGTTAGGTTGTAGAATTCTTCCATGTGGTAGGAGTTCAAGAACCTTACGCTCCACTTAGGCTAAATGTGGGCTGGACCTAAGTTTAATTAGGAGTAGGAAACTCTAATTAAACTTAGGTTAGCATTTTAGGTACCACTTTGCATGTTTCAACAAAAATACAAAAGAATTAAACTATGCTACTTTTGACAAAAATGTAAAAACTATTCTACACTAGAGTTTATGACATGTAGAATGAGTTCTCTTAACCCCTCTTTGACCATAATTTTAGTGGTTGCCTCAATTTGACATTTTGGTGGCCTTTCAATGAATTGGTGTTGGGACCTATTCCATCATAAAGGGTGCCAAGAACCCTAGTAAGGTACGCAGTTTCTAAGACTGAAGCTAATGGTGTTTCTTTGCCCTAATATTGACTTGAGCGTCAGAATGCAAACGGCCGCTAGAGCGTCCCTTTTGCCTTTGCAGGTGAGAGCTTTCTTGATCAAGAAGACACGATTCTCAGGCAAGATCGAAGGGTCAAAGCAGTTGTTAGAGTCATACGGCGAAGGGAGTCAACCGGCAGGAACAATTCCGACCTTATCTGTTGAATTTGAGGTCAAAATACATATAAAATAATTAATTAATTGCTACATTTTAAATGTATAACAAATTATTTTATGATTACATTTAGTCAGTTCATAGCTTTTTAAAGGAAAAATTGAATTGCGTAGAATTACAATTGAAATTGGAATAAGGGAATATAATTTCTTTTAAAGAATATTTCTTTAGTTTAATGTTTGGTTTGAGCTTGATGTAAAAGACTCAAAGTAAATATTTCGTTTTCGTAAAATGTAAGTATGTTTCCTTTTTATTTTCAATATTAACAAACATTTATTTACAACCGGAAAACAAAGTTAGTGTTTATCACAGTTCTTTTATGCATATGGATGAACAATAAGATTGCAATTTACTTTTATAACTTTTAAAAATGATTAGTTTTACTTTTCTTTTAAGTTGAAACAAGAATTTTGTTTGAAAATCGTGGAAAAAAAAAAGTTTCACAACAAACAAGTTATATATATTTAACTGATGTTTAAATTTAAAAAGTAAGAAACTTCACGACGTTCTCGAGTAGGAGTTTTTATCAAAATCATCAAATTTACACATTTTTAAAATCATAGTATTTTTAGGACAGTATTTGTTTAATTAAATATTATTTTTTTCTTCCACATTTCTTATTCTGAAAATCCTTTTGTTTACAGAATATCTCTATTCCAAAATTATCCGTTAAGTTAAGTGTAATTTGAATATTTCGAATAATGTAAGGTGCAGGGAAGAAAAATGTAGGGTGCACAAAGAACACCAGTGATAAAAAATTATCCATGATAAATAAATGGAGGTGACAAAATGGATCCTTTTGATCCAATAAAAAGAAGAAGTTGGATGAATTGAAAGCTCAGTCTTACTATTTTTTTTTAAATTTTATTATATATACTAAAAGTACATTTAATAATATAAATATTTTATTATATGTATTTAATTGGTCAAAAAATATATGTGAATTATTTTATATCTCTAATTATTCATGGATATTTGTTAATGTTCTTTTTTATTTTTTATAATTTAAATAAGATTATTTAAAAATTATTCTTTAAAATATAAACTCAAACAAACATTTGATCAAATAAAATATAATTCAAATAAAATATTAATTAAAATAAAATTAGTGTTTTTGAAAAATGATCCTGCCTGTTGACCAGGACGCAAGAGCCTTGCCTCGTCAAATCTAGATCGACTCTGCGTCGTGTTAGCTTCGATCCTTCGCCTTGATTCACCTCAAGAACCTGCAAAAGACAGAACGGCGCCGCTGCGGCCGATCACGCTCCGACGCCCAAGTCAGCGACTGAACCACCAAAATACTAAGAGAAAACTAAGAACAGGAACCGTGCAAAATTCTCTCTCAGCGTACTCAAGTTCTCGCAAGCGTAAAAGAAGTATTCTAAAACGCGCGTACCTCAGAAGTTCGTTAGAATCTCTTATATACCTGTGCACTTTCTCTCTCCTGACAGTTACACATCTGGACATGTGGCTCGCATCCAGCTGTACACGTGTCACCATCTGGAGCATCCTTGACTTGGGCGCCACTTCTTACTCTTCAGGCTTTTGGCTAAGTTACTTATGCATGAAACAACTCAGCGCACAACTGCCTTGGAGCGTGATCTCTTCTGCGTGGCGAGTACGGGTGCGTTCATACACACCTTCCCTGTGGTCTCGCCGGCCGCCTTCATGATCTACTTCACCTGCTTCATCGTGCATGCTCGGGTAAGCTGTTCCTCGACCTCAACCTCTGGCTAGCTAGGGAATGACTATCTGACGACTTCATCCTCTGCTTCGAAAGCCTGGAACAAACCTCCCTGATCCTTCGGCGATGTCCTCCTTTCGGCGATCTCTGATCACTTGGTCGTCTGGGTTCGCATCCGGCGACTTCATCACAAACCCGGTGACCGCCGGTTTAGGTATGCTAGAGATCGGGGCACACCAACTTAAGGGCTGGCGACTACACGAGCCCCCCGACTTCCTTCCCTTCTGCCATTCATGAGCCCTCCTCAACACGCCTACAAAATAACCTGCTGCCACGTCATCACTTTCGACTACCTGGGCGGTACACAAGCCCCCAGTCTTAAGCGAAGACTTGTCCAGCGAAAAGACTAAGAGGTCACGTCACTGCCGATCTACGTGGCGCTGGCGCAGAATTCCAAACGTTCGTACCTTCTGCTTTTCTGACGCTCCACCAAACACCTTTCCAATCGCTCGACACGTGGCTTCATCAACGGTCATTTTTAGTTGTCGTTTGCGCTTCCAAAAATGTTTGAAAAACCCTTAAACCCTTTTCATTTTTACTGTTTCATCATCTTTCTGCCTTCTCAAACGCTCTGAGTTTTTTCTGCAAACCCGCGACGCTCTTCGACTCTCTCACTCCCCAACTCCCTTCAACGCTTATCTGATCATCGAAAGGTACCTTTTTTACTTCCTCTGTTGATATTTGCTGCATTTTAACCGATTCGCATAATCCATTATCTGCCTGGTGCATACGCTGTGGGTTGTTTCTTCTTCTTCTCCCTTTTCGTAACTTAGGGCTTCGTCTTCCATTGCTTTTATCACAACGAACTCTCGTTCGTTCGTTTTTCACCCTTCGTCCACAATCGAGTCGATCTCTACAACCTTCGTTCACCTTTCTTTTCCTTTTTCCTTTGCAGTTCCCGCGATGGCTCGTACAAAGACCACCGCGAATCCTCCTCCTTCGTCACGAAAGCCTCCATCCCAAGCGCATAACCTACCGCGAGCCTCTGGTGCTCCCTCTTCCCAGGCTGAGAGGCCTGCAACCTCTCGTCCCAACCTTGCTCAGGCAACTCAACCAGTTGCCGGAGGAGCCTCCATTCCCACTCCAGACTACAAGAGACTCTACCCATGGGCCACCTCAACTTTGCTGAAGGAGACTTCTTCAGTAAACTCTGCACTGGCGGTGCTACGGTTGAAGAAAGGGGACGAACCCAACCTTTCGTTCCACAAGGAGCACGACGACAAACTGATGGTGCTGCCCTGCCCTCCTGACGTGCCGATCTGCGCGGATGACAAGGGGAACAACAGCGAGTTGTTCTGCTTCGTATACACTACCCTCTTCAAGAAGGTGAAACTCAGGCTTCCCTTCACCCGTTTTGAACGAGAGTTATTAACCAAGCTCAACATCGCCGCCGCCCAGCTCCATCCCAATAGTTGGGCATTCGTGCGGGCGTTCCAAATTATGTGCGCGCATTTGGGACTACCGGCCTCGGTAGACGTATTCCTTTTCCTGTTCGAGGCCAAGAATCCTGGAGATCGCCCCTGGGTGAGCCTAAACGGAATTGCTGGGAGATCGATCCTCTCTACCTTCCAACAATCTTACAAGGATTGGAAGGGAAAGTTCGTCCAAGTGCGTCAAAATGATCAAGACCCTTCGCTGCTCGACGACTTTCCCTTGTACTGGGTAAACAAGGGAAATAAGGACTCCAAGGAAAGCTTCAGAAGGCCAAGAAGTCCTGACAACATGGGCGAGTTGGACAAGGATCTATGCCTCTTCTGGAAAAGCGGGCAGCCGCTAACATCACCTTTCCCACCTCTGCAATAATCACCTTCGAGTTCCTCGAGGGCCAACTCGAAGCTCACATAGGTTAGCACTTACCTCGACATTTAGGTTTTTGCCTTGTGCTGCATCTCTGTTATCTATTATTGGGCGTCCTGCTTGTTGCGCACTAGACCTGGTTTTCATTTCCTGCACCATTTGTTTGTCTCATTTGCACATGTACTCATATATCTTACCTTTGCCTTTGCGCTTACTTGTGTATTTTTGCACTGTGCAGATCTCATGCTGGGCAAAGGCAAGTTAGCTGAACTGAGGGCGCTCGCCCGAACCCACAAATTGGCGTCGGGTTCTCAAACTGTGCCAAACTCGGTGGTGGAGATCGCCGCTGCCCAAGGCAGATCGCCCCCTCAAGGCCCAGCTCCTTCCGAGGCACTGCCCGCTCCTCAACGGAATAAACTCATCTTGAGGAAACCAAAGAGGAAAACTCCTCAAGTGGTCCAAGAAGATGAAGAAGAGGACGATGAGGCGACTGAGGACGGCCTCATTACCAAAAGGAGAAGGGTGGCACCTTCTTAGGTTGAAAAGGAGAGGGATGACGCCGTGGCTAAGCTCGCCGAAGCCAGAGAGGAGAATGAAAAGATTGCTGCAGAGCTGGCCCAGGCGCGGGAGGAAAGCAAGAAGGTTGCTGATGACCTCGCTCAGACTCGTAGGGAAACTGAAGAACTGAAGAAGCGAGCTGACGAGCTGAAGCAGCAAACCGAGGGGCTCAAGCAACAAAACGAAGAGCTTGAGCTGAGCTCTGCCCAAGTCCTCGCCGCTGGGTTCGACGCCGCCCTGGAGCAAGTCGCCTGCCAATACCCCAAGCTCGACCTCTCCATGGTGTCAATATGTAATGAAGTGGTGGATGGGAAGATCGTTCCTTCTGAAGATTAGTTGCTTCCCTCCATCACTCATTTACCTATTTTCTTTGCACAAACTTTGTAATAACTTTCCTTTTCTTCTTATTTATTTCGAACAAATACCACCTTATTATAAATTTTTCTGCTTCTACATATGGTCTCTTTGTTTGCTTTGCTTCTCCTTGTAAAAAACGCTTAAACGAATTTAACTTAGCGATTCTGCGGGCGCAACTGTTTACTTACTGCTTCGAACTCGATCAGACTATCAACTTTCGAACGATAGCATTCTAATAACTTGTGAACTTAAGGCAACGAGCTTCAGCGTGAAACTACTTACTAAACAGCAAGTTTCAATCCAACTGATAGTTTAAGACATAGTTCACCTGATCTGCTCCATCGAAACGGGCCCTTACTCTTGTCATCGCCTGAATCTCCTCTGATCACCATCGGGTCCCGGCGATGTAAGCCTCCTTTTGCCTTCATAACTTGGCTATTGTTCCCTCATCTGGGGGTAGAGGCGCCTTTCGGATCCTTCTCTACCTCCCTGAGTTTCAGAACAATAAGCCGGATAGCTAGGCGTTCTCTTCTAACCTACCTTAGCTATCCTTTAAACTTCTTCCACCCTCCACACCGTACCTGAACTCGTTCGAGACGAGAAGGATTTTATCTTGCTTGAACTTGCTCGACGGCGAGAAGGTCTTTATCTTGCCTGAACTCGCTCGACGGTGAGAAGGACTTTATCTTGCCTGAACTCGCTCGACGGCGAGAAGGACTTTATCTCGCCTGAACTCGCTCGACGGCGAGAAGGAATTTATCTGATGCCTCTACTTTGCCCAGGGATTACATCTCCTCTTCCCTGGATGCACTGAGGACTTTTAACTTGCTCTCGCCTGCACTCGCACAAAGTCGAGGAGGACTTTAACCGGTGCCTCAACTTGCCCAAGGCATACATCTCCTCCCCCCTGGATGCACTGAGGACTTTATCTCTTTCTTGCCTGCACTCGCTCGACGACGAGGAGGTCTTTATCTCTTTCTCGCCTCAGGACGCGCGAGGGCGTCGAGGTCTTTTAAACGTCGTTGGTGCCTCCGATCGCCGAAAGACGATGAGGACTTTTAACTTTAACTGATGCCGCCAATCGCCGAAAAGCGATGGGGTCTTTTAACTTTTAGAAAGCATGCAACATAACTTCAAACTCGCCTTAAATCACATACGAGTGACAAGGTCTTTCTTTCAAAACTTTCATAACAATAACAAGCATGCAATCTAAAACACTTTAAACTTTGAAAAACTCTTCTTTATTGGGTGGCCTCATTAAAAACCCTCCTTAGGGAAAAAAGAGTGCCCCCTTCAAACTGTTTTAACAGAAAGCTTGCAAACTCTTCGTGTTTGTTTTTACTTACAAAGCTTTTAACTGTAATATAACTTGAGGTGCGTGGCGTTCCAAGTGCGAGGAATCGCCCCTCCTTCCAATGTTTCTAAGCGGTAGGCGCCGTTCCCAAGCGCCTCGGTTATTCTGAACAGTCCCGTCCACTTAGGCGACAACTTGTTCTCCATCTCATACTGGTGGGCCTTCCTCATCACCAGGTCGCCTTCTTTAAAATGCCTTGGCATCACCTTCGAGTTATACCTTCGTTCAATCCTTCTTTTCACTACCTCAGCTTTTACTCTCGCCTCCTCCTTGACCTCATCCAGCAAATCCAGATTCAGCCTTCTTTTCTCATTCGAGTCTTCCGCTACAAAGTTCTGGAATCTCGGCGAGCTCTCCTGGATTTCCACTGGAATCATTGCGTCGCATCCATAGACCAAGCTGAATGGGGTCTCATGGGTTCCTGACTGCTCGGTGGTGAGGTACGCCTAAACTATACGGGGTACCTCCTCTGCCCATGATCCCTTGGCCTTCTCTAGTCTTCTCTTCAAGCCTCTTAGTAATACCCGATTGGCGGACTCTACTTGGCCATTTGTCTGAGGGTGCTCGACGGATGCAAATACTTGTTGAATTCCCACCCCTTCGCACAGCTTCTTCAACAGGTGACTTGCAAACTGAGTCCCGTTGTTTGACACCAGGCGTTTAGGCACACCAAACCGGCACACGATGTTCTTCCATACAAAGCTCTCGCTTGTGTGCGGTGATCTGGGCCACTGGTTCTGCTTCGATCCACTTGGTGAAATATTCAATCGCCACCACCAAGTACTTCATCTGCCTGATCGCCAATGGGAAAGGTCCCAGGATGTCGATCCCCCATGTATGAAACGGCCAAGGGCTGTAAATCGACTTCAACTCTTCGGGAGGCGCTTTGTGCCAATGGGCGTGCTGCTGACATTGCTTGCAACACTACGCATACTTCTTGCAGTCCTCCCTCATTGTAGGCCAGTAGTAACCTGCACGGAGGGTTCTTGCGGCCAGAGCTCGACCCCCGACGTGACTTTCGCATATTCCTTCATGGAGCTCGGCCATGATTCTTGTACATTTTTCTCCGTGCACACATTCCAGGAGTGGGTGTGTGAACCCAAACCTATACAACTCGCCATCAATCATTGTGAACTTGCTAGAGTTCTTCTTTATCTTCCTAGCCTCCGTCGGATCCAGCGGGAGAAGGCCATCTGCCAGGCATCACTAGTACTGTGTTATCCACGTGTCTGGCTCATGCGTAGCGCAGACCTGCGTCATGTTCACCCTCTCTCCCCGACATGCTCTTATTCTCGGCGATCTCAAGGTCTCCTGAGTCAAAGACCTGTGACTCCTCGCCGCTTTCTCCGTCGACTTGCTTATTTGAAGAACCAGGTGATCTGCCACAAATGCTCTAGGCGTCTTCAGAGTTTCTTGGATCACCGTCCTCTGCCTACCCCCCTTGCCGGAACTAGCGAGCTTAGCTAGCAAGTCAGCTCGGGCATTCTGTTCTCTGGGCACATGCACCACTTCAAAGGAGACAAAGGAACTCTTCAACTCCTGCACATACTCTAGGTAAGCCGCCATTTGTGGATCCTTGGCCTGGAACTCGCCTGTTACTTGTCCCGTGACCAACAGCGAGTCACTCTTAGCCATTAGCACCCTAGCTCCCATCTCCTTGGCCAGCAAGATTCCGGCGATCAGCGCCTCATATTCTGCTTGATTGTTGTTGGCTTTGAAGGCAAACCTCAGGGACTGCTCAATCAGCACGCCGTTGGGCCCTTCCAGGATGACTCCAGCACCGCTACCCTGCTGGTTCGACGATCCGTCCACCGAGAGCACCCAACGGAAATCATCCCCCTCAACTCGCGCTGCTTCTGACGAGAGCTCGACCACAAAATCAGCGAAAATCTGCCCCTTGATCGGACCTCGGGGCTCATACTTGATATCGAACTCCGACAGCTCCACCGCCCACTTCACCATCCTTCCAGCTACATCAGGCTTCTTCAGAACCTTCTGGATGGGCAAGTCGGTCATCACCAGTATTGTAAAACTGTGAAAATAGTGGCGCAACCTCCTCGCCGAAAATACCACAGCCAGCGCGGCTTTCTCCAAGGCCTGATACCTCACCTCCGGGCCCTGCAGCACTTTGCTGACGAAATAAATAGGCTTTTGAGCCTGGTCTTGGTCTTAGGCGAGCACCGCACTCACCGCCCTCTCAGTCACAGCAAAGTACAACCTGAGAGGGGTTCCCACCAACGGTTTGCACAAAACCGGCGGGCTCGCCAGGTACTCTTTAAGCTTGACGAAGGCCTCTTCACACTCCTTCGTCCAGGCAAACTTGTTGTTCCGCCTTAAACACTGAAAGTACGGATGGCCCTTCTCTCCGCTGGCTGATACGAAACGAGACAGGGCGGCCATCCGACCTGTAAGTTGTTGCACCTCCTTCACGGTAGCCGGGCTCCTCATCGCCAAGATGGCAGCACACTTATCAGGATTGGCCTCTATTCCTCTTTCAGTTAAGAGGAATCCCAAGAACTTCCCCGCCTCCACGCCAAAAATGCACTTCTCGGAGTTCAGCTTTAGCCTGAACTTGGCGATCGTGGTGAACAACTCCTCCAAGTCCGCAACGTGCTTGCTCTTCTCCGGCGAGGTCACGACCATATCATCCACGTACGCTTGCACATTCCTCCCCAGCATTGGTGCAAGTACCCTATCCATCAACCTCTAGTACGTGGTCTCCGTGTTCTTCAGCCCAAAGGGCATCACCTTGTAGCAGTAGCACGATCTTTCGGTCATGAAGGCGGTCTTCTCTTCATCCATGGGATGCATTTTATCTGATTGTACCCCGAGAAGGCGTCCAGGAAACTCAGCAACTTGCACTCGGCAGCACTGTCAACCAGGGCGTCTATGCTTGGCAAAGGATACGAATCCTTTGGGCAAGCCTTGTTCAGGTCAGTGAAATCGACGCACATGCGCCACTTCCCATTGCTTTTCTTCACCAGCACGACATTGGCCAACCACTCAGGGTACTGGACTTCCCTGATGTGGCCTGCGGCGAGGAGCTTCTGTGTTTCATCCCTGATCACCTGCCTTCTCTCCTCGTTGAACTTCCTTCTTCTCTGTCGCACTGGTCTGACCTGGTTGTCCATTGCTAGATGGTGGCACAAAAAGTCGGGGTCGATTCCCGGCATGTCTGAAGCAGACCATGCGAAAGCATCCAGATGCCGCTCTATCACCTTGGCGATCTGGTCCTGGAGCTCAGCCTCCAAGGATCTTCCCAACTTGAATACCTTTCCCCCGATCTCCCTTTCGAGCCACTCCTCGACGGGTTTGGGTCTAGCTTCCCTGGCGATCACCGCCCTGGCGATTCCCAGCTCCCTCGCTTCCTCTGGGCGGTTCCTCGCCTCTTCTTCCCGATCGGCGTTCTCTCCCTCAGCCTCAGCATCCATCATGGCGACGTCGCCTCCGGCGGCCACCTCCATCGCTGCACCAACAACTCGCCACTCTGTTGGCTTGGGCTTCACACCGGGAGGCGGCGTCGTTGTGATGTAACTCACTGACCTCTTATTCTTGAGGCTATTCTCATAGCATTTCTTCGCCTCCTTCTGGTCAGATTTGATGGTGATCACCACCCCTTCCATCGATGGCAACTTCACCTTCATGTGCCTGGTTGAAGGCACAACTCCTATTCTGTTGAGCGTTGATCTTCCCAACAGAATGTTATATGCTGAGGGAGCATTCACGACGAGGTACTTGATTTTCTCCGTCCTCGAGCCCGCCTCATCCGTGAATGTAGTTCTTAACTCTATATACCCCCTGACCTCCACTTGATCGCCAGCGAAACCATACAAGCACCCTCCATAGGACCTCAGCTGGTCAAGGGGCAACTGCAACTGTGTGAAAGTCGGCCAGAACATCACATCTGCCGAGCTTCCTTGGTCCACCAGAACCCTGTGGACCTTCCTTCCCGCCATAACAAGCGAGATGACTATTGGATCGTTGTCATGAGGCACAACGTCCCTGAGATCTTCCCTTGTGAACGTGATGTCCACATCTGGCGAGTGGTCCTCGAACATGTCCACTGTCATCACAGACCTCGCATACTTCTTCCTCTGCGACGCGGTGCACCCACCACCCGAGAAACCTCTCGCGATGGTGTGGAGCCTCACCACCCGCCGGCTGGGAGCTCGACGCGCCCCCCGTCCTTCTGTCCAGCAGGTAATCATTTAGGAACCCACTCTTGACCGGGTCGTCGAGCTGGTATCCTAATGCCAAACATGGTCCACTGTGTGGCCAAAACCCTGGTGGAATTCGCACCAGGCGTCTGGCTTTGGTCCCAACACCTTGTCGCCCACCTTCTCGGGTGCCTTGAGCCTGGCTGCTATATTGGGGATGGCGATCAGGTCCGCCAGCCCCATGACAAACTTATGCTTTGGCGGGCGATTGTACTCCCTAGGGCGCCCTGGGCCCCTGCCCTTGTTTTTCCTTGGATCATAAGGATGGCGGGTCCTTTGATCCCTCTTGGCCGCCGCTGTCTCCAGCACCCTCTGTGGCTGGATCCTGGTCTGGGCATGTGGCCTAGTGGGGGCCACGCTCCCTCTCTTCTCGGCCACCTCACTTTCATCGGCGATGTGGGCCACCGCAAGTCGCCTAACCTCAGCAAACGTGGCGGGGTGAGCCCTGATCAGTGCCTCGCAGAAAGGTCCCGGCAGCACGCCCTTTTTGAAGGCGTAGACCAACATTTCTTCGTCCTTGGCCGGCGAGCGGACCATCTGCGCCCCAAAATGATTCAAGTAGTCCCTGAGGGACTCTCCCTGGTACTGCCTTATGTCGAACAGATCATAAGACACCCTAGGCGGCGCCTTGTTCACTATGTACTGCTCGACGAAAAGCTTCGAAAACTGCTGGAAATTGGTTATGTGACCTGTAGGCAGGCTCACAAACCATTCCAGCGCTGTTCCCTGGAGCGTGCTCACAAACATCTTGCAATACACAGCATCCGAGCCTCCTGACAGCATCATCTGCGTGTGGAACGTGGTGAGATGCGCCTCAGGATCCTCCACACCGGTGAAAGTAGCCTTCACGGGTACCACACTCGCAGGGATAGGCGTGTCTGTGATCGCCTGAGCGAATGGCATGGGGAAAACGCGAGGCGGCGTCGACGGCGCGACCTCTTCAGCGACTGGGCGCCCTCTCTGCTCCTAAAGAGCTTGGCGCAATTCCTCAGTTACTTTGCTAAGCTCTTCATTCCTGGCCTGAGAGGCGACTAGGTCCTCATGCATCCTTGCCTGCTCTATGCGCGAGGCTTCCACATTCGCCTGCAGCGCACGCATGATCTCCACCATCTGCGCCATAGTCATGGCGCCTTCAGTAGCAACTGGCACGACTGGACTTGAACGGTTGCTTCTCATCTTTCTCATGAAAACTTAGCAGACTACAACGAGCGACGAACACAACCTCCTTCAGCAACGATCGATCCAGCAATCAATCGGTCAGAACTTCGCAAACTCCAAGAACTTCAAGAACACAACCTCAACAGCAAAACCTTCACAGAAACTTGCAACTTCACCACAGACCACCGCTTCTCCACCAAAACCTCTGATTCACCGGTCGAAAATCCGAACAAACGGCGAAGCTTCGATTTCACCGATTAAAACTCACGTAAACAGCGAAAAACTTCTCTTCACCGAACAAGAACTCACACGAACGGGGAAAAAACCGAATCTACCGAACAAAGCTTGAATGAACGGCGGAAAATGGTTGCACCAGCACACAGCCACGCAGAAACTGCAGAAACTCCAAGAACTCACGCTGTGGATGGGAACAGGTTTTACACGGCCCCACGGTGGGCGCCTGATGATCCTGCCTGTTGACCAGGATGCAAGAGCCTTGCCTCGTCAAATCTGGATCGACTCTGCGCCGTGTTAGCTTCGGTCCTTCGCCT